>NC_135702.1:5357137-5659284 GCF_964276395.1 Gasterosteus aculeatus | reverse complement strand
TATTCCATTACCCTTATTATTGTCTTCATCGTCATCATCATCGCTGAGGCCGTACTGTTGGCGGGCCGCGCTCGGATCTGGATGTAGGCAACGAGTTTAACTGTTTACTTAATTCTCTCCCTCGCTCTAATAGTGAAACTGAAATGAAAAAAGTTTGGGTGAGGTTAAAGAAAAGTGGTGAAATGCTGGAGATGAGAGAAATGAGAAGAAGCAGAAAGGAGAAGGGTGTGGTGGGACCAAAGCAGCAGGTGTTTTAGACGTAGTAACACAACTGTGGCTCAAGGACTGATCTTTGCTGAGGGAGGGGGGGTATTTCCATTGAGTTCAGGGTCTCTGTAGTATTATGTCACTCTTACAGCCCCATTAAGCCGTAATGAGGGTGTTACCTAAAGCTTAATGTCACATCGGACACTGCCAGCAATGCTGTTATACTCCGCCGAGTATCAACGGAGTCACTTCTATCTGTTTCCCCACTTGAACAGACTGCAACCGAGTAGTGTTCTGCAAAAAAACCAAACAACAATAACAAGGCGAAGGCTCGACATGAATTTGACGGATCAAAGTGGCGGCACACATCCAGCGAGCGCGGAGACGGGAGGAACCACGTCACACGCCATCATCGCGAGGGAGCCGGGGAACCAGGAGTACATATATTTACTTGACGATAGTGTGCGTGCTGGTCTGGTGTACACACCCTCGGCCCACAGATAGGAGAAGCCTTTTATCTTCAACTGTACACACTGTGGCTCCGGAACAGTGAGCGGGCAGAAAAACAGCAGCACTGAGCAATGAGAGAAAAAATGCCGATGCAGCGTCTTGGGTGAATATGGAAAATATGAAGGATTGAAGATATGGTAAAGATGCTCTACTCTTCTCCTTGGGTGTTGAAGTGATTTAATCTGTGATTTAAACTCTTTTTCTGAGTTGCTTCCTTTTTGGGAGTATGAAAATATGGCGAATTAAAGAGCTAAGTTATAAAAACTCAGCGATAGATGTTAAATGGATCGGCCACTTGTCATTCCTTACCTAAGCGCCGCGATAGCTTTTTTTCCTCTGTTCCCTGCAGCCATAATGTCTCTTATTCAGCTCCATTTAAGAAAAAGGTTCCCTTCTCCGGGGGAACCGTGGCCTGAGCCACAAAATGTGAGAAACAGAGACAGTTTTTGTTGGTGACGGGAGCAATTTGATGCTTATCGCCACTTCTGCCCGCCACTTGGTCTCCACGTCGGGATCGTCTGCAGTACAAAATGTTGCGTTTTTTTTTTTTTTCCACCAATAAGAAATAAAGTGGAGCACAGTCCATCAGACAAAATGCACCTTCTTCTAAAAGGGACCTTTTGTGACTTTGTCCCCCCCCGTCCCCCGTCCTCTCTGTCGGAACAAAACGAATAACTGTGCTTCGCGGCCTAAAATACACACGGCTACATAATCATTGGCGGCTAATTATCTAGCACGGCGATACGGTACAGAGGCAGCGTGGTCGTTTGAAAAACATTTCCTGTTTGAGTTCACGGATGCTTTGATTGATAAGCACAAAGACACCGTTTCATACGGTCAGAGATCGCAGGCGCCTAATTCCAAGCCGCGTGGCCAAGGCAGCGCTGTGGGAAGGTGTCATAAGGTGATAGCCGCTCGCTGAAGTGAGATTTTATCCCAATTCAAA
Source organism: Gasterosteus aculeatus (assembly GCF_964276395.1). NCBI lineage: Eukaryota > Metazoa > Chordata > Actinopteri > Perciformes > Gasterosteidae > Gasterosteus > Gasterosteus aculeatus. Next base: position 5,657,621 of record NC_135702.1, on the reverse strand, counting down.
ACTGTACAAGAGAACGTCTCTTTCTGGGCCAAGCAAATGACGGCAAACGTGTTTATACCCAAACTAAAATGGCCACACTCGAAGGTGGGCCGTGAAGTCACAGCCTCTCTCTCTCTCTCTTTCTCCAGGAACTATGTATTTCCTGTCCATTTAATCTTGTCTCGACGCCAAGGATAACACAAACCTAGACCACGATGCACACACGCTAAGTGGCGGAAGTGACAGCAAAACAAAAGCAGGAGTCCGGCTGCTTCTTGTGGCGCTTTGCTGCTGATGGTGACAAAGATACGGAAAGTAACGCCGATTCGTCTCCATCGCAATCTAAATAAGTGTAAAAGGCTATTTAACAAACAAATAAAAAAATGTCAAACTCTGATGCTCACAGTGACTGTCGGACCGACAAATGCGAGGAAAACTTTCAACTTGAGAGAGAAGTCATGATCCTTCCATTTTTCTTATCTTTGCACACCTAAAACTGCACAAACGTGGGCCTGCCGGGCCGATTGTTGGTTTTAGCAGACAGCAATAATCAGAGGCGGCCTCCGAGGTGTGTCGGAGGTGTGTCGGAGGTGTGTCGGATGCCGTCAGAGGATCAAACAAACCCCTTTGTGTGAAACATGACACTACAGCTAACCTACATGCACACGTCAGGGATCTAATGCAACACCGATCCAGGAGCTCTGCAATGAGAGTTAAATCTGGGACGCTTATCGTTCTTTGTCCAAAGGTCAACTTTATACGTTGCACTAGTCCTGCTGGATTACCACACAATAACGGCCTAAATGAAATTGGCCGGCGCACGACTTCTCCTCAGACTCAGACCTACTTTCACTCACATCGCAGGATGCACTCAGGAAGGGGGGGAAGGTGGGGGGGGGGCGGCTGGAGAGGAGCGAGCCGGCGTATTGTCGGTCACAGGGCGATGACCTCACAACACCGTGCCTCCGTCCTGTACTTATGCAACAGGCCCCCAGCGCCACCCAGATTGGCTGGAGAGGAAGCGCCGGAAGCGGAGTCAGGGGGGTGGGGAGGGGGGGTTGGACACAGGCCGGTGGGGCTCAGATCTGATTTCTCAGGAAGGAAAGGAGAAGGGAGGGGAGCGTCGGATAAGAGCGCAGCCATTGCAGTATTTCATCCTTTAGCGAGGCCTGTGGAATGAATGCCACATATAGGTGGAGTTAATACACACACATACACACACACACATACAAAGCAGGGTTTTATCTTGTTTCTATTCTGTCCGGTAACACGGATAAAGGCCTTCAGATACGTGGAAGTTCAGGAGAAACCGCATAAAGCAATAAGCTACATTTCCGACTCTAAAGTGCTCGCGTGTTAGTCCCGCCCCGAGCCAAGCGGCACCTCGGTCTGCCTGTAGAAAGTCAATCCCTCCAACAGGAAGCTCCCGTCAGCTGAAGGGAAATGCACAACGAGGGCCTGGTCACGCATTTCTGTCTCGTGGACGCTGTGAATCACCCCCCGTCCCCTAACCGAGGACGACCGTGCCCACTCCCACGTCTCCCCCGCTCCCTCCTTCATTCGTCGCCACGCAGCGCTGAATCTCTGCACTCACCAGACGACGTGGAGCCTCGTTCCAAGGTTTTGACACGGCGTTGGCGGAGGAGGTGAACCCACGCCTTTCTGGCCACGGATCAACCCCTGTCAGCCTCAGTACCTTGTCGGCCTCGCCCGAGAATGGTTGTCTTGGGCAATAATGCAATAGTGCATATTCAAAAAAGGTAAACTTTTGAACTATGTGATCATTGTGGAGCGATAGCATTCGAATATCAGTTGGCCCATATGTTGCACGGATGTAAGTGAAAAAGTATTTTTGGATCATGGAGCCATCGTTCTGTGTTCGACCGACTATTTAAGATGTGCTTTAACTCTTTATTTCAAAAAGAGTTCCAAATATCCCGTCGGTGTGATGATGTTAAATCACGTTGGTTTGTGTATTTACAGTCAGTCCAAGTATTTACATTGTGAATAAATAACCAACAGGTCAAGATTTTCACTCTCTGCGTTGAAAATCTAGTAAGATGATGTGTTAAAATCCCCCGAGTACGGACGTGAACACGAACACGCTTGACACTGAAACGCTGCACTTTAACCTCAGTCATTGCTTCCCTTCATATCCAAAATGCTGGACCAGAGCCACAATAATGCGAGTCATATCACTTACAACAGTATCAGTTCATCGGCGTGTTTACCGTAACGCGTCAGCTTTCGTTTCAGCCGACACTGCACATAATAATGAATGAATTCCAAAGATATTTGGAAGCTGCTAAGGACGCAGACAGAAAAGCTTCGTCCATGTCTTCTCATTGCGGAGCGTTGCACAAGCGTGCCATGCAAACATTGGCAGTTACTTTTCTTGCTTCATCTTCGGCTCCCATCTACTAAAGCTGGGCTTATAAAAGTAAATTACATGTCTATAAAGGAACCTGTTTGTTGGGCCATATTTGAAGTTGTGTCATGGCAGCAAAACAAATGCTAAATGATGTAACACGCCACCGCGCTTCTCTCGGCTCAACGGCTTCGTGCGTTGAAGCAGCTTTCTGGAAAAGACCAACAAATAAAAAACTGACTTTGAAAATGCTCCTCCCACCACACCATCATATTCTCACACTTCACACAAGTCTGTGAGAAAAGGTCACGGATCATCATCAGACCAATCAAAGCGTTGTTGTTTGTTGATGTATGTAGACGGTAACGCATCAGTTTCTGTGGTTGATGGTACTTTACATCTGAATTGGGACAAATAGGTAAGCATTGTTAAACTCACACACTGAAGAGCCGTGTCCATATTTTCTCGTAGGATCTAATCTCATTCTTCAAACACTGGCAGTTATTTTTCCCGTTTTATTTGCATAGCCAAATATCACAAATCCCACATTTACCTAACAGTACTTTATTATACGTACAACACAAGACACCCTCAGACATGCATGTGTGCATGTGTGTGTGTGTGTTTGCCTATTTGCCTAACAAAGTCCTGATACTTAAACTTCAGCCTTTTTCAAGTACAGATGAAAAGTTTTTAGCCCTTCCACTGAAAATCTGGCAACCATAGAAACGTGTTGTCTCCACCTCAGCTACCAGCAGACCATCGTTAAATAAATGTACCATGAACCAACTAGTTTTAAAACTTAAATCTTGTTTAAGATGTCTGACTTTGGCCATTTACAGCTATTTGAACATATGTAATTGATCATGCACACAGGAAGGATATTTATACATGCACATGTATAAAGGATCACATACACTGGTGAGGTTGTGGTGTGTGGCAAATCTCCATGGTTACATCCCATAGCTGAATACCTGTGTGCCTCATCTGATGTTGGCCTACTTTCACCCCCACATGACTCATCATCGACCTGCTATCGGATAAAGGCTCATTGTCCTTTTCTCTCTTTTGAGAAAACAAGTTTGTCTACTTGGCTCATGTCTACTGTTACAGCTTCCATTCCTCTAATAAGATACTCTTACTTCACGAGCGGTCGGTACAACTGTGCGCGTCTTTCCTCCTGTTGTGACAGCGTCAAATTATGAACCACTACTGATATGCTCTTATCGCGTGTCGACTGCGTGGGAGGTTTGTGGTGCAATTTACTGCCACAAAGGAAGCCAACCAAAGTCCAAGAAATGACACCGGTCTTACCTCTCAGCAGCCTCACTTTGCAGTGACCTGCATACCTCACACGGAATTTTCTCCTGCCATGTAATTACTCTCCACTTAGCTAATTGTCACAAAGGGCTCTCTGAGGTGTTATAATTAGTCTTCTTTTTATTTCCAGCCAACGTCATGGTTAATATTGGCCGGTCGGTTGACGTTCGCGGTCGCCAGAGGATTGAGAGCTATTAACTGTATTTATCTTTATTTTTGCTCTATTGATTGCCATACAATTTTACATTTTACACTGCAGTTTACGTTGCCATCTTTTAACTTGTTATTGCCAAATTCTCACAAAAACTAACGACATTCCCATCAGCCTCAGCTGTTTTCTGTGTCTAAAGCTATTTAGCAAATGGTAGCATGTAAAAATGAGCTACACGCCGAGCTGCTGAACATCAGTATCTTAGCATCCTCCCTTTTCATTTCCCTAATTTTATCCTTTCCCTTCCTGCTCTTCCTCCTCCTCCCCCTCCTCCTCCTCCTCCTCCTCCCTCAACTCCATCTTTTCCTCCTTCAGTGCAAACGCAATCGTGATTACTGTCCAGAACTCTGAATGACTGCAGAGAGCCCCAAAGGATACCGCATATTTTCACCCTGCCCTAACACGTGCACACACACACACACACACACACACACACACACACATAACCCCTCTCAGCTCCCTGTCCAATCACCACACCCGCCTGAATGACATCAGACAGTGATGTCATCATGGGACCAACGCTGGCATTCTGTCCAGTGTAACTTCATCATCAGCATCATCATCCTCATCATCATCCCTTGGCAGCGGTGGACGAGCCTCGAGAGGGAGGCAGCTGGATTGTGGCAATTCCTTCGCCCTTTGCACATGTCAGTGTGTGTGTGTGTGTGTGTGTGTGTGTGTGTGTGTGTGTGTGTGTGTGTGTGTGTGTGTGTTTGTGTGTAGAGAGAGAGCAGAGGGGAGGCTAAAAGACGCAACGCCTCTAATTCAAACAATCTGGGCCAGACGCAGCATCGGCTTTCTTTGGCTTTACTTCGTCCTGCTGATAAAGGGCTTTCTGGCCAGATTCACATTGTGTTTGTCAATAGTTTAACTGCAGGGTGAACATTAAAGTGATGGGAGTTATTAAAGAAGGAAAAAGTGGAGAGGGGAATTCGAGGCAGCTGGGAGGCAGCGTGCGGGAGAGAAAAGGGAGGAAAGGCGGCAGTCCGAGGAGAGGAAGAAGCTGGCATGGAGCGGATGGGACGGCAAGGCGTGCCAGGGCAGGATGGGATGGGACAGGACAGGGAACGGGCGAGGTAAGGGAAGGGCGTCTCATGGTGAGATGAGACAGGAAGACTGGTGCAAAGATATGATGACGGGTGCAAAAAAAAAAAGGTAAGGCGGATAGGCGAATGGAGAGGAAAGGAGTAAGATGTAAAGACTCAAAAGGGAGAGAATTGTAGAATGTTGGATTTGAGGAGGACTGCATTTATTATTTTAAATAAATATGTGATATATGGGTATTTTTCACCACTGGTAACGATGCTTTATGTGGCAATGCTGAGAAGGAGATCTGTATTTACTGTTAAAAGCCAACAACGCCACCTAAGGGAATTTCACCCCAGGAATGAACAGGGACCACTAATCTGTGGTCAATGACAGGACAACACAGGCACTGGACGTGATTCTACCAACAAAATTATACAATATGATATTATTTTAATATCAAATTATTTTCTTAAAATACAATCACAATCACAAAATTCAATGAAATCTTTCTGGTTCTCAGTCATTCACGTTGCCATGGAATGCAACATACAGGAGGGGGGAGGGGACTGAGGATAATTACTCACAGCTCGGTGACACACAGTGGGAGGGGGGGGCGGGGGGCGGAGATGGAAAGCCACCTGGTGTAGAACACCCCCAAAAACATGGATAGCGAGCAGAGCCACTCTGCCACATTTAGTACAAAGCTGGGGTAGAATTGCAAAAAGAGAAGAAAAAACACAAATGAGAATCCCATCAAACAGCGTGTGCACTCGGACCCGAACCCGTTTGCTGAAGAGTGAATTGTTAAGGTCTGCTTCCAAATATATAAGTAACAACTATAAAATGTTTGTTATAAAACGGCATTCGCTGGGAATCTATTTTTTATATATGGACATAGTGTGGATGTGAGCGGTGCGACAGTGGAGCTCATTGGTGTGCACGTGTTTAAACAGCAGTGCAGCACAAAGGCATAATAAGCTTCCTCTCGGCTCAACAGACAGCACTTAATCAAATGGTGCAACTGTCATTTAGAGAACAGAATTGAAAGGACAAAAAGAGAAGTTCGCTGGCTATTTCCCACGGCCCGAGCTGAGGAACCCGACCGACCTGACGGGCCTGATTACCTGGCGGCAGTCAACAAGTTCCACTCAAAAAATGCCTTAATGAAAGCTGAGCTGAGCTGAGTTCGTGGAACTCTTAACTCGTCGTCACTGGAAGCCGCTCGACCCAACACAACCGCTCGCGAAACCTTGCGTAAGGAGCCGCAGCGCTCTGGCGCCTGTGCGCCACGAGTGTGCACCGTGGAAAACAACCGCACTGTTACAACACACCTGGAGCCCATCGCGCAGACAGGGAGGACGGCGTGTGGGAGACATGAAGCCCACTCGCTAAATGAAGTCTGCAGCTGGATTTGAAGATTCGTTGGGCGTTAGTGCAAACATCATGCTGCACAGATAAAGAACGCTTATGCTGCTTTTCATGCAGATGACAGAAATCCAACAGTCTTCTCGCTTGTGAAGATTCTGCACATCTCACTTCAGCGCTGCAGCAGTGGCCTTCAACACACTTGGTGTAGATGGGGGGGGGGAAGGATCTGATGCAAATTTGATCATTTCAAATAAACAGTTTTCTGCAAGAGAACTATGTGGCTGGCAAAGGGAAACCACTACAGTTACAAACAGAATCCAGCAAGGCCGGACAGCAGTAATCATGAGTGATGTATGTTTTAGATTACGGGATAATAAAGAGGACTGGAAGAATTCACACTGGATCAATAGCGCAGGGCGCCTTGCCAAACCATGTCATAAACCGCACTTTAATTCTGGCTGCCGCCGCCGAGCCACATTCTGATCGGGGTGGTTTCTAGAGAAGTGTTTACCCAAACAAGACTCCCAGCTCTGCTGCAGCGGTTTCACTCAGCTGCAGTGACGTAGGAAAGCTCGACAAATGACTGACTTTATGTGCGCACGTCGAAATGTGAGGTCATGTCGGGCCTCTGTGCACGAGTGGCTTTCTCACCAGAGTGTGCGCTACGGCGCGGACCGATTCCCAAAAGGGGGAATTACGGGCCGGGTCCTGCAAAAGCTCAGAGGCATAATTGCTGAGACAACTTTGCTCTCTCCGAACAACGCCGTGAGTGGGGAAATCAGTTGCACTGCAACACAATTTTATTCAAGCGTCCTAGTTTGCACTCAAAGTCCCATTTCAGTTGGAACCTCAGAGTCACCGCCGACCTGAACGCACCCCGGTACCATGTGGCCTCTCTAACACGGGCAGCGTATTGAATATCAGCCGAACGTCCTCCGCACTGCCGATGGATCTCGTTCCTCTCACTGCAAATACAAGACATGTGTCAAAATGTCCCTCCCCCTAATTGACCCCTAATCACATTTGCTGAACACACAGACAGCTGGGGGGTCGGCCCTCCTTGTCTCTCCCGAGGGTGTCACGTCTTACACGGTCCTTTCGTATCATGCTGTGCGTACTTGTGTATTTTTTATGGTTGAGCATCTATTTCTTTTGACTCCCCCCCCCCCTTGATTCTCACAGAGAGCCTGGAAAAGAACGGAAAACAAGACGCTCCGTTGTGCATAAAACTTCAATGAAGGTGCTTGCGGTCGAAGGGGGACGCGCTTTGGGAAGAGTCCAGTAAAGAAAACAGAGCGGAGGAGGGCGGCGCAAACGCGACACGTAAAGAGAAGACGCTTTAATGAGAAAAACGTTTCAAATTCAATCCCTTCGTCTAGAGCAACAGACTAAAGATGATTGAGGTGAGAGTTCATGGCGGGACTTGTTATTGGTTGATGAATGATGAACCCCCCTCCCCGGCCCCCCACCTTCTCCGAAATCTAAACCACGTGTGGCCAAAAGACGGCACTAATGGGGCAGTGATGAGCTTTTATTCAACCCTCTCTCTGCACGAAGGCCATCCCGTCTGACTGACTTTTGTCTCGACCGTCTTGAGGTCAACCGGCTCATAGAAGCTTCCCGCTCAGCTTTTCTAGATTAGGGAATATCATAATAAGCAAACCATATGTTATGGCGCTGAAGAAATGGCCACGGCTGAAATACTGTATTTTAAATAGAAGGAAGACGTCGTGCAAGTGGAAAGATCTCGTCTCGATCCACAATCTAAACCAGGTGAGACAAAGAGGCAAAGTGTTAACTGTTTTTTTGTTAAGTTTCTGTTCAAAACAATTCATCTAAATGAGCTACGCGCTGTAGATTCATGGTGACTTTTTTTTTAACTCAACGCAAAGAACAGCAGACTGTCAAATGCAAGAGTTAGAGCCATATTATCCTATTAGCGCTTTCAAAGTCCAACAAGCGAAAAACTGAATCACCGGCTTCAACTTTCACCTGCGCTACATCTCTGACATCAGCGCTCAGTTAACCATGGAGGAGAATCTGGCAGCTTAGATCTGGCTCTAATTAGGAACCAGATATAAGCTGTCAGCGCCGCCTGGAAAAGCGAGAAACAAAAGAAAAGTTTGGAACCCAAAGTTTCGTGTTGCAAGAAGCGACTGCACACAGTCGACTCTTTCTTCTTCTTACAATGTTCATCCTGCCGCTCGATGTGACCCCTTCGCCCCCATCAGTTATCTCCCCAAGGGCTCGTGAAAAGCTCTAACAATGCAAATGTGTTTTGTGAAAAGAGACAAGTATTAATTGAAGGGGGGCAGCGAGTAGGTTTTTTACATGGAGCCGACGTGGTGGGGGGTGGAGGGGGGGGGGGGTCAGAGGTCGGTTTGGTGTTTCTAGGAAACGCAGTTCTTTTCTTAAGCATCGTGAAAACCATGAACCCAACTCTAGGTTCTCATTTTCAACTGTAATCTGAAACAAATTGTTTTACTATTCCAAAAACTGTAATCCTTTTCTCTGGCACAGATTTTTGATTTATGTGTCCGACATGCAATCTTAATTTCAGAGTTCATCCAACTTTGTTGGATCGTTTGCACACAATTATTATAGCGAGGATTCAGCGAGCAGGCGGGTCCGCTAAATGTTTGCGTGTCCTCAGTTACAAACCGGTGACGACAACATATCTAAAAAAGTTGTTTTCTATTTCGTATAATAACAACGATGACGTTTATTCCTGTGTTGTGTCATCCGTCTGAGAACAATGCATTCATCATCTTGAATTCAAATCAATTGTGGTATCTGTGCGGAAGACACAAAATACGGAAACGTCTCAAGCCACAAGTTGCATGTTGTCATACAGGTTCTGAGTTACTGCCGAGACATTTCATCATAAACGCATTTATGTCTCCCTCAAGATGATTTGTTACAAACTTGGTGTCGCATCATCGGCTCAAATCTTTGTTGAGTAATTCAATGTATTACCAAGCGTCTGCTTTCCCGGGACAATATTTAGTTGCCGTCTATCATGAAAAGCAAGCGCCACGAACACAGAACGGTATTAAGTTAAAGATGATTAGATGGATTCGGGCCACGCGAGAAAAGCAGCTCATTGCTTGAGTAAACATGTTGCAGGAGCTGATGGCAGCGGCTCACAGTGAGAGCAAACCGTTAGTCTGCCACACACACACACACACACACACACACACACACGCACCTACAAAAACATGCAAAGAATTATATTATTAGAGATGCGGTTGTTATAACATTTACTTGGGTGAACTGCTCTATTGGGTAATACTGTAGATGTACTTCCAGAAAAAACAGTTATTATGAGGAATTAATGATATTAGATGGATTGAGCAATACAGTCAGCAGCATTATCTCACGTTTTGTTTAGGATGGCTGTTGAAAACACTTTAATAGGATCACAGAGTTTACCCACAAACACTCCAAGTGAAGTTATGATTACTATAATGATATAATGTGCAAACCACCTCCAATTGTTCCCCCCGCTCGACACAAAAAGATTGATGGCGGCCAGTCGGACCGTTCCCCCCCGGGAATCCTTTGTAACCCTGCAACGATGTTGATATAACAAAGATTCATTATGACTTTTGTAAAAAAAAAAAAACATGTCCAATAAGATCGTGAAAGTGACGCATTGCCTTTCGAAGGGTACTAATTCCTAATGAGCTGCAATAATTCCAGCGCAATCGCCTCCATCTTAACCAGTTACACCGCAGTAATGTCTTTTACTTGCTTAATGAATTAGCATTTGCGAAACACTGATTTTTTTTTTTTTTACTCTGGGGGGCTTTAACCACAGGAATCTGACAAACCCCTGCTATCAATCCTGGTTACATACCGAACTTCGGACAGGACAAATATAATTGAAAGCCAACATAAAGTCTCAGCTGTGTTTCACAGTAACACGGAGCATCGTTTGTGTTTACGTTGCTCAATCGTTCAATGTGTTCAAAGAGCGAAAGGTTCAGACTGTTTGTTGTGCCGGATTTCTCGGGAGCTGCGTTGGATCAACAAAAGTGAATTCCAGAATACTCCGCATCCCACACTGAAACGCGCTGGTTCGACCCGAAAGCAAAATTAAAAGCTGAAAACTGCGACAGAGGAGACGTCCGAGTGTGGATCCCACGCTTTTCAAATCAGATCTACCAATGGTTCCCTGGTACGTTTGGCGCGGCTCAGCGGCCTTCTGCCGACGATCGTCTTCTCGCCGTCGGCCCGCGTCCGAGATCGGCACATTCCTGGCCGGCTGCGTCAGCTCGGAGGAGCCGTACCTCCGGTGAAATGACTGCACGCTCCTCCTGGGATCTGTTTTTTTTTTTTTTTTTTCGCCGCCAAGTTCAGAGGTCAAAAAGTCTCGGCTGACGAATAATACTCGCGCTGACCCGAGGCGACCGCCCCCCCCCCGAGACGTCGCCGGAGGGGGGAACAAGCGGCTCGATCTGTCGCTCGAATCGAATGAGCTCACCGGCCCCACGTGAGGCCACATCTGGAGAATAATGTGCAACTGCGAGGACGAGTGATTGAGAAGGTCCTTCCGCCTTCCAGCAACATTCAATATTCACGACTAAGTATGTCAAAAAAATCAATTACACGATGTCAGGGCCCCGCGGGGGCCGAATCCAGATCGCTTGGCTCTGGACATGGAGCGTCCTATCCGGGGTGTCAAAGTTCTTAGCAACAGTGGCAACAATCACTGCTCTGTGTGTTTGTGTGTTCAAATATATAAATATATATTTAAAGAAAAAGGAGATGAACGGTGAGCTAATGTGGAAGCAATCTTTTTTTTTTTTTACAAGGTGCCATGAAGCAATGAAAAAAAACAAGCATATGTTTTTGAACTGTAATGTGCTTCCCATTACAACCCGGTGCTAAATTCAGTTTATGTTGTTTATTCCCTTGGCAGATAATAAAACTCTAATTAATTACTGTGATAAAAAAAAGGTTGGACGTTGGTAAGCAAACTAAAGGTGACTCTGGGGGCCGATGTGCGGTGTGACACTCGGGAGATGACCTATTATCTCACATGTTCTATCGTTATATCTTATTTGTTTATGTGGCTTCAGAGAATAAAGAGTCTCGGGGATATTTGTAAAACCACCCAGCTCCTCTGCACCGCGTCCCCAGCTGCATCAGGTGTGTGCAGTGTGTTCCAGGGGGGAAACTTAGAGGAGACGTGGGGAAGCAGTTTGGAAGTCTGCTGCAGCACCCGGGAGCTGGACGGGTGGACGGGTTTGTCCTCTGACCTGAAGCCCATCCCTCTGCGTCACGTGACATCCCCCTTCAGATAAGCCGTCAGTCTTAATAAACATTTCTTTTCTGGAGGAAACGACAATTTGAAAAGCAAATTTGATCCGGATAGATTGAGGACATCGCCTCGAGAACGCTCGTCCACAAATTCAAACTGGCTTTTAAACCGTCTCGGATCCAAACTCCCAACCGCCCAATGGGAGCACGTGGTTCTGTTAGACTGATAAGCCTCAGAGACTTCCTACAGGTCGTGCCAGAGAGGGGTGCACAGTAAGTCGAGGATATCCTCACCGCGCCCTGTGCCCTCGGCAGGCACGCCGCCTGCGGTGCGAGACCACGCTTGCCGTTTTTCCATCGCTCGGCCTCAATCCAGCTCTGATTCCACTAAAGAAAACGCATTTGTTTAAAACATTCGACCCCACTTGCTCCTTTCTCTGCTTTTACCACTTGTTTTTCTTTTCTTTCTCCTTGACTCCACTGACATTCTCGTATCCCCCCCCCCCCCTCTGCGTTTCCTACCCGCTTGCCTTCTCCCTTGTTTGTCCCATCCAGCATGTGTGCCGTCCCGTGGCCTTTCTTTAGTGTCCATATGCCGTTGGAATTAAAAAGAGGGGGACGGAGTGGAGGAGAGAGAGGAGGCGGGCAGCTCAAGCCTCCTCCTGAGGGAGCATCTGCTTCTCTCTTTCCTCTCGTTCCCGATCGGCTCTCCCTCTCTCTCTGCGGACCAACAAACAGCTCTGACCTCAGACGGTTGGATGCATTACAGAGGAGGAACGCACAAAGCAACAAAACACTCAGATCGGGTCGCGGAACGTGGCCCGACTCCACCGCATCACAGACATTTGCAGATAATTAAACTAGCCACTCCGTGTATTGTGTTTATTGACGGCTATGTTGTTTACATATAAGGTCAGAGCAGACAGCGGAAACATCACGATAATCCAAGATAATCCAGGACCGACGTGAGAGAATATTACAATTTCAACTGGCAGCTTTGTAAATTCAGATCATTCAGAGGGCGTCTCAAGGTTTTTCTTGGGTACACTTCAAGCCCCCAAACGAAGGATTATGAGCCTTATTCGAGCGTTCATTAAATGGCTTACGACACGCCGTAATGCAGTTTTATGTGCCAACAACTGGCGAGTAGATTGATACAACTGTTCTCGGTTGGCCCGAGCGAATATCTGGAGTCTGGCAGCCGCTGTGAGTTTGCGAAGCCACCAGCAGAGAGAAGTCCCTCCGCTGCCCGGCCAAGAAAAACTTACACGGTACACGGCCTCCCATAAAACCAGCAATCCCAACAAAAAGAAGTGGTAATTATGTAGCGTGTTTATTAGTGTGCTTTATAGCTATTGGAAGGCAAATGCTGTTACCTTTGGACAAAGCCAGGCTAGCCTTTCCTCCTGCATCCAGTCTTTATGCTAAGCTAACGCTGCCTGGCGAATCCGGCTCTATAGTCTCTTTTCCTTTATTGGCCATTTCTAATAAGCAAGGCGGTTGTATTTTATTCAATTGAATGAATATTTACAATTGGCATGACAACAAGTTCATGAGAAGTTTCTTGAACAAGGCTTTCGTGTCCTTGTTTTACTCATTCCCGTATTTGGGATTATCTCACGCTGTAAAATAGCAGTCATGAACTTGACGGCGACGGTTTCCAGATATCTGTCAATAAACGCGTCAATAAACACAAAGAGCAGCCGAAATTTTTCGCAGCCGATATGTCCACAAACCTAGTAATATACCCATCTGTTCCAAAATATGATTAAAAAAAAGTCTCCAAATGATGCTTTGAAACGTCCCGTGAAACACACCAGAGGCTGGACGGCTGTTTAAAAAAAGGGAGCCGGGTAATAGATTCCACACAGTGTAACGTGGGTCTCAGTAAGCAGTGTGAAGGTTTACAAGCCCCACAATGGGGGAGAAGAGGAGCAGGTCTTGTGTATTGTGACGGGTAGATTTCAACGTGTGTGTCACTTTTAAAACAAGAGTCATTAATGAAACTAGGGTTATGAATTTACGAATTCAAAGAGCAGATTATCTAATCATAACGCTGTAGAAGGCTTGTGTTTAAACCTCGTTTGTATCGTGCAGTGCGACGGAACATGATGACGTCATTCCCTCCTTAACGCCGTTTGAGACCCCCCCCCCCTCCCACACGTTAATGTCTCACAAAAAGGGGCCTAAGCTATGGCTCAGCTAGGGTTGAGAGCACACACACACACACACACACGCACGCACACACAGACACACACCGTTCCATGTCTTCTCTTCCCTGCATTAAATCTGCTGAGCACCCTCCGCGCTCTGCGGAGGAGCAGGGCCTTTGGGGAGCCTTCTTTTGGCGTCCGGGCAGCTGGACTGGAGGATCTGGAATGAGCGAGCATCACGCCACGTGACTTTCGGGGTCACGCTTGTTTTGTAAACACACCAGCGAGCTTTTGGTCAGATACGACTGCCCGAATGGCGTTGCTGGCTGCGGAGGGAAAGGGTGTGTGGGAGCTTATTTACTGTTGATGATTCACAGCAACGACAAAAAAGTCACCTCAGGCCCGCCTCATTCAGGTTGGAATACGACGAGTCGACCTCCACGGGCGACATCAGAGTGAGAAGTCCTATCCGTGAAACCGTGAAGCTGCTGCTACATCCAGTTGCAAAAAAAAACCGGTCCATTGCATCATCGCCGAGCAGATGTTTGTGACATTTTGCATCCAAACCCTCTCTCTCTCTCTCTCTCTCTCTCTCTCTCTCTCTCTCTCTGACTCGCTCTTGCCTCACTCTGCTTCTCCTTGTGCCGCATACGTACTTCTTCCCTCTCACACAAACTGCCTCTCCGATGTCAGTGCACCTTCGGGGGAACATTTACAAGGCTTTCCCATTAGCTCCACCGAACACATAGCGATGATGCATTTACTTTGGCGAGAGATCGGGCGACGCATAAACAAAAGCACTATATCACAGCAGCCGGGGCTTTCAGTGTGCCGTAAAGTCGGCGGTGGAGGGGAGGAGGGGAACAAGGATAAGCAATAATGACAAAATCATGCTGTTCTTTTGGCAGCGAGCAGCGGGAAAACACTTCAGAGGGAATCCAGGGAAACTCACAGTACGCACGCTGGAGCGTCTGCAGCGCGCACTGCGGTCGGGGGCCCAGAGACGAGAGCTTTGCTCACAAACTGGCACGCGACAAGTCGTCCGTCGGCCTTTTTTTTCAGGCCGGTCGGCTTCTGCGTCTCACGCGCGGGTACGGAGGTACGGTTCATTAGGCGGGAGGTTTGGAGCAGGTCTCGCACAGCAAATGCACGACCCGATGTTTTGGAGAGAGGATTCTGCCAGATTTTGAGTAATTACAGGCCAGAGGGGTACAGGCTTAACCAAAAGGCCTCTCACACACACACACACACACATCAGAGAGAATAAATGCTTCTGCTCTTCAAAGCCTCATGAATGTACGCATCCACATACCACAAGCTGATAATATACTGTAAAGAGAGCTTAAGTGATGTGTTAGCCGAATAATGACTACGGGCTGCAGGCTTCAACGCGTCGATGTTGTATCTGCATCATGCTCGTGTCTCACTACGACCAGACCTGAATACTTCCAGCTGAGGAAGAGTGAAGACGAGAAAAGGCTTTTCTTAAACCTACTTTTTTTTATTCTCCTTCTTTTTATTTTGAACTTTTTCACTTCACGCATTAGCTTTCTTGCAGAAGAGCCCGAATGTCTGTTTGCTACAGCTGATACAGCCAGGAGCCGGTTAGCCTAGCTTAGCGTAACGCCCACAAACCTTTTTGTCTTTACACAAACTGTTACGTTCTATCAGTTTCCGCTTGTTTCCAGTGTCTGGTGTCACACCTCTGCACACTTTACCTCGCCCCATTTTCTTTTCCCTCTCTCTCTCTCTCTCACACATACAATGTGGACACACGGGTCAAGTAGACGGTTGGAAATCTAAGCTAGCGATGGTTACCTTGGGAAAAGAGCTTGCGCAGAGCCAACTGAGCCATTTCTTCCCACACCTGCTGCTTTGTGTCACTTTATCCCGGCACATCCTCTCCGGACACCTTATCCAGAGACGAGGGGTAGGGTGACAGGCCGGGTAATTGCCCAGTGCGCCAAAATAGCAATCAATTCGTAATAAAAAATTATGTATTTTTTGTAAATTAGAAAACTTAAAATAGACTTATCATTAATCACTAATCATAAAAGCTTGAATTGTCAAACATTGCTATACATTGCCCATTTCATGCGGGATATTCACAATGTGGATGTTATTTTACTACAATTTAAATAACAATAAAAGAAAATCCCTCGTCCCCAACAGGTAACCAGAGCAACTGGTGGATCGAGTGACATCGGACACCGGCGAGGAGTCCTTTTCTCCGAGCCGCGGGAATCACAGGCGCAGAGCTTCGGTTACCACTTACGCTTGTGTCTTTGTTCATCCCTCCATTCAGCCACGGCCGTTTGATGCCCCCGAGGTGACATATAAGGCCTTTTGACCACTCTGAATAAAACAGGAAAGGAGTTTTTGAATCTCTTTGTTGACATAAAAAAACATTCTAATTCACTTTATGAAGTTAGTCTGCAGTTCGTTCATCTCCTGAGCTCACGCGAGGGAAACATCAGGTCTGTTACAAACCAGCGTGCACGTACATGTTGAGCTGGGGGAGGACGTGGATCTTCTCTTTTTTTTCCCCACTCGGGCCTGGGAAGCAAACTTAATCTGAATGATCCACTTTCTCAGAGCATTTATTTCTGTGATAATTAATCACAGAACATCACCAAAGAGATGAATAGAGGGTATCAGCAGTAATAAGAAGAGGACTCCTATCGGTTGGCTACATCGGGATTTGTGTTGCACGAAGAAAAACACAGGACTCCAACAGCCAAACAGTCCGGCCCTTTAGGGGGAAATCAAGCGTCAATTGCGGGGTCTTTAAATTTGAATCAGACTAGCTTCCAGTGAAAATATTTGCCTAATCAATGGTTTCCCTTAGAGAGAATCCCAAACAATCATCACACCACGGATCATTAGGCAGAGCGGGCACACGCCTTGATATGCCTTTGCCCAGCAAATCCAGCTAAATTTAGCATTTCCAACAGTTAGTGATTAACAGTAACGGCTACGGTGGTACACACGGAGTGAGTGTTTTTAACACAGAAGAAAGAAGCTGTCAATGAAAGGCCACAATAAGCAACACAATATTTTCTGGGGGACGGTGGCTTCGGGCCGAGTCGGCACAAAACAGCGATTGGCTTTGGATCTGGATTTTGGCAAAATAAAACAGGCGTCAGTACGTCACTAAAAGTCAACTGGCCCTGCAGTAATTAGAGCACTTCATTGTTAACACCAACGTCAGTAAAAATGTTGAAAAACAGTGGAAATATGGATGGGCGGAGGAGGGCAGAGCAGCGGAGGAATGAAGGTCGGGAAGCACCTGTTAACATCGGCAACCGCAGGGAATATGAATCAAACCATCTGGGTTCATCTTTGGCCGTCAGATTAGAGCACTGCAGCCTCAAAAAGTGCACGGACTACCCCTCCCTGAGGAAAGTAACGAATAAACTAACAGACAAGTGGTGGAAAAGCAGGAGCGTGTGTGTGTGTGTGTGTGTGTGTGTGTGTGACAGAGGTCCAGCCCGGCATCATTGCCATCGAGAACAATGCTTCCAGTTCGTTGCTGTGTCACCCAATCTACTGTATGCTATTCTAGCTAATCCCCTTCTTAGATTATCACCCCGGGCATCGCATATGGGACACCTGTTGTTTACCTCCACCGGGACAACACAAACAGCCTATGGAGGGGGAGGTCCGAGCCCCGACCCCCCACCACCCCCCGACCAGCTCTCACCCAACAGCTGTGGTGATGATCACCCTCAGAGGTGAATAAAGAGCCGCAGGCCAGAGCCAAAGGTGGCAGAAAGAGGGGGGGGGGGGGAGCGAAGAGAACGGGATATGTGGAGGGGGGGGGGGGGGCATAACATGACACCAACCACTGCCTCGTCACAGGCTGCTCTGTATAGCTTGTGGGCTGTTTTCAGTTTTCTCTGTTTGCCTCCGTGAGACTCACACTCCTCTTTTCTCCACAGACCCCGCCCCCCCCAGTCTACCCCCCCCCCCCCCCCCCTCCTTTCCCTCCTCCTGCCGCCTTTTCTGCCGTCTGTCAATCACGCAGCGGCATCATAATGCAGAGCTACATTCAAATGAATGAGGTTTTATGCACATTTGGAAATGGTTATTACTGTACGTGCAAACATTTCTGCGAGAAACCTCAAAAGATGGACAAAAAGTCTGGAAACTCAGAAGTGCACAAAACTAATATATATCCAACTTTTCATCACCAGATCATCAACAAATCCAGTTTCATGGTGAAAAATGAGGATCACAATTTGTACTGAATGTGTGTATGTAGTTGTTACATGATATATTATCCCCTGACACATCCAGCGTGGCCATATATCAGTAGAAGAGTAATATGGGCGCCGGTTTCTCTGGCATTGAACACACTGAGTGCGTCACTGTCCCGTCATATGTGCCGGTTAACATCCCGGCTGCATAGTTTCCTGTGTGTGTGTGTGTATTTCGGCGTGATGCTCGGGGGTGGGAGACATGCAGACGGTCTCCGGTTCCTTTGCGGTTCCTCCATCAGCTCTGGATGTGAGTGGGTGGCTGACTGGCGAGTCGACCAGAGACACCGAGGAATGACAAAAAGTTAGAAAAACAAAAGGCTCACCAAAACCAACCAATTGAGTTGCACAATAAAAGCTTAATTAGCTACCGGCAATAATGATAATAAAAATATAGTCTAGACATGCTGCGTTGGGTAAAAAAAAAGTGGGGGATTTTTATGAGCGTAAAAAAAACGCCACAACTGCAATCCCAGTGACAACTTATATTATCTTGTTTTATGAATAATAAAAGGCTGTTTTGTTGTTTGCTGATATAAGGGGAAAGTATGCTGGTGGGTGCGAGTGAAGTCTGGGTCAGACAGGCACACTGGAAACAGCTCAGCGTTTCATTAGCTCGCCTACTATTGCTTTATTGTTATTGAAGTGGCTGTTAATTTAAATGAACTATAATGAAGAGGCAGTTTACTTCGGGATCGTGGTGTACGCTTCAACTGCAATTCTTCTAGGTTGTTTTTGGAGGTATTTTTAGTTTACGCAGATGGATCGCACACAGTATGAGACATACACATACGTGTGTGACCCCCCCCCCCCCCCCCCTCATCTGAGGGCTCAAAGGGAACTTATCTCAACGCAAATAAAGGTTTTGTTACTTTGCAACAAAAACACATAAGTAGAGGGAAAAGTAGTCAAATAACTATTTAAATTAAATAGTATTGAATAAGTATTTAGTAAAGATAAGGACTCAGTGGTGATCTGAAATGATCAGAAATGATAAATAATGTTAATAACTTTGTCTATTTATTGTCTGTGTTGATCAAACCTGGTTTCATTAGAAGAACTATTGTCAACATGTGTATTCAAGCATGTTTGTACATATTATTAATGTTCCATGTGTGCATTTGGACTGAGATGTGGCCGTGTGTGCGATGCGACAGCAGACCTGGGACCAGCTAGTGTCGCACGGCCTTCACGGTACCGTGTCATTCCTGAAGGGGGCGACTTGTATCTTAACTGAATATGAATTGTTAATGCATTGCGAAATGTTGATATTTTGAAATTTGCCGTACGCACGTTCGGAGCGATGTATGTTTCCAGAAGCTCAGTCAACTAAATCCAAACCACTGGGTTTTATTGTGCTGATTGTTGGCACAGCGGACCCCCACAAAACAGGTCATCCTCCAGCTTTCTTCGTCAGTTCCTGCATCCAACGAATGTGGCAAAATCAATCTTTTGCGACATTGCGCACTGTGGGGCGCGCACGGATGAAAGTGTGCTCTGACTTTTGAGAATGGCTGAAATGTAAGAGAAGCATCTATTTTCGTAGACCTCTGGTCGGGAGCTTTTCCTGCAACGTGCGGCTTCCCTTTGACTCCCTTTGATCTTTTTCTGGAATCACATATAATGGTTGTGGCCGACTTTGAAATCTGGAAAGCCACTTGCTGCGTCTCGTTGCAGAGCTCCTTTGCACGGTTCTCACTGGCACATTCAGGCTGCTGTTTTGCTCGTACTGGATGCTTTTGATGAGATACAGCTCTAAGAACCCCTGTACCCTGACTATTCAGTTATGCAGAGGTGCCAGATGTCTTTCATTGTGCCAGCAGACTATTGTATTATTAATCGGTATAGGAATAGCTTGACATTTTGGGAAATACGATTGTTTGCTTGCTTTCTAAGAGTTGGATGGACACACACAGCGCAAGTCAAAAGTTTGGACACACAATTCAATTGAATTCTTTTCTTCTGTATTTCAAAACAGGGCCGCTGCTTGGAGGCTGTTAGCGCTTAGCTTAGCCGTGAAGATTGGACACCGGGGGGGGACACATCTAGTGGTGTGACATCACGCAGGAATTCGTGCGCGAGGATTGGGTGAAATGAAACCTGCACTGCATCACGGTGTAAGTGGACCACAGAGTGACACGTTCCCCATTTACTCTACGTGTCCACCGATGTTACTCGGTTTGGTTTGACTGCTGTTGCGTTAATAATGTGTACGGACTGAATCGGCAAAGGTTGATTGCGACCTTACTTCATACACATACTCTAATCTATTTTTATCTTCTGCCAGAGTGCATTATTTGGACTTAAATAACCCCATTAATGCTCTGTAACAGAACTATTCATCAACCAGCGGTGCAATTTATGCTTTTCACTAAATATTTAAAAATTAAATATATTATTTGTGCACTAAGTTTTGTTAGTAGGTGCTTCTTCTTCTTCTTCTTAATGTGTTTTTTCCCAGTCATCAATTATTTTGAATTACCAGTACAGCGTGTGATGAAACAGACTGGGACGAAAGCTCAAACTTAAGGCATGTGAGGATATAATGGAAAATTAAATTAGAGGAGATTACATCTTTCATGTGGTAAATTATCACGTTATATAAAATATATGTTATTTAAAATAGTTAATTAGATTATTATTCTCCATATAAAAAGAAAGGTTATTTTCTTCTGACTATTAGCATTTCTTCGTGAATATAGTTTTGAGTTCCTCTGTTAATCTACTACATCACCATTTTAAAGCAAATGATCTCTTACTATGAATGTGCATTTCTATCACTAATGTGCTGTGGGAAAAAGTGAATTCATGTTTGTTTTTTTCATTTAACATTTGAAATGTACCGTTATGAAGTCATTATCATTTCTTTGAGTGAGACGTGCCAAATGTTACAATAAAAAAAACCGAAAAGTCCCCAAAAAACAACATTCCCATCGGCCTGTGCTTCACTTTCCTGCTTGCACATTTGTCACATTACACCTGCTAAGCATCAGCACATTAGCTCCGTCATTGGGAACATATTAGCACGCTGACATTAGCATTTGGCTGCAAAAGCGGCTGTGCTGAATTACGGCCTCGCAGAGCTGCTGGTGTGAGTCTTGTTATTAAATTAAATCTGGGGAGAGTTTAGTCACTTACCAGCAGAGTCCTTTCTGTCGCTGCAATTCAAAATGTTTAAGGCAGACAAGTTAGGTCAGTTCTATTTTCAGTGACGTGGGAATACGCGTCTCAGCTCACGCTGAACCTAGAATGCAATTTCCACACCTTCATTATCCAACGCAATGAGTTCAGGAAGCTCTCATGGCCCATAAATCTGTCACTACATGCGGTTATGCTGCCTCACTTCACCTGGTTGAGGAAGGTAATTCGGCAATGTAATCAAACTCTTTATCAAAGGACATCTTCTGCCTTTCTTGTTTGGAGGACTCTCCTCCGTAATTATCAGTATTTTCTTAGTGTGATGCACTTAGTTTGTGACTCACATGAGAACATGTTTCTCCCTGCACAGAAGTTACACCATAAGCATTTATCACAATGACGCACAAAGCAGCAGTAGTACACAGCGTCCAACATGAGAGTTTATAACTGAACAAAGCGTCTGTTAGGGCCGACTCGGGGGAAGAAAGAAGACGCTGACTGCTGATATTTCAGTTTGTTTAAACCTTTTTGCTCACAGCGAAACCACGTTCAGTTGGGTTTGCGGGACGTCGGCGGTCGGGGATTGTGGAGAAAAAAAAAAGAAAACAGTTTTGACATCACGGCCTCTCGTTGTGTGACGCCTCGCTGCTGCGGTGAGACGGCAGATTTCTCTACATCCGGGTTCGACCTGGTAGTCGTAGGAGAGGACAAGCCAAAGACACCCAATGCCGGCACGAAGGAGAGAGCGCCCCCCCCCTCTCGCCATCGTGCACATGGCTAGCGTCTTAAAATAGCCACCCGGGGCTTTTCAATTACACAGGCCAAGAAGGGGTCCAATCACAAAACCAGTGTGTTTACCTCCTCCTCCTCCTCTAAATCTCCCCTGGCTTCTTTTGATCGAGGGGGCAGAAGGCGGCCCGGGACGCTGGCACAGAAGGGGAAAAGGGCCAGCGTAAAAGGGCCAGGGGAGGGGCAGGGGGTTGGGGGGGCAACGGAAGTAGGGTCACGGTCAGGTGCAGCAGAGGTTTGACCCCGTCGACGGTCCATCCTTTCAACAAGTCAGTCGACGCCTCGTCTGATTAAGATAGTTAATTGACTTTCGATGGAATAATGGTTATATGGGAAAGGACATTTTGCACCGCTTCGGAGGCCTTTTCGCTAAGCTCTCGACGCCGTGCGACATGTAAACATGGGAGTGATAAGGATCTTACCCCGCCCCGTCGCATTCAATGTCACATAACAAGAAAGGGATCGTTCAGCTGCACAAAGGGGACTCCCTCGGCGTCACCGTGGATTCAACGTGTAGAATCTCCCCTCCGAGAGACGACGTCTGCGCGGGAGGCCGCGGCCGTGGTGTAAAACCAGCGGAACGTCTCTCCTCTCAATAAATCGCACGTTGCCGTTCATGAGGCACTGAACAAGCGCTATAAAAACCGACGCTCATGGCGTTTATGTCCTGGGGGCTTATTGTTTACTGCTGCCGTCAAGGAGCCGGTCGTCCTCAGCGTGTAAACACATGTTTTTTTTTTATCTGCACACATCATCAGTGCATAACGTTTGTTTTTATGTCTCCACTTTCGCTCTCCCGTCTCCTATTTTCTCATTTCTCCAACCAGAAAACAAGCTTCATAGTAGCTTTTATCCGTTGAAGAAAAGCAACATTAGGAAGTTGTCAAATACGCACCTCTGAGACACGACGGTGTCACATTAAAAAAACAAATATACATAATATAATATATATAATAGATGCTTTTGAATTCAGGACTTAGACATAAATCATTGAAGCTCATTTAAGGATACATTTGATTTTTTTTTTTTGTTGTTGATCTTTAATTCAGCAGGTCAACCTCAGCATAAACAGCCCCGTATGATCTTTTTCTGCCGGCTGGATGCTCAGGGGATTATGTTTTTTAACGAGCCTCTCCTCATAGGAGGTAGATCATCCCTAATCAATATTTCAACGCATATATTAACATTATCCAAATTGATTAAGCGCCTTTGCATCCTTAAATGTTGTTTATCAAAGGAAAGGTCACTTAATGTGTACTCGGGCTTTCCAACAGAGCGCCTTCCTGAGGAGCCCATCGGACGACACGGTGTAACATCGATCGAGTGGCTTAGCTCGGGTCTATCAGCGCTAATGATTCATGAGCAAATGTGTACGCATCTCTTCAGGGAAACAAAGAAAACACCAGCGCGCGTGTGTGTGTACAAAAAAAAGAAAAAAAAGTAACTGAAGGACGAGTGAAACCATCACAACTGCCGCATGCAAATGAAGGATAACGGCAACGGAGAGCCGTAGAATTCTCGCTGAGAAGTGGATGAGTCAGAGTTCACCCCGAGTGACCCCTGCAGCTGCGCGTTAATCCGCTGCTCTGCCAGCGCTGGGTTCCACTTCTCTTTTTAGACATCATTTTCCTTTTCTGTTTTGGTTTCCATCCTGGGCCACCGAGGGCCTCTGCACACGCAGAGCCTTCGTTCCCCTCGTCGATACTCGACGAGGTGATGTGAGGTTCTGAATTGTTGTTGTGGTGTTTTCGTGCGTGTGGTCTCCAGGAGGACGAGCGACGGTTTCCGCAGCGTGACGGCAGACACGAGACCAGCTGCACGGAGCAGGAATTCGTTTTGGATGCACTGATAGTAGAAGTATGCTTGTCTTGGCCGCGGGGGAACACGACATTTGCAGCCAAACAACGAACACAAAAAGTTCTCGCCCTTTTCTTTTCTGCGACTGACGCAAGTTCGCTCGCAAAGTCCGAGTGACTCCACTTGATACAACATCTGATTCGATTTGAGAACAGAGGATTGAATTATTAATGCCGGCGGGGGACGGCGTTTTTTAACGAACACATAGTGGTGTGATTCCTCTCTAATGCTCCATTTGGCACAGAGGGGGAGGAGGTGAGATGATGTTACGGGGTGAAACACAACCATTAGAGACCACGGAGGGGTTGTTTAAAAACGTATCGGGGCACTTTTCAGTCACTCTGCCTCCATGTGAACATGACGATGTGGGTGGTGGGATGAATTAGGCGTGAATGCATGCGCCGATTTGTTGCTAATCTAAGGCGTAGGAAACGTTACTATGGCCCCTTTGTCCTCGAATCAAAAACGTCGCCTTGGTTCACCCTTGTCAGGGAATCCCCATCTCGAAAAACGTCTTAGATGTAGAAGATTAAGCCAAGCGAAGGAGCATATGTTGGAGAATTCCCACCGGCTGAACAGAATTGCCGTTGACGCAAAGAAAAAAGAAAAAGAAAGCCCTCCAGCTGGAGATCCGTGGCCCGAGGACTGAGGACGCTCATGGCGCTGATGACCCGGACTCACTGAAGTGACACCAGAACATAAACAGCCATGAAGCTTTTCAGGTTTCTCATCCCCTCCTGTTGGCAGTAAATCAGCTCTCAGCGTAGAGGCCTTTGTTATAGCTGGTGAAATGTGTTATCTTACTGAAAGCATGCGGCCTATAAAAGGTAAGTTATTGACATTGTTATACATATTTGCGAAGAAAGAGAAAACTGTCGCCATTATATTGCTCATTCTGGCTTTACATTACAAACACTCCCCGTCTTTCACAAACGAGCCTCATTCATGGATCTAATGTCTTCGGAGTTCCTGCCTGAAAGCGTAAATCCGCCGGCTGTGAGACAAAGCCATGGGATGCCCCCCTTTCTCCCCCCTTCCTCCCCCCTTTCTGCCTCTCTCCGATATGCAACCATTCATGACCCAAACACCATCTCCATGGCGACACACACACACTGCATGTACACCAACCTCCAAAGGCGTGTTTACCTTTTTTTTTTTTTTTTTTTTTCACCTGACGGGCCTTTTGAACGGTTGAACGACAACGTCAGCACATGAAAGGGGTTTCCCTCGTTCACGGCCTCCGGTTGCCCGGGCAACATTCCTCAGTCGACAAACACCGGCCCCGGAGTGGAGCCTGCATACCAGAGGGAAGTCCAAGAACACTCTCCCGGCGTGTTGTTATTGTTGTTGCTATAGTAGTGGCCGGAAGCCAGCGAGTGCGTACAGGTGAGAGCAGGTACGCCCGGTGGGCCAGCCTCTGCCCGTTACCTTCCACCGATAAAAATAGAACGGCGCTTTTGTGTTTCGGGCGAGGGCACACCTGAAAGACGTGGGGCTCTCCCAGTCACAGAAGATTACACCATGATTGTGTTGAGTGTTGTTTGGGAGTTTGTGATTAGAAACGGAAACATTAAATGAAACAGAGAGACAAACTCGTTAATGAATCATTTGCTGGGTGAGCGATACAATAGAAAGACTTTTCCGACCCTTTAATAAGTGTGTGTTCATGGTACAGTGTGATTGTGTGTGTGCGCACATGGTCACAAGGGAGGCGTGAGGCTTGCAGTCGTTCAGTGCAAACATAAACCAGGGCCATCTGCATGCCTGGATCCCCTCCAACAGCAACACCACCGCACACACACACACACACACACTTTACATGATATCATGAATTGGGTGTCAGCGGTTGCAGCACCTCATCTTTCGACGTAAATGTACACATCTGGGGGCCGAGGCAGATGTTCTGCGTTTTGTGACGGCCCGGAGGAGTTTTCCGGCGACAATTTATTCCTCAAATGTCAGAGATGCTGAACAATTAACATGGTGAATGTGATTGTTACGGGTTTGAACCGAACAACAGCTCCTGCAGCGTCTCAAGCTGTTTCACATCGCGCAGATTGTGCGTGCGACACGTGTCACCGTAGGTGCCGGTGTCACTGTTGCCGGGTAGTGTTGAGAGAAGCGTGTTGTTGTTGTGAAACAGTGACTGATGCCGTGCAGCAACGCGCAAAAGTGAAAATGCCTCTTTCCCTGCAAGAGATTTGTCTTGGAAACCACAGACATGTGGCACGGGACCACGCGGGCCTTTCTCGGGATGCCGATCCCGCGGGGAAAGGCGTGCGTGCGTATGTGTGCCTTTGTGTGCGCGGGTGTAGAGCCAAAGATGCTTAAAGAAGTTTCGTTTGGTTTTGTAACTCTAAGTGGAACCGAGTGTCTTTGTCGAAATCAAAATACTCACAATGAACATCTGATGAGCGCAATGTCATGTTACAGTTTGCGAGGGGGGGCCTCTCGGAGCCGCTTGGCAGCCAGAAGGAAAACTCCAGGTGCGGGTAATTCATTTGGTCCACACACACACACACACACACACACACACACGCTGAAAGCCGATAGAAACTTCACATGCTTTAGATTTCACAAATGTCAAAATATTGTTCAAGTGTTCATCCCCCTCACAGCGACTTGAACTTGATATCTCCTTCTTCCATCTTCCCTTTTTCTTTTGTCTTCGGTCGTTTTTAATGGGAATGTTTCTGAGGAAGACATCCTTAACTAATTAAGTCTTAGGTTATCTTCTTGATCCACCAAACGGGACAAATGAGATCCCAGCTGTGTGCGCTGTACATTCAGGCATCCCTCAAGCCGGTCCCGACTCCCCGACTTCCCTTTGAACCCGTCGCAGCGGACTGAGAGAAGAAAAAAAACATTTGACTTGTCACCACAATGTGCTGCGTCCTCAGCGTTTAATATATGGATTATTAATCACAGAGCAGCCAAACTGTGCAGGAGTCTTTTGAACTGAGGCACAGACGGGTAAATAAAGCCACTTCATGACAAAAGCTTATTTGGAGCAAAGTTGTCTTCTTTTCCTCTCAATCAAAGTTTAAAAAAGAAAGTTGTTATTCGTTTATGTGAAACTGAACAGAAAGATTTTCTCATGCTGGAAAAAAAAGAGTATAATATATCTACTTTAGGTGATTTAAATTCTGACATGCAAAGACAAATAATGAGTATTTATTTCCTTATTTCTTCACCAAAGTGTCTCATGATGGAGCCAATTACTCCAAGAAAGCTGAACTATCATCCTGGTGGTTAGAGATATCGTGTGTATTCATGCAATGGTTACTGAGACATTTCAGTCTGGATTAAAGTGATTAAAAACTGGTGTCACAAAGTACTTTTCGTGTTCAGAGTGGTGGAACGCGTCCGACGGCGAGTGAAAGTTATCTGGGAAATCTGACCTTCAGCGGTGGCTGTTTTTCCAGGTGGGTTTCAGATGAGTCACCGGGACGTTTTGCAGGTTCTTCTAGTTTCTGCTGTTTGGGTTTCAGCACTTTCTAAACTTCTACCAGCATGAGTGCCACACATCTGTTTCCAACCCTGAAGCGCTCTTATCAGATGTACGATGGAATTTCTCACCCAGGAAGGACTGAACTTAGCACATTATCATAAATCCCACCAGCCTCTCGCTCCTCATCCAGCTGTTACCTGGACACGAAGAGGGTGTTTTTTTGTGAGGCCGACCATCAGTGAGCATCACACGTCTGACGCCTTCCTCCAATGTAGCATTGAAGCATTGATCGAACGTTTTAAGAAAAGAACGTAAGAATAGGAGTGAGGCCCTCGGGGGAAAGATTTGGTGTTGTGTGAGTCAAAAGGTCGGAGAAGAACCTGGTTGCAAACTGGCAGATTTCCACCACTTCAGTGATCATCATCTGATTCTTCTTCTTCTTCTTCTTTTCCTCCTCCGCTGCTTCGCCTTGGTTGGATATGGCTGGATAAGGCTGGATATGTCATGCTGTACTTGTTTTAGTATCTTTTGGCGCCACCTAGAGACCATTTCTCTGTGTAGGCAAACCGTTTACATTACCATGTTTCCAGGAAAGCAACGCACGGGGAAATAAATGTCTCCATATCTCCATTTGACCTCAGTGGGGAAAGTCGGAGCCATTAAATCACAAGCATCCTACAACCTACACAGCCAGTGCACACAGGGCTTCTCCTGGGAATGTTAAAGTTGCTAAAGCGATACCATCTGGATCATAGAGTGAAAACAGGGAAAAAATCAAGTCGAGGAAATTGCATCTGTATTGGTTTGAATTACAAGCTGGGCTTTAGCATCTGTACAAAGTCTATCCGCTGACCAATAGTTGAGAGAAGGAAGAACTGCAACTCTTTGTAACACAGCACCACCTTAAAAAAGGTGCCTAAGCATGTTTGAATGTAACAGAGGGCTACAAATGAAACGCATCAGTCGTTCCTCTCATGGCGATCGAGACTGCAAACTTCTCTGCCTTTGAGTTTTGAAGAGCACGTGGGCGGTTTCAGATGATCCCCTTTTCACGCGTTGCTGCACCCACTTCCGGATCCATCGTGTACCAACGGCCGAGGATTAGCTGAGGAGTGACTAACCAACAGTCATCTCAAAACGTGGATGACGCCGGGATGGACGGGGGGCCGCCAAAGGGACAACAGGAAGAAAACAAAAAAGCTTCAAATGCCTCATCCTAAACACAGAGAACGGTACTTGAGTTGTGTGTTTAGATGCTCGCCCGGGTTTCAGGGATCATCCCGCTGATATTATCACAGTTGTTTTAGTGTGGCTCACAATTTGCACGACGGAGGCCTTGGCAACAACAAAAAAAAGTGTGTTTCTGAGCAGCTGTTTGACTTTTGTTTCTTCGCGGCATTCCAGGTCACCTCGAGATTTCATCACCCGGATGTTTGTGTCGATTCAGTTATTCGCCAACGACGAGGACGATCGTCCGCCTTTCTGCGTCTGAGAGATCGATGGCTTTTAATATCTGTGGTTTCCCCCCCTCGCACAGTTCAGTGGGTTCGAGCAGCTGTAACTCACACCACACAGTAGGTGGCACTAAGATACTGAGAATAAACTCATAATAAACCACTTCAACACCTACAATTCTCCATGAATAACAATAGAATACATTCAAATCGCAGCTTGGTGCAACACGCCCGTAATGGCGTCTTTGGCGTGATTAGTAGCCGCCGACATTTGACACAATGGCTAAAGCGTCTCTTTGCGAGTCTCCGATGGGGCCGCGTTCAGTTCAGAAGGTTTCACCACTGAAATGTGCAAACCGCACGAAACGAAATGAGGGCCGAGCTTTCTTCAGAGCAACAGGCTGAACATTCTGAGTTCCCTCTAAATGAATTATTTTGAGATTAAATACATATGACTCATATTGTGTTCTCCGTCTCAATGGTGAGTCATTGACGGTTGTCATTGAGAGAGAGAGAGAGAGAGAGAAGAGTGAGTCAGCTTCTGCTGTGCGCTTCCCTTTTCCCCTTTTGAATAAAACCGATGGAGAACTTTCAATAATTTGAACTTTTTTCAAGCGGCCTTGTTGCGTCTAACCAGCAGCAGGTTGTTATTGATTGCTGCTTATGGAAATAAATTGCCTCCACACGGCACACCTCTCTCCGAGCTGTGCAGTGGACATGAAGCGCTTTCATCTACTACTCTGACCATTTCTTCAATGATTGTTAAGGTACCCAACAAATCATTTTTTGTATCATCAAGATGATTTATGGGGCTGTGGCATGCCGGCGAAAATGAGCCGACCTCAACGATCTGTAGCCCAGCCGACAGTGAGACAAATTACACTGCTTTTTATTGCTATCCCTTCCCCGCACGACCCAGAAATATACACCAGTGTGTTAGAAATAGCACTCATCCCTGCAATACATATATATAAGAATGACCATTTTTTTAAAACTAAAACGTGCAACAGCTCCATAAATTGAAGGACTAAATGTATTACATTTTAAAAATGGCTACATATTGAGTCCGTAGGACACCAGGTAAGCAAAAGGTGAAAAAAGCTAAATCTAATGGATGGACAGTGGAAATGGACAGCTAGAGGTAATGACTACATGACTGAAATAGAAAAATGTAGCTAAATGGTTCGCTGAAAGTATTCCTTAACGATTAAGCCCGCTCCCCGGCATGTGATTGACAGCGCAGTGAGGACTCGGCCCCCGTGAGCCTGTGAGCACTTGGACACATGACAGGCTTTTTTGTTTTCGTATGAATCAGACGCATTACATTAGACAGCAGCGACAAAGTGTTCAGATGTCAAAACACGGTTAGATAAGCACCGTTTTCCATGTAATTCTGTCACCCGTCTGTGTAACTGATTGGTGCTTTTCGCTCAATCAGACAACTCTCCGTCTGACTGAATAAAACCCTGAATCAACTTCAGTGGGTTAAAGGTCATATTATGATGGTTAAGAGATACGATATCTTTAATGAAGTTGATATTTGATTGTGGTGTTGTAGCCAACCTAAAAATGGAATTTAAATGATGAATTCAAATGGACTCAACAATTTAGGTCACTGGTACGTGCACCTTTTTGTGCCGGTGTAGGGGAGGAACACAGGCCGGTTTACATCAAATTAACAATCAGTCACATGATCGGATTTAGTTTCCACCTGCTTTGAGCATGCGTCACTTGCCATTGCTCGCACGGCCGTCCGGTCCAATGGCCGCACATCGTATGATGGATAACAGCAATGATGACGTTCCATGGCGTGCATAAGCTTTACCCGGAATATGGCAATAATAAAAGAAAAATGGTCGGTAAATATAGGCCGCTATGACATTTGCAGTGCGTAAATCATCACCACGAGGTGGAAGATGATTCACAGGCAGGAAACATAGCAGCCGACTTTGGGAGGCACCGGGGCTCTGAGTAGACAGGATGGAGCTACTAGGGAGATACAGGATGGCGGTGGCCATCTGGGTTGACCACAACAATAATTTTCTGTTGTGCCACATCACTTTGAGTGCACAGCCTTTTTAATGCACACCCAATAGGTTCCACAGAAGTGTTAGTGTTTGCCTCAACGATGCATCAGCTGGACGTGGCGTTAGCTTAGCCACTTAGCATGCAGAAAAATGAACCAACTGACACGATCAACCCTAAAGCCATAAAAGTTCTCACTTTGATTACAGCCTTTGAAAATGATGCAAGTCCATTACTGCATTAGTTGATTGATGATTGTTTAGTCTTATCAAAAAGTAAAGAGTTGTGAAATAATAGTAAACAAACTTGTATGTTTTTAATGCACTTCCAACGTTAATCACCTTACAAATAAACTACACGAACAGTGTTCACCACTACTGTGATTGAATTTCCATAAATGTTTGCCCAGATGGTTCGATTTACAAAACACGCAAATGAGAATCAATTATCCCCAAATACACATGAACACATGAACTGACACAGGAAGTCAGATTAGTGGAAATAAGACATGGATGAACAAGAACAAAAGTTCACCATAAAAAATCACCTGACTCATGTTATCCTATTAAGCAAACTAAGCACAGCTTCAGCATCATGTCAATTTACATGGTTCCCTAACGATGTATTAAAGGTTGATCAATTATTTGCCAATGCTGAACCAAAAGTGATTAAAAAAACTACAGTATAGGAAAAATCTCCATGTATCAATTATTTGGTGATGAACAACAGTTGTTGAGTTATATAGCACCTCCGTCTCATAAAGCCCCCTTTAAAAATGGCTTATACGAGTTATGTAACACTTAATAAATAATGTACCAACTGAGCTGTTGCTAGGTTTCGAAAAAACTCAACTTAACTTTAAATAATCACCAACTTATTTAAACTTAAACTGCCTGCTTGGTTATCAAAATCAATGACTTATCAGCTTTTATAACTGCAGCCTTGAATGTCTACGCTTTATAATCTAATTATAAGCCATCTAGAAGAATACAAAAATACAGATGTTTCTAACCTGCTAATTAATGCTCAAGGGTTTTTCACATTGTTGGATGTTATAACTGTGTAAGGTATTCATAAGGCTCATTGTCATAAATCCACCACATCCATTGCAACTTATAAACCCTTCCTTGAAAAGTCCATCTGTCCATCTGAAGCGTTTGTCGTTGTTTCTTAAATAAAAAAAGAAAGAAAACTACAATAAAAACGGTCTAATTATTCCGACCCAATTCCAACATGACCCTCTAATGCGGGCATGACGGTGCCCCGTGCGCGTGATCATTACACTGTCACTAATTAGTGGTTTGATGCGATCGGCCAGCCGACGGTTCCAAGAGGCGGCTGCGCCCACGCGCTGTGGGCAGCCCACGTGCACAAGGAGCCATACGTAATCCGGGCGCGCGCGTGTGCGTGAGCGTGTGTGTGAGAGAGAGAGAGAGAGAGAGAGAGAGAGAGAGAGAGAGAGAGAGAGAGAGAGAGAGAGAGAGCATCTCTTCTCTCGCATCAGCATCACGGGGACTCATCGCTCTCTTTCTCCATCACCGACGCGTCTGTTAAACCTGTGGAGCGTCTGTCTGTTAAGAAGACACGCGCGCGCACGCACACACACACACACACACGCACGCACACTGTTTGAGAGTGTGGTTGTAGTTCGGAGAGAATAAACTGGTTTTACTGCCCTTTGGGGGAATCTCCGGCTCGCCGCGTTTGAAGGAAGTTAAAGCGAACAGGTGCGTGGACCGCAGCTCATTTTATTTATTCTTCTCCGCCATTATATTTATATATTATATTGATGTATATATATTTTTTAAACATCATCCATTTCCTTGTCGGCTTAAAATACAACATTGTCTTTAAAAAAAAAAAACCGTGAACCATGAATAGTAAATCCATTCATGGTTCCACGGTCGGGGCTTGAAACCGGTTACAGGTGGGACTTGTTTCAGCATTCACACGGGCAGAAGGAGAGAGAGAGAGAGAGATAGAGAGACACCCAGAGAGAGAGAGAGGGGGAGGCACAGAAAGTAGGGCGGTGGCATCGTTGGTGTGTATTGTCACGCGCTGCGATCCGGATCGTTCTGCTCCTGATTCCTTGTGGTTTTCCTCTCGACGTCCCCGCAGCAGCTGCCAGCCGAGCGGCCATGGACGCGTTCAAGAAGGGTTTCTCCAAAGCCAGGGACGGGGTCGCGGCGGTGGCGGAGAAAACCAAGCAGGGAGTGACCGGAGCAGCCGAGATGACGAAAGACGGGGTCATGTTTGTCGGTGAGTGTATGTTTTAAGCCGTAATGAGTGAGTGCATTTATTTATTTATCATCTGTGCATCTGTTTTCTTCTCTTTTTTTGTGGTACTAATTGAGATTCACGTGGCATCCTTTCAGGTAACAAAACAAAGGATGGAGTCACAACAGGTAGGAAGCATTTTTTAAATGCATTTCTCATGTTGGTGTAAACATAAAAGAAAACGAACAATAGTCCTTTCATTGGACACAATCCGTAAACTGAGCTGCATGTTGGACACAATAGATCTTCGAACGACACAAAAGAAGAACACTGATCCTCAGGTGGTCAGTGAGATGGATTGTAACTGTAGGTGTCATATTTCACCGTCTTATTGAACATAACCCCCCCCCCCCCCCCACGGCCGGGCCCCTGCTATTTCTCACACATAACAAGCAGAGGAGCCGACACAGGCACCCAGGGAAACGGCTGTGTTGTTGAGTAAAGTGAGTTATTTAAGATGTGTGGTTGTACAGAATGTCCGAGGCACAAAGTTGGGGGCCATTTCTTTTCATCTCAGTGATCGGATAATCCTCATATAGGATTCCTCATAGCAAAGTGCAGCTCAATTGATTATTGTGTGAATACATTTCTCCATTACATTACATTTTTGTTCTTATTTCCCCCCATAAAACAAAGCTATTTTCTTGTGACCCCAATACGATCGGCATCACGGACCCTCAATTCAGCAGCTTTCAAATCACACACGTCAAGAGACTACCTCGGCGCCTCACTGAGTAAAGAGAATATCGGTACAATCAGCCGCACTGAAGTGCAACACCTCACCTGACACAACAAGGCAGCGCTCAGACAGTGAAAGGTGGGGTAAAACTGGCTGGAGTCTATGAAAGGAAAGTGCCTGCAGGCAATTATCACGGGGGGGGGTTTACAGGTCACAGAAGGACGCGGTCCTAAGCAGCTGTGTAGGCCTCAAAGCACGACTCCAGGTAGAGGGACGCACACCTGATGCTGAGACCCGATGCTTGGATTTGCGTTTGTTAGATTGCACACGTTAAAACAAGCGTACACTGTGCTGGTTTTTCTATGTGCCAATCCTCACAGACTGGCACCGAGCCTCCATTCCACACACGCCCTCCTCAAACGGCCTTCTTCGTTTTTTTTTTTTTTTTTACTTCCCTACAGCCGTGTCTGGCGTGTCACAGGTGGGTGGAGCCATGGTTACCGGGGTGACCGCCGTGGCCCACAAAACGGTGGAAGGGGCCGGCAACATGGTCGTCGCCACTGGGTTGGTCAAGAAGGATCCGGCCAAACAAGTGAGGGGAGACGCTTTTTCATCTAAGCTTTGACTGAGAATTTGGGGTATTGAATAGTTCTGCAGCCTGGCGCTGTGGTTCAGAGAATATCTTTAATAGAGATTAAGCCTCGGGGCGGCAAATGTCCAAAAGCACTTTTTATTGAGCTAGAAAGAATGTAAAGAAATATACAAGGAATAAGGTAATTATTATATTTTCCTGAAACAATTAGGACATTTAAATTCTACTTGTCTGACCACACGTGCAGGAGGCTGATATACTGATATACTGATATACGCGTCTCTCCGCCATCACTCTTCACCTCGTCCCCCTTACCTTCTGCCGTTTGTCACCACTCCTCATATCTGCTGCCTGTCTCGTGAGACACGGTTCCCCCCTTTGTCCTCCTCATCCTCGTCCCTCCCTTTCCTCTCCTTCGCTGAGGGAAGTCAGTATTTCTAAGATATCTTTAGAGGTTCGTCAGACCTCAAGGACGAGAAACACCGAATGTGTCAAATATCAAATTGTCCCTTTTCCTCGACACCATCTCAAACCGACTCACCCAAAGGAGCAGATGGCCTTCACGTTTACGCCCTCCGTCTTTTTCTCTACACTCAACCAAACATTGTTCTTCTTCAAACCATCGCATCGCCCTGTGGTGTGTTTGGCCATTATTAAGGTGTTCAAATGGGACGTTATTATGAGAGAACGTTTCAAATTTGCCCGTAATTACCCGTGTTTTTCATAACACGGCTGTAAGTAGCAGGAGACGATAAGCCAATCACACACGTCCCTGGGCCACGCCGACCTCATGTTGAAAGGTTTGTTGTGATGCAACCTCCCCTCAATTAGCACAATTTAGACACCAAAAGGGAGCAGCACACACACACACACACGCACACAAACGTCTTCAGCTTGGCTTCAATTGGGTGTGATCTGTGAAAAGTACCAGACGATAAAGACCAAAGAAGGTTTTTTTTTATAGCCGACACCTGTACATGCGGATCTTTTAATGAAGCAATTATTTTCCCACCACCGGCGCCATCCTTCATCGCAGACCTTTGCAGCATTTGATTTTATTATCAAAAGATGCGCGTGGTTTGTTCCACAGACATCTCACCGAATCCCTTCATCCATCCCGGTCCGGGGTCGCGTTATTTAAGGCAGCCCCCCCCCCCTCACCCTCTCCCAGGAGTGAGAACAGCCACATTACGAGGATGACAAACCGGCAGACGACACAGACAACCAGATGGTCAAACAGACACGCGGTGCGCGTGACTGGTGGAGACGTGGTGGGAACGACGGGTAAACACACAGATTAAAAAGGGGGGAGAAAGAAAATCCCGCCGACAGATTGACATGCAGACGGCAGCAGATCGTCTGCCATTAAACGCCATTAATATTGATTTGATTAAAACATTGATGGCAGGTTGAGAGAGCACATCAAAGATCGTCTCCTGTGGGTCTGACGCGCACGCACCTACGCGCGCACACACACACAGAGAAAGGTGGTGATGCTGAGTCCGATTAATCTCGTCCTCCAGTCGTTTCTGCAGCTCATCAGCTGCCGGTGACTCATATCAGGAGACAGAGAGACAGGAGAGAGACAACGAGACGCAGCCTGCCAGGTGCAGCGTTTGAGGACCCGAGGATGAGACACGGCAAGAAAAATGGTCCAAGACAAAAAAGCACGTCTCATTGCATGCATCTTTTCAGCGACATGCAATAACAGAGGCCCTCGGAGGCCCTTTCTGCGTTGGTACAAAGCAGAACGGCGGCCGGGTGTTAGCTTGATTCATCCGTGTGAGCAGAAACATATTAAAAAGTTTGATTTTTGTCCTGAAAATTGAAAGAATCTAAAACTTTTGGCCAAAATTTGATCCGACCACGGTAAAAACACACGTCGCGGTCCACTGGCAGTCCAGCTGCGTGCCTGTAAACGTGAGCACACGCGTCTCCAGCTAGGCTGTGCGACCAGATGGAGGCGTGATGGGTGGTGTTAGATGCAACAGCGGGGGTTCGAAGGTGCAGTATGTGGTTGAAGGTCATGTGAGCGAGCGCCACGCACGTGCACAAACACGTGCACGTCGGCGCCCCGTGACCGCTCCCCATTAAGGAAGGTCAGCTCAATGCCACGGTGTCATGGCGTCCCCTCGGCTGGACAGGAGAGACGTCACACACACACACACACACACACACACACACACACACACACACACCCTCAGCTCCCCTCCTTCATTACCCGCCGTCTCACTCCAAAGGACCGCTGGTCATAATAATCATCATGAAACGAGCGCGAGCGCCTTTTATTAATGAATAAAGAGGAATTCTGTGTGTTGTTTACCTTCCAACTTGTGATTTATAATAGCGCTTGAATTGTCACGTGATGAATTGTTTTCTCTGAATGTATCGTGTTCAGATTCCGTTATTGTCTTTTCCCAGAGTGATGAGGCCTCGGCAGTACAGGACATGGCGGAGTCACCGGTTGATACGGACCCTGCTGATGCGATGGAGGTAAGTCTCCTCCTGCAAGAGTCTATGTCTAATACGAATCTGCATTTAAACATGAAAGAAGCAGCCGTTAATTGATGGGAGACTCTTAAAACCCTGGTGCAACACAAGGGACCTGTTCACACGACACCCATTTTTCACTTGTAACAAGACTAATGTAATCTGTGTGTCCAAAACACACACAGTGAGAGCCTCGGAAACAACTATTAAAACCATTTAATGCATTTGAATATCAGGCGTTACAGCATAAAGCGTGCGTTCTGTCACATCAGTAGAATGTGAAAACCACGGACAAAGACACATCACCGCGGCTGTTCCAACGCCACCTCGTCGGGTTGTGCGATCATCGCGTTGTACTCACCCTCCCATCCTTCCTCCTCCCTCAGGACGACGCCGACGACAACTGATCGGAGACGACGATTGACCACGGAAACATTCCACGGGGCTCCGCCCGAGTCCCGCCGTGCCTCGTTTGGCCCTTTGTGGAGTCTGTGCCCAACATGTGTGTGCGTGTGTTGTTTTGTATGTCTGTATGCGGGTAAATGTTGTAGAGAAAGAGATGTCGTGCATGTGTGTGTGTGCCTTTTACACATCGGTGCTTAGTGACCGGCTGTAATTACAGTGAGTACACGTCTCAGTGTGTGTGTGTGTGTGTGTCTACATGTATGTTGTCCCCACCTGTGTGGCTTTATCAATTGCTCAAACATTTAAATGTCAAACTTCAAGCACCTAAGTGTCTCAATATTAATGAACAATTAACGTGATGTTTGAAATGAAGCTTAATGATATTCTCTATTTTTATGTGCGTGTGTGTGTGTGTGTGTGTGTCTGTGCTGTCACTGTATTTTGCGGTGAACTACAAAGTGCTATTTGTGCATTCATATTGTATGTTTTAATTTATCACCGCTGTGAAAAATACATTGCATACTGAAGGGACTTTTGGAAACCAAGAGCATGAATCGACTTGGGAGTTGTGTTGAATAAAAGTCAGTGAGAAAAAGGGTTTGTAGTTTTTGTTTGTTCATTCATTCAACAACAATTGAGCCAATGACCGTAACCGTTTTAAGGATTCTTAAGTTTGGTAATTGCATTGCATTGCTTCTTTTGACAGCTCATACATTTACTCATCTGCATTACAACTCTTCATGACTGGTTCACATTATTATCACGATGGCAATAAACCAGCTGGACAGTAAAAACATGGTCGGAAAGCAGAGAACCGAAAGATGCTTCATTTATTTCTCTGCCAGGACATTAAAGTGGTAAAAAGAGAGACAATGCAAACAGAGCATTAAACTGCTGCGTTTACTGACACTTCCAACAACAGCATCCAACTTCCAATCAAACGCCTTATTCATACTTGACAGATATTCGTCAAACAACATAAAATGCGCGCCGTGACAAAGGAGTTGAATTCGTCCCATCTCGCCGTTAAAAACCACAAAGTACAAAACGGTTCCCATTTCCACAGCTGTCAGCCTCGAACGGGCCGTTTTTTCCCACATCTGGATGGGAGGCGGCAACATGACGAGGGAACCGACGACTGAGGGAAACGCGGTGAAGGTCCCGTGCTTCACTTACTCTTCATCCTCTTCAGGGCCTTCCACTCCCCCTCCTGAGTGGCCAAGCTGCCAAACAGCTCCCTCACTTTCCTCTTTCTCTCGGAATCTCTGAAATACACAACGCGGCACACGTTAAAAAGGCGTCCACTTCCACGGAAACAAGTGGGGAGCCCTCGTGGACGCTGTGCTCATCCGTACCTGTCCATGACCTCGGTGAGCTTCTCCCTGGCCAGGAAGCGCGTGTCCTTTCGGATCTCCCTCAGGGCGCCCTTGAACTCCTTCTTGTACTTGTGCTTCAGTCGCTCCTTCTCCCGCTCCTCTCTGTTGCAGCCGCGCTTCTTTCCGTAGTCCAACCTGGCAAACATAAGAAGCAAAAAGGCCCCGTTGGGAGGATGAGCATTCTTTATCCGTTGGTTTCCACGCGGGGAGATTCCTTTTCAGTTTTGTGTCTTACACTTCAACAATCTTGGGTGTGAGCAGCTTCAAGGGAATCGGCTTCTTCTTCTCCAAAACCAGCCGACAGCGCGTCACGGCCGCGCCGCCGATGCTCTCCAGAATCTCACCGCGGAGCTCCTGCCGCGGAAACAACAAACATTATTACACATTTCCAGGGGAAACCGACACGTTAAAGACGAAGAGCGGGGAGACCTCGGGCGCATCAAAGCGTCTCCGTCAACCAACCTGCAAGAGCTCCGGTAACGTCTGGGCCGAGAGGTGCTCGGAGAGCAGCGTTCTGATTGGCCGAAAGATGCAGGTGAAGGACGGCAGGTCTTTGTAGAGCAGACAGCATCGCTTCACCAGGTCCAGGCAGGTGGACACACACGTCAACCTGCAGGGAGACGGAGAGTCACATCTCACCACGTGCGCCTCAGTCAGGAGCCTCGGAGCCGCACAGCTAATCTAGTTATCGAAGCACACTTCAGGAAGTGCACACAGGCTCTGGCCATCACTACCCAGATGCTGCACCCCGGCCCCCCCTACAGGAATTCAGTGACTGGACTGGTTGCGCACAGCTGCTGTGTGTGTGTGTGTTTGTGTCACTGGGAGGCCTGAAGGAAGGCAGGAATTAGAATATGACTCAGCGCCGAGGTGTGAGGAGCAGGAGTCATTCAGAACAACTGCTGTTGTCAATAGGAAACATTGGATGAATAACAGGGGCCGGATGCTTCATCATTTATGGGATTGTATAATCCTTGAAAGTGGTTTTAGATCTCTCTCACTCAATAGGTTCCATTGCTTTGACAAATAGTCAATCAATTTTAAATCAAATAAATTATCTCCTACACAACCGCGCTTGAGTTTGGGTCGGACTGGTTTGTTTCAAGTATTCATTTCAGTCGAGTACAAATAAAAGAATATTCTCACGCCCCCCCCCCTCGTGCACGACAATGGGCCGCTGAAGCCTGTTTACCAGCTTTGCTTCTTGCCCACACACCAGCTGCTGTGTGAAACCACGGCGACGGCGACTCGTCAGAAACACGAGAGCGGACGAATCGTCTCCGAGCCGCGCGGCCCGGACAGGTAAGCACCGCGTCTCACACACAGACGGAAGACCCCGGTCACGGACTAAAATGGATCCATGAAATGTTGCGACACGACCGTTTAAGAGTTTTGTTGGGCTTCAGATTCCGGTGCAAACGGAAAGCGAGAAGCAGCGAGAAGACAACGCGTTCTCTCACACTATAATCGCTCCCTCCCTCCCTCGGCTCTCTCCTGTTATTACACAGTACAATCGGAGAGGCCAATTAAGGCATTCTGAGATCCGTTGCCTCCGAATGCCACGTCTCCGGGGGTCATCTGTTTATGCAGACGGGGTAACAAAGCAACGCCGGGGGAGGGCTTTGACGTTAATTTAGAAATCCTTTTTGGAAACGTAACAATTCCTCCTCTGGTTTAACTTAAAAAGGGACAAATGCACAACGCTAAATCAGAAGGGAAGCGGCGGATCGACTGTTAGCGGACATACGGTCACTGCTATTGTCTAATATAACAAAATTAACCAGACCTCTGAATGGCACAGGGAACAAAAAACAACAGTCAGTTGCAAGCCTGGATGTTATTGCTAAAATAAATTCAACAAAATGAAATAAACGGGGGGGGTTTTGTGGGGGAGAAAAAAATACTTTATTCCTCTGTGGATTTTTCTACTTTACACACACTATCTTGTGATTAGTTAGTTAGTGTTGATTAATAGTAATCAAGGCTCTGGAGAAATATGCAGATGGCCATCACATCAATTTAATAATGATTCAGTGTTCCTACCTAGTTTATTCAGTATAATAACTGAATAAAACTGACATGTTGTGGCTTTACTGACAGACATTAGTGGTATTGATTCATCTCATCCTACTCATCCTCCTAAAGTTAACAAGTTCACAGCTCCAGTGCGTCTGAGGTACAGAGAGACGCGATGTTACCATGACGATTCAAACTCAAAAGCACGGCCACTTGACTCCCCTCCTACCTGTGGTGATCTCTGTCCCGCTCGCTTCGGAGTTCCAGGTGTCGAGTCGCAGACAGCGGAAGGCTTTTCTTGGTCCAGCTCTCGCAGGACTCAGAGTCCGACAACACGAGCAGATCGCTGCACTTCCCCGTTGGCCTAAAGGGCGGCACCACCGTGTAGCCTGCAACACAAAGTCAAAGGCTTGCTGAGCCGCGAGACGAATGCCGGCATCCAGACGGAAGAAATGCACGCCAGAGTTGTGGGAGAGAGTCGATGAGGGCGAGCGCGCGCGCGGGCTACCGAGGGAGGTCTTGTCCTTTACGGCCAGATGCAGCGTCCCAGCCAGGAAGTTGATGAGCTCCGGCAGGAAGCGCTTCGAGAAGGTGACGTACTCCACTCCCAGGCAGCACAGCACCAAACCCGACGTCACGTCCTGCAGCGATCTCACCGGGCACTAAGCGTGGAAAGACGGCGTTAAGTGCTGAAAATCAAGCAACCCGTTATCCAGATTCACTTAAAAGAACATGACAGTATGGATGGATAAAGTATTTTATTATCCAAAAGAAATGGACGACTGATTTCGACGACGCAGGCGGTGAACAAACGGACGACTGTGCGCACCTTGGTGAGCGCCTGGCTGATGTAAAGCAGCGCCGGAGTTGTGACGGGGTGTCTGAAATCTGAGGTGGGAAACAGCAGCCCTGTCACCTTCAGGTAGACGAGCTAAAAGACAACAACAAAAAACACAAAACCACACTGGAGCAAGTTGGTAGTAGAGAGAGGAGAGAAGGATCCCTTGATCGAGAGGACAGAATGGATGTTTACAGCAAATAATCCATACCATGTCCAGCGCTGGGAAAGGAACATGCCCTTTGACCTCAAGCACCTCCTCCATGGTATGACCAGCGTCTTCGAAGATGCTCTGCATGGCCTTACAGGCTGCTTCTGGAAACATCTGACACATGCTGTACAACTCTCTACAGGCGAGAGAGAGATGGAGAGAAGAAAAACGCTGGGATGATCAGTTCCGTTTGTTTTAAGGACTAAATATCTTAATCTTTGAGGAGTTAAAACTATCTGAACTCACGGTATGAGCTTATCTACGGCGACGAGTTCAGGTGGACTCCTGGTGGCCAGTTCTCCGATGTACTCCAACAAAAAGCCAAACATTTTCTGAGAAAGTAACAAGAACACATTCAGGAATCAGGAAACAGTTATTACCAAAATATGTCATACATACAAGGAATTTGACTTGGCGGTTGGTGCATGACAGTAGACAGTGTAACAATAGACCACAAGACAGCAGTGCACAAGTAATAAAATAAAATAAAATGAAATTCTAATGCTATGGATTAGTAGAATAAGGCTATGGGTTAGTATAAAATAAGATAATAAAGTTAAAAAAAATATTAAGGATATATATATACAAGATATATATTAAAAAATAAAGTGCACTAGCGAACAAATGACAAAGTGACGAGTGACGACAGTGGCTGTGGCTAAAACCTGGATACAGAGACACAGTGTGCAGCCTGCTCTGGATTTTACCTGCAGTTTGAGCTTATTGCCCACAGCCAAACTGGCGTGGTTGCTTTTCTGAGTCCTGGCCACAATGAGGCGCTGGTTTTCAGGGGTGTGGCCTTGGAGCAGATCCTTCAGGTCACTGTAGCTCTCTGGAGCTAAGAGAAGAAGAAGAAAACGGGAGAATGATGACGATACTCATCCGAGTAAAAATAAACACCAAAAGAAAGCTATGAAGCAAAAGCTACTCTGTGTGTTCCGAGCATAGTTTTTGCACATG
The DNA here is from genome assembly GCF_964276395.1 of Gasterosteus aculeatus. Lineage (NCBI taxonomy): Eukaryota > Metazoa > Chordata > Actinopteri > Perciformes > Gasterosteidae > Gasterosteus > Gasterosteus aculeatus. The sequence continues at coordinate 5,615,111 of NC_135702.1, read as the reverse complement.
TGCAGTGTAGTCACCAGTAAATGTGTACGGGAGCTCTGCTTTAGCCGCTTCCTGCTGGGCCTTTATCTCCTCTTTGCTCAGACTCGGTTGGGCACTGGTCTCTTTTCTCTCCTCGTCGTCGCTTTCTTGCTCGGACTCCAGGTCAGAGTGACCATCTTCTTCTTCATCGCTGGCCTCCTGCTCCCCCTCCTCCTCCTCCTCCTCCCCCTCCTCATCTGCATTATCATCTTCCTCCTCCTCCTCCTCCTCCCCCGCATCTCCATCCTCCACCTCTCCACTGTGTCCCTCTTCTTCATCATCCTCTTCAGTCTTATCTTTGTCAGCCTCCTCTTCGATGTTCCATTTGCCATCCTGGAGAAATGGAAATTTAACACATTCGGTATTAACAAAGAACCCTTTAGTTCTTTCACACACAGACCGCTTGTCTCCGCTTGTCTCCCACCTGATAAGACAGGGTCTTCTCGTCATCCTTATCCAGGATGAAGCCGTCGTGGAGGTCATCAGCAGAGATGTGGCTTTGACTCTGTGAACTCTCCTCCACTTCTTCCCCCATCATCCTCCTCAGGCGGTCGGACTAGAAGGAAAAAAGAGCAACAACAGGTTTGCCAAGTATGCGACGACGACGAAAAGCTGTTAGCGTCGGGATCAGAGGGTGATCAACCATACCTCTAGTTTCTGCAGCTTCTCCCTCTCCTCCCGGGCGAGCTCCTCCGGGGTTTTCAACTTCTCCGAGGGCTGAGCCTTCATGTCAAAGACCAACTCTCTGACCATCATGTCATACTGTTCCAGCTGCAACGCACAGAGGGAGAGAGAACAAAGAAACGGATGAATGAAAGCCGATAAGTGGAGGAAAAGCATTTCTGGAGGTGGCCGTGACCCTACCTTGGGCTTCTCCTCCTCGGCACGGTCGCACTTGGGCGTCTTTTTCACCAGCAGAGCCTGGATGCTTTTCCACTCCTGGTCCAGCTTCTCAGTCAGCTCTTGAGACTCCTCTTTCCGCACCTGTCGCTCCCGCTAAAAAAGTAAAAAAATATTAAAGAAAACTCATCTGGACCTCAAACAAATCTTCACACAAGTCCCTTTTCATTTATTTGTATTTTGTCAGACGGCTGCATTTAGCTGAAGTTACTCTAACAGGAGTGAATGGTGTATTTGTTAGGGACTATTTTCAGCCGTGGTAGAGAATTAAGTGTGTTTAACTCAAATTAAGATCTAGTGGCCGGTGCAGTAAGCGGTGTAGAGTGCAGAGTGGCTCATTGGAGTGTTGTTGGCATACATCCATAGATACAGTGCTGCTGCCTCACCTTCTCCTGCTTGGACTTCTGGATGAGCTCGTCAATGAGCTCCTGTCTGGACTTGGCTCGGTGGGTTTCTTCCCCATCCTGCTGCCCCCCTGTTTTCTTTCTGAGGAGACCTCCTCCTCCAAAGTGGGAGGCGGTCAGCTCAGCTGGATGAGAAAAAAGAGAAATGTTGTCACTGTTATGTATCAAATCTATATCTAGGTGTCAAAAACCCAGCGGGGGCTGGAAATGAACCCAACGCAGTGATGGGCGTTACGCTCAGACTAGATCAAGTTGTTTTTTTTAAAGCCTTTTGTGCCCAATTAACAGGTTCAATATTTAACCTTCTGTTTGTTTGGTGTTCCGGACGTCAGCAAAACTCACCTGATAAAAGACCTTTCTCTTCAGACTCATCATCGCTGTCCACAGCGTCATTGAATTTCTCCATCTCCGCCAGCGACTGGCCGTAATGAGTCAGCTCCTCGTCCTCGTTCAAGTTGTACAGGTCCTTCTTATCGTGGACGCGCTTAATAATAAAGCAAAGTTTGGCCCGGGAGTTTAAAAGACATTAGTGAAATTACTTGCTAAAAATGTTAAGTCACCAATGAGTCATTCAGAGGGCCAAAGCGCCAGACGTCAGTCAAAGGGTCAAATGAGTCCTTAGGCAGTGATATCGCCGAGTCTTTTGAAAGGTGACCGGCACGATAGAGCCGGCTGTGTCCGGTCCACAAATCGTTACAGCTGCACTGACCTGTCTCTCCAACGCGAACCTCTTCAGGATTTTGTCTTCAGGTGCCATCTGGGTGTCGTACTCCCCGAAGCGTTTGTCGATGAATTTGCTGGATCTGCCTTTCTGTTTGTATTCCTTCAGGAGGGTTTCTTTTCTCTACGGATCAATAAATGGGGAATTTCATTTCAAGAGTTATGGCATTTCAAGAGTTATGGCAGCAATGTATTAAATGAACTGCTTCATATATTTAATGCAGTAAGTGTATGAATACTTCTTTTATCCTCATTTGAGTTCTGTTCACAGTACTCTATGTCCTCACAAAGCTCTCGGGCTCTCCTGCAGAGAATCCCTCTGTCAGCATGATACTGAGATCACAGCACAGATTGTGCTGGAGATGATGAGCTGTGACCCATGGTTGTAGAATACAGTGTCACTGTACTGTAGAGTTCTCATATATCTTATATTCATTCATTTCTCTTTGTAACTTTGATTTGCCACTACAGGGATAATAATCACAGCAGCTCATGTGCATATTTCTTCTGGCTGTGTGATGAGTGACGGAGAAGTCATTGGGGAAAGTAACCTCTTACTTACCTTATTGTTGGCTTTGGATCGAGACACCCCGGGCAGACCCACATCGTGCTTGCTTTTTCTCCCCAAAACATCAAATTTCTTCCTGTTGATTTTCACCTCGAAGGGGTTGTTTTTGATTTCGAAGGAGGTCTTGGCTTTGCGGACCTTGTCGGCGACGCTCCTCTTCTTCTTGGGAACCTTCCCCATCTGGAACAGATGTGCGAGGACTGATTGAGTGGAAACCTCTGACATCACAGACTCACCTGAGCACCTCCATCCGTGACGCACCCAGCGAGTCTTATTCATACACTTGTTAAACTCTTAATTTCATACACGTCGCCGATCAAACGGAAACTGAGTAACGCGGCATTTGGGACGCGCGATGTTATCGTAGTGACGTCAAACACGTCCCTCCCGCATCAGCTACGCTAGCTAACGTTAACACTTGCTAACTGTTGGCGCGTTTATTGTTTTTAGCGTAACATTACACGGTGGTCCTCGCATATACTAATGGGAGCAAAGGTGTGGGGACGAAAACCGAGGAATATATGGCAGAAGCGTTGCAGCTAAAGTTAGCTAGATTAGCTTCACCACAGTTCGCAAATAAAGTGGCGTTACGCCGCGCGGACGGAGTTCACCTTTAAGCCGAGTGGAGGACTCGAGTTATTGAAGCCCGGCGGAAGAAAACATCCGGCAATGCGGCTCTGCCACCGCTGAATGTATTAAATAACACTCGTATCACTTTACTATCCACGTTGCTTCGCTTGGCTTAGGTTTTTCCAGCGTGCACAAGCCGGAGGTGAAAGTTCAAAACAAAGGCAGAAAAGAGGAGCTACTTCCGGTATGAGTTTACGCTGCAGCGCCCCCTGTCGTCTAAACAAGTTCCTCCTTCAAAATAAAGGCGCATGGGGACTACAGAGCAGTCTACACATACAGTAAATGAGAATTATTCGTTTGAATGTCTTATCTATTTTTTTTGGAATAGTATCCGTAGGAGGTGTCGTGTCACGATGGATTGAGATTTAATTTGTCATGCACAGAGAATTAGTCCCACCGACTTTGTTGAACACACTTCAAAGAAATATCTCACAACCACTAGATTGGTTGACCTGACATTTCTAGAATTTAACCAAAAGTCCTTAAAGAGAACATATGCCAAAATCCTAATCCTAATTATTACTATTACAAATGTTACGGGAACTTTGAAGAGAACCGTTACTGAGCTGTACTATGGTGATCATACAATATCTACGCAAACTCGGGCCAACTTCACAAACAATTCAGCTTGTCAATGTGGTTTAAGCAGGTCCTATCTTTTCAAAGTATGTTACTATTTCACAAAACATGATTGTTATTAACTGAAATGCCTCAGGCAGCTCTGATGAAGTGTTTACGGTTTCTTCTTTTACACTGCAGATTTGACTTAAATAACTATAATCACACACCACTGATTTACAAGGTAAGTGTTTTCCTTTTATTCATGGTTGTGAAAGAGGCAGGACCATGAGAAAACAGCGGTGGAAGTGCTAAATCTGTAGACAATATAATGCTGAGACACATATTGATTGGAAGATTAGACAGAGAATACAATTCAGAATAGCTGCGAGAAGAAGAGAATAACTAAAGGACTTAAGCACACTGAAGCTAAAAAGACATTTCAAATAATGGGGGTAGTTAGTCGTTTAATGCACAGCGGGACTCTGTACATGCAGTCCTTCAGAGTTGATTCACGGGTGATGAAGATTCGCCATCTGTCATGAACGAAAGGCTTTAGATTAGATGAAGCTTCTTTTAATTCACTACAAGTTGGATGGACTGATGACTAACCGCTCACTAAAACTGAACGAACTAAGACAAGTTAGCGAGGCATGGAGTCGGCCTTTGTGCAATGGTCCGAAGGATTAAGCACAGCTCCTATATCCACAAAATAAAGTTTCTCCAGTGTACTTTGGGGCTTTACTGCAAAAAACGGGTATTCAATCTCCACTCGGTCAGAGGGCAGTTTTCAAAGTCCATGTTGATACAGAATATGTAAATTGTTCCAAAGCTGCATGTACCAACTGCATCTATGCTTAAGATTGTGTGTGTGTTAGGAGTTCTCATTGACTTATAAGGAGGACGTCTACGTGCTCTCACAGCAAACTATCATGGCTTCAGCTACTTTGTGAGGAAAAAGCAAAAAATTACCAAAAAAAAAACAGCAAGATATCAAGTGGCAAACACAAAGCCAGGCAAAAAAAATATATATAGAATATTAATAAAGGGAATTGTTCTATACACATTACTTCCTTCTAACCACACCAGTACAAAATATCTTAAGCCTTGGAATAATAATAATAATCATTTTTTAAAAACGCACAATGTTTTGTCAAGTTTCCTGGGATGAATCTCCCTTTGTGGTGATCAGAGCTCAACATCCGTTTAATCATCATAAATCATCAGGTTTGGAGCAGTTTGTCTGGTTTTATGAGATATTGAACCCAACTTCCACCTCACATGAATGACCCAAAGCACTACACGACATATTAAGTATTGTACTAAGTTTAGGCTGTGTGAAATGCTTTTGGGTCAAAGTAAAAAAAAAAAAAAAAAAGTTTAAAAAAAAGAAGAAAAAAAAATGTTAAAACATTTTCAACAAAGATTTAGCTTGTTGATGATTTAATGAAAATATTTGATTATGTCAACATTAATATGGGTTGTGTGGGAGTGCCATTTCCATAAATCATCAACTGAGAGTTTCCCCAAATGCAGTTATCCGGCTTGCTAACATGGTTACGGTTTGTAATCACATGGCTGCACAGCTTCAGTGGTAAAACGAGCTCTATTCAATTTGTAGCAGAAACTTTTAAAAATCACCACCAGTTAAATGAGTACAAGCTTCTTTCGGCATTCAATGTTTTTTAAAAGACACTTACATATTTTTCATACAATCCAATACATTCTAGTGGTTACAACAGTTTATCATAAAAGCCTAAAACCTCACATTAGTGTGTGTGGGCCCGTAGTAATAGACATGCATCAAAGGCCAGATGGAGTGAAGAAGACAGAATCGCTCACTCACAACTAAATAAAACTCCTAATAATTAAAACCCTTTATGCAATCCATCATTTTTACACTGTATACAAAATTGGCACGCACTAACGAGGAAACATAGGTTAATAAGCCAACGACAAATTATAGCAAAAACAACAACCAAAAAATTAGAAGACAAAAAGCAGAACTGTGCGTTACGGAGGCTCGCGCTGAGGGTGCAACGGTAGCAGACAAAAAGCAAAACTTTAAAAAATAAAATTAAAAAAAAGGAGGCAGAGGCTCGCCGCGAGGACCCATCCGGCCGTCTCCCATCTAGGACTCGCCAGTCTTTTTCTTGTTTTTCTTCAGGAAGGAAGGTGTGCGGAACTTCTTTTTCTTTTTGGAGGGGGATTTGCTGGGAGACTCCTCCCCCTCCTGGTCGCCGGCGGGCTCCTCCCCCTCGGCCGCGTCGGCGCTGGCGGGGGCGGACTCCTCGGCGGGAAGGGCCGGGGCGTCGGAGGGGTCGTCAGGCGTCAGGTCGGGAAGGGTCTGTCTCAGGGTGGCGGCGTCGCTCTCGTCCTTGTAGGTCTGCTCTGGCAGGGACTCTGGTGGAGGAGGTGAGAGGGGGGGGGGGGAGAGAGACGGAGGAGAGTTAACGGTCTCGGCGGGGAAAGCGGTGTGGAGCCGCGCTGCGAAACTTACACGCCGCCGAGGCTGCCTGCAAATCGATCCCTCTGCTGGCCGGTAAATCCACTAATAAGCAATTACTGGTTACACGACTCGGCCTCTTTAGCAAACCGCATCGGATTGATGCGTTTAAACCACCGACTGTCTTCCAAGATATGTGTATAATCTAAAGTGCAACACCTCAAAAAGGGGCAGCATTCCCACGAGATCCACCAACGCACCGATAAAATAACCCCCACCAGACATCTGAACTGACCGTCACCAAACCAAGATGCACCCCGCTTACGTCCCACTATCACCATCATTAAGGATGAGCAACCACACACAGGACTTCTGCCCGAGCTGACACGCAGCATCGGGGTTCTTTACCTTCCTTTAAACAGGGAAATCTTAACGAGAGAAGTTCCGTGGCTCATTTGCACCCTGTGTACAAACAAAAAACACAAATCAAAGTCCACAAGGTTTTCCAGATGGCATAAACAGAAGCGAGGAAACACAACTCAAGTCAAGGTGGAGGGATTGCGACGTATTAGTTAAAAACTGGCGCAGCGCTCAGAGAACGATCAAAAATTAGGACTTGGGTTAATCAATTGATGCTGGGAGTATAAAAACTCTGTAGAGCTGTTCCTTCTGGTCTTAGTTGCAGGTCTTCTTTCCACAGATTGTAGTTAGAAAAGACAGCGCCATCCTCTATATACATAATAAAAATAAAAACACTCCCAGCAAAAAGAATCGACGTTTCTACACAAGCTTCAGTCGACCATCCGCGGCATCGAACCCACGGCCCCGTGCACCAGCTCACACAGCGACATTAAGAACCCTTTAGAACCAAAGCCCTCATCCTCGTCACTTTTCCTGTGCCTGTCAGAGCAGAGACGGTGCTCGACACACACACACACACACACACACACACACACACACACACACACACACACACACACACACACACACACACACACACACACACACACCAAGCTAAAGGGGGAGTCGCAGCAGCACGTCCAGTTGTAAAGCCACACCCAAATAAAGCACAGATGTACCTGGTAAAGAACTCGTCTGCAACACAAACACACGTTACCTGATTTTTCGAAAGAAAAAAAAGGTGCATATGACATTGATAACGTGTGCGCATGTGCAAGAGAGGTTGGTTATTTGGACGGTGAGTAGCTGGCAGGAAAAGAGAGGTTATCAAACATAAAAAAGTTTGGTGAGTTTTACTTCAGGAACATCCTCCACTTTGTGTTTTTGAACGTTATCATTTGGGGAAATGGATCTTTAAAAGGACAATATTACCAACCTGGAATGAGGTTGTAAAGAAACAGAATTTATTTTTATAATTTGTGGAATCTTTACTTTAACGGAAACCGTGAGTTTAATTCCAAGGGAAGGAGGCGCTCTGAAATAACACCCAGCAACCATTCGGAGGAGTTCAAACGGGTTAGTTCAGTTCCGATCAGAGACCAGCTCGACTAGTGAAGCCATGCAGAGGAAAAAACTAAAAGAGGGTAGATGGTCAAACACAGGTATGGGCGGGTGGTAATTAGGAGGTGGAACAGTACGTACTTACTATGGCAACAGGTACTCTTTTGCATTTCCATCTCCTGATTGTAATCGCAGCCACAAAGAAGAAAAAGCACAAGTAGAAACACATGTCTATGCAGATCAAACCAGGCACACAGGTTAAATTAAAATTAAATAAAATGTGAAATAGAGGAGAAAATAAAACACCAGAGGACAATCCTAAAAAGAATGGTTGGGAACCATTCTTAGTAGACCCCAAAAAGATAGAGAATGGAAGTGAAGGGGTAGAGGAGATACTGAACATGGAGAAATATGTTATACAACAACATGTCAGGGATTAGATTACACCTGTGACTGAAGCTACTCGTCCTCCTCCACGCAGAAAGTAGCTCATGAGATAGATTTGACATGTATGACTGGAACAATGCCAATTATTGTTTGAATGAAGATTAAGACTTCAAATTACAGCCAGTTCTCCTATTAGGTGTAATCCAATAGTAATAAGGACCAAGAGGGAGAAAAGAAAATATGTATAAAAAGGATAAAAGTCATTGTCTTTCCAAACTTTTTCCTTCCCGCCTTTACATCTGGAGACTGAACAACAGTCATTTCCATCTCTCATAAGATCAACCTGGTTTAATAATCACAAACTCTTGGCCTGTTATTACAGAAACCACAGCATAGCAGCTGTAATAGTAGTAGTAGTAGTATTAAAGACCACGACATGAACACACCCCAAGACAGAGAGGCAGGTGGACGGGCAGGAGCCTCTGCATCTCCTCCGGAGACCCTAGAGAAGCCCCAAAACCCAGCAAGAGGACCGGAGAAAACCCATGCCGAAGCAGGCAGGACCGGTTATGTGGAGTACGTCAGGCCAGCCTACCTTCCTCCGCTCTGACGGGGGTGCTGGGTGGCGTGCTGGTGGGTTTCTGGCTCTGGGGCTCGTCATCCTCGGCCCCTACGAGCGGCTCCGCGTCTGGATCAGAGTCCGCAGAAATGAAAAAAAGGGCAAGGAAAGGGTTAATGAAGAGTACGTCACTAAATGAGCACTTAAGTGATTTCAGCAAATCACCAAGCGAAAGGCAGGACAGCACGGGGAAGCAAACCCACCGAGAGTGCGTTAAGCCAAAATCAACGGTAAGAGATCCCGAAGAGCAAAAACAAACCATTAGTTTGATCGGAGATCAGTCAGAGGCACAGGAGGGACAGTGGACAACCACAGAGATGTATCCGGGACGGGGGAGCAGGAAGAGGCCACACGTGGGATGCTCTGATTGGATGGCTGAGCTCAGACGCCGCTTCCTCAAAAACAATAAAGTCAGCACAGCACTGATAGAGTCGTCTCTACTCAGCTCCTCGTCCAATCAAATTTCAGAAAGCTTTCGGATGCCTTGGCACAGAGCATCAGAGAGAGGGGATGAGGTAAGGAGTGGAAGTAATCAAGAGAAAGGCTTTCAAGGACTGAACTGAACTGTGAGGACGCAAAAAAAAAAAAAAAAAAAAAAAACACAATGGCAGCAGACTCCAAACCCCCAGAGAAAAAAGGAGAAACAGCAGGCTGGGATCCCAAGCCTCTCCCGGTGCAGCGGCGCTGATTGAGACTGACCGGGGCGGAGCATGGGGGTGGGGCGGGGGGAGGAGGAGGAGGGGGGAAGCGGCGGGGCCGGATTTCTTTTTAGGCACGGCGCCGCTTCATCTGGCGTACCTGGAGCCTGATCCGGCACGGACGGCCCCTTGCTGAGGGCTCTCAGCACGGCGCAGTGGAACTCCTTGTGCGGGGAAAAAACATCATCTGCAGAGTCTGCGCCCCCGCCGCCGCCTCCGGCCAGCCCCTCCCCCCCACCGCCGACGCCAGCGAGGACGAGGGGAGAGGAGCCTAGCTTGGAGGCCGGTGTGGCGGCTCCCTCTAAACAGGGCGAGTCGGTCGCCGTCTGTAGAGGCGGCGGGGAGACTGAGGCCCCGCCCCCCCGCAGCAGCTCGGCACAGCTGGAGGCCGCCGCCGCACTACGGTCTTGTCCGTGCACTGTGAAGTCACGTGCATGGGCGCAACGTCACCAATCGAGTTTTTGCATGATTCTGCAGGAAACTTCAATATTCTTTTATGGAAAAGCATCTTTTTAAAAAGTATCTCATTCATTTAATTGTGAGCATGTTTACAATAGCTTTAAAAATAACTTCACAACAGAAGCAACATCTGAGCTGATCTCGACTCAATTCTTACTTCCTGTGAGGACTTATCCAAGGGACTTGTCAAGGGAGCGAGAGGTAATCGGGGGCTGATTACAGAAGGAGGGGCTGCACCACTTCTAGTCTGAACGTAAGTCAATAGAAAGGTTTCTCTTTTTTTCATTCATCGTTCTCCGCACTAAATTTACTGTAATGTAAATCTAGATTCACCTTCGGGCCCCTTCTGCTTCTGCTCCACCTCTTTTCGGTACGCGTCCAGCTCCTGGTCGGTGAGCTTGTTGAAGGGGTTGGGACCCTGCTTGCTGACGATGACCTTCGGCTGGTATTCTTTTTCGATGATGGCTTTGGACGCGGTCACTAGCTCCCCCTTCAGGACACAGAGAGAGAGAGAGAACACACGAGGCAGGATTTCATAAGTTAAACAATAAGAGCCGTAGAGTCAAATGGCGGCAGAAGATTATCAGACTGGAGACAACTATCGTGCAGCAGCGAGCAGAAGTTTCAGCCATAGTCTTCAGAGCAAGTTAAAGCTAAGGGGCCATTTCAAAATTCAAGAGGCACACTAATATGTCCAATAGCAGGTTACTTCTCCTCATAGAAGGATTTGTTTGTCATTTCATGTTATGCAACAGACCGCTACGTAAAAGCAGAGCACAGAAGAGCTCAAGCCGACTCAATCGAGATCACCAGGCCTGCAGGAAACAGTCACGGCAAGTTTTATTCTTAAAACCAAAGAGATCTTCACGTAGTCTGTGAAGGACTATTTCTTTTTGTGAAATACATGTATTAAAAGACCACCCTCACTGCACACTTCAACTCACGACAACGCGCTACAAAAGGATGACGAAAGACCAGACCAGAGTGTAATGTAGGAGAGACTTGATCCCATGACCAAAAGATACACAAGCAACACAACACAATACAGGAATGGCGTCGTTCTAGCACGATCATCGGCGTTATCTGCACAGGCGCGGATATCGGGTGTCTGTCTGGGGGAAGATGTGAAGTACAGGTGACTGGAGCAGTACCTTTCTAATTGATCTAGCAGGACTATAGGACCCCTCGGACACATCGAGGCCTTCAATAGTGTCTGTACAGTCAGACAGAGGGGCGTCCTGCAATGGTAAACCCAGTGAGTGGAGGGGGTGGGAGGGGGGGGGGCTCTTAGAACAGCAGCACACTCATAATCAGCGGTCGGTCAGGCCAGGACAACCACGCAAGAAATGGACGTGCATGCAGAGAGAGAGAGAGAGAGAGAGACGGCTGCGTGATGGGGGGCTGTGGCAAGCGTAGCGGTGACGGAGCAAATACCATGCATCGTGAAGACAAAGGGTCCACACACAGAGGGGGTCTCAATCGTAACAGAATAAAAAGCACGTCAAGGACTCCTTTGGCCCCTTTAAAACAAACAGCGGTTTTGCTTTGCCCATGTCGTGCTCCTCATGGGGTTTGGATTCAAGTTCCAGGTGAGTGAACCGTGCAAACTGGACTGGAGGAAAACTACAAGCAATCTTCCCTTTCCTCTTCTCTGCATGCATAGAAATAAAAGTTGTTAAATAGTTGCGAGGGACCAGTCTGCAAAATGCTGAGCCGGATATGATCATCATCATCATCATCAACAACAACTATGGCAAAATAAATACAACTCCAAAAGAAAGATGAAGGAGAGAAAACAAAGCGCGTGTGATAATGGACACAACCCGAGCTGGCAGGTTTGGAGAGCAGAACGAGGTTCCGCCCTCAAACACGACTCACCTGCCAGATTGATCTCTGTGGTCAAAGAATAATGCGACAGTTACAAAGTCACTCCTTGCTCGGAAACACGTTTCCCGCTCCGTTATTAGCGAGGAAGTCGCTCGCTCAGAGACTGAGCGGACGACTTCGAGCACAAAACTCACACTTTCAGCATTTGGGTTTAAGGGGTGACTCCTGACCTGGACCTTATATACATTCCAGGAGTGTGATAGATTTAAAATCTGATGTATTTTAAGCAAATACAAGAGACCAAACCATAAGAAATCTTAGTATTCTCGCCGGGACGAGACTGGTGTTTAACTGGTTTGACTGGTGTTTAACTCCAGGTGAGGGTGGATGCAGCGGCGAGGTTTTCAAGTGCAGAATTTACAAACTGACCTGGTTGAAGTTACGTTCCACTACGGAGCCGGCGCACAGAACCTGCGACTGAGGGCCGGCGGTCTTAATGTCCTGCAGGTTCTGCTCTCGGATCTAAAATATTTTTTTTTTAAAACAACAACAGTAAACAGAGTGCAGCAAGAACATCAAATGGTCTTTTTTTCTTTCACTAGAGCGAAGGAAGTAAAAAATAAATATAAAACGTGATACCTTATTCCTCATTTCCAGGACATCTTTTGGGTTTGTGTTCATGGGGATGAACTGATTGGCTACGGCAGCCTGGCGGACTCCGTCCTCGTTTGTCCACTGAAAACACCACGTTAAGTGTTAAAACATTACTGAAAAGGCACATACGAAAAATCACTTAAACACAGCAACTAAAATGTATTATAAGAAAAATGACTATGCAGGCTTCACAAAACAAAAATCATGCTGAACTGAAAAATCAACAAAGTTGGGATGGCTGTAAAAAAAGAAAAGAATGAAAGTAATAAGTGAACCAATGATGATGGGATTCATTTACACTAAATTTAGTGTTCTACGTCACTACCTCTCAGGCCTATTCTGTTGAATAACTTTAATGTTCACCCATAGGAGTTGACGCTAAAACACAAGAGCCTACTCACAGAAAAGTTTGTATGTATGAAACACTACGTTTGAAATGCTTCAAATGGTTTCTACGGGTGTTCTTTTGAGATGAGGGCGTATTTATACTACTGCAAACATTTTGTCATCATCATTGGTGTACTATTAGAAACCCCAAAAACAGAAGGAGCACACTGAAGAAACAAGAGAGAACACAGAACACAACAAAAAGGGTAACGGGGATGAGGGAGGAGGGGGGGAGTGACGGATGATGAGGCTGGCTTACGAAGCGAGAGGTGAGCTGGCATCACCAAAGTCTTTTCCCAGGCTGATACACAACAACGAGGACGACAGTGATAAGAGAAACACACCCGAGGACGTGGGGGGGATGTGGGGGGAGGGAGGGTCCACAGAGTGAGACAAGAGTGCATCTTTCCTGCAGGGGTGAGCTTTTTAATCGTCCAGACGGATAAAGAGAAATACCCCATTGGATTTTCTACTTGTTTTTCTTAACCTGGTAATGCGCAGCTTGATTGGAGGGCAAAAAAAATACATATTTTTTGCACCAAACTGAATGAGCAGCGGGGAACATTCAAATCAAATCTTCAGCGTTCATGCAAAATATTTTAGTCCAACATTTTGTTAAAACTAGGCAGGTTATTCACGGGGGGGAAGCGCAAGCGTATTTTTATGGTTGGCTGGTTAGCCGCCAAACGGGGCGGGACGCTCGATGAGAGGGGGGTGGGGGGTGTTTCTGGATGGAAGTAGCTGGGTTGGGTTGTTTGAGTATGGGATGAACATGTAAATGCGATATACTCACAGAGAGAGAGTCTCACAACACAACATTTCCTACTTTCCTACAGGAGATAATCGATTTAAAAGTCAGGTCAAATTCGGTTGCTTTTTAATCTCGGTGCTTTTCTTTTTCCAAACAATTCCACTCATGCAGGATTCGAGTTTCAGAACAAAACTGAAACCAGAAAAATAAATAACATGGGAGGTAACGGAAGTACAACTGAGTGCAGTTGAAGGTGAAATATCAAAAAAAAAAAAAAAAAAGCAGGCTGCATAACTCTTTTTCTTCCTCATCAAATCTTCATAATCTATCTGCCGTTACTCTTGGGATTAGGATTTTTTTTTGCTAGAGACATGCCACCTCCCTCCAGTGTGCTGAAAATGCATGAATACAATTTGTGAGAAGCCCCAAAAGCAAACTCACACAGGGCTGACACGCCCTCAAATCTCGCCTTCGCCCATTCTTCTCAATGTGGCTAAAAGACAAAAGCTTAACTTCATGATGCAGAGACAAAACTAAGAGCTGCCGTGGGGGTGGGGGGGCGTTTAGCAAAAGTGTGGTCGGCGGCGAGGTCGCCGCGTCTCGCCACGTTGGACCGCCCACTTGAGTAGCGCCACACCCCTGCCGCTCGCTCCTCTGGGGAAAAACACCAACAATGCATTTCACTACTACACATGCAGTGGGGCATGCATGGGAGGGTGGTGGGGGTTGGGGGGGAGGGGGCGGGCGGCCCGGCATCATGATGCATGAGGAGACGGATACTCACAGCTACGCAACGAGGTAATTAGCAGAGCACACGGGGTTAGAAAAGTTGGGTTGACAGGACGCCTGAAATTGTGACGCCTAAAGCGAGGCCCGAAAAGGCCGCGCGCGGCAGAGTGACATCACCGGACCGCCGATAGCGGTTACATAGAAATAGTACAAGTAAATCGTAAAGCTCTGTACCACGCTTTACTCCTCTGTCTCTCCCCTTGGAGGAACCTCAAGATGCCGACCACCCCCCCCCCCCCCCCCCCCCTTCCCTCACCCCCTTTTCCACCAACAAGGCAGCGGTCAGATCTTTACTATGAACAATAAGGTAGGCACAGACCAAGCAGTTGGTTATACAGCTTGGCACGCAGACACCAGACGAGAGAGACTGCAGCAAGGGTTTCACGTGATCGTGTGTTATGTTCGTCCACACCTTAGGCTTCGACTTGGGGCTGCCGCCGCCGCCGCCGCCGTCCGGCCCGTCCTCGCAGGGCTCGTCGGGACGGCTGCCGGCATTGACCCAGCGGGTCTTGTCGCGCTGGCCGCGCTGGAAGCTCTGTTTCAGCGGGGAGCGAGCGCCTGAGTCGCTGTCCTCCCCGTACGAGTGGCCGCCGTGGCCGGGGGCAGCGCTCTCCGCGTCACTGTACTTTTTAGCTTTGTCGCGCAATGCCGGGCAGCGGTACGGGTAGCCCGTCCTGTAGCCCTGGGATACAGGAAGACAAACAAAGGGGGGCGGCGGGGGTTAATGGATCTATGGCTACGTTTTAAAAAAAAACAGAGAACACACTATTCCCTTTTTAAAAACAAAAGATTTCAACAAAACACATTCTACCAATTCCATCCCGGAAAAAGGTTTGAGGTTTCCGCTGTGCTTACCAAGTTGTCGAGCATTCTCATGAAGGCCTCAAACTCCTGCTCCCCGACTTGCCACTTGGGGTGTGTGGAAGACCCGTCGCTCGGGGGCTCTGGGACCCGCGAGCGTGCCTTGTATTTCTTTGGGTCCAACAACACCAGATTATCTGGCCCTCCAGCGCTGGCCAGTGTTCTCACCTGAAAGAAGTTAGGAGGTCGGGAGGGGGAATAACAAACAAAGAGCCAAAATACAGAAGGAAAAGAGAATGTGGACAAACGAGGACAAGATGAACACATACACGTGGGGAGACAAGGGACAAAGACAATTCGTTATGAAAAATGCAGAGACGTATGGTGGTAATATAACAACCCAAACAAAAATAAATGGTTCTATGCATCACACCACAATGACAGCAAGTCAATGATACTTCAAAAATGAGTGAAGAAATGAGTGTGTGCGTCCTACCTGGATCTCACAGGCAGTCACCAGATTGTGCATGTAATAGAAAGCTTCCTCCACTGTGGCACCTACAGACACCAAGCCATGGTTCCTGAGGATGAGCACCTTAGAAAGACAGGAACAAAAGGTAATAAACAGAAGGATTTAGTGGTTTCATAATTACCGAACAGAACTGGAGCTGTAGCGCTCATCTTTATTCCGCTTTTCACACTGTGCCGTTGTTACTTTGCTAGTAGGTCCGATGTCCCTCTTGATGAGAACGTTTTCATCCTCATCCACCAATATGCCGTGGTAGTCGTGGTAGGTCACCTCCCCCAGCGACAGGGCCTCGGGCGAGATGGGCAGCAGGCCGCATTTCATGGCAGACACCTGCAACCAAACAACGCATGAGACATAAGAGTCCCCGTCTGCGTGAGTGACGACGGGTGGGGACATTTTCTTCCATTACACGCCACAAGCTCTGCTCCTTACCGCAGCACCCGCGGCTGTGTGTATGTGCACGACGCACTTGACGTCGGGCCGCGCGGCGTAGATGGCGCTGTGAAGGTTGAAGCCGGCCAGGTTGACCCCGAGGTTGGTGCTTCCCCGGTCCACTATCTCACCCTGAAGGTTGACCTTCACCTGGAGGGCGGCAACATCAATGTGACTTTAGCTACGGATCGGCGCACGTTATCACGTGAGAAGTAGACCAATATCAGATGAATCAGGTCAGAAAAGTAGAAGAACTTAAGAATGGTGTTCTGATGGAGATCAGGCCATTTCCTCACCAGACTGGAAGCAGTGACCTCGCTGTACAGGAGCCCAAAAGGGATGATGAGGAAGCGGTCCTCGTCAGAGTTCACCTTGACCTAAAGGAGGACCAGAAGCCAGCCATATTCAAATACACCGTCACTGTATTCAAACAGCCAAATCGGATCATGCGTTTGGGCCTAATTAACAGAAATCGCACGATGTGGACACATCGTTACTGCTGTATGTACAAAAGCCAGATCAGAACTTTCGGGTTGCCGGACAAGGAAAGAACTTACCGTGAGGTGGTTGAATATGAGCTCGGACCAGCCGAACAGGTCGGCGAGGCGATAAAAGGCGGCCAGCTTGCAGCGATGCTGCTTCTCGCCCTTGTCGTAGGAAATGGAGTCGGAGCCACGCAGATCGTTCACTGGAGTCACCATCCCCAAACCTGAGAGGAGGAGGCGATATCAGGCGGAATGACACGGGTTAACAGGGGATGGGAACAAAGTGGTTCAAATAAAGAGCTCTATACAAAATACCCATCCGTGATTCCTTGCTAGGTGGGGAAAAAACGGATTAATTCAATTATAGGACTATTTGTCCAGAAATTAACTTTGGCATGTGCTGCATTACTCATTGTGAGCACAGACATAGCGAGACTGAGGTCAAAAAGTCACAGACAGACACACACACACACACACACGCACACGCACACGCACACACTCGTTCGCTCCTCGACTCACTCATGTTGAGCGAGGCCATGCCGCCCTGTGGGGCAGCTGGGTACATGGACGGCATGCTGTTGCTCATGAAGTCTGCGATCTGCTGCAGAGCCAGCAGGCTGGTGGGCGTCTTCCCCTTCTTCAGCTGATCCTGGATCATCGTCTCCAGCTCATCGCAGAAAGCCTGCCGGTCAATGACGACGACAAGAACGGACAGAGACGGGAAAATGGGATGGAAAAAAATGAATAAAACAGCAGTCAGACAGTTACTGCTTAACATCTTTTTAAAATGACCTAACAAATGATAAAACGTATGCTCGAGACCTGTAGACTACGGAACCGGATTTTGGCGCCGAGACAGAGCTCAACCAAGTAAATTTGCTCATTTCAAAAGCACCGCTTGGTGCTTTTCACACATACAATGGGCCTTTAAACATTGCTGTTCAGCAGCACACAGTCCGACTGTCGATGGAGAATACACTGGATCCATCATGTGATGCTGAGGAAGCTGCGGCCTTTACACAAAAGAAGAAGAAGAACTGACCGGGCTCTGCAGAATCATGGAGACCCTCTTCCTCTGCTCCATCATGTTGAAGTCCTGCCGCAGGTCGGGTGCCATGTTTCTCTCCCTCTGGTACTCCGGGCTGCTCTCATCCACCCGGTCAAAGTACCGCTCCTTGTGGGGGGCCGTGGTGGGCGGGGGGGCCGTCACCACGCCGGCACCTGAGTCACCGTTCATCCTGGGCTGACCTGTTTAAAAAAAAAAAATTTTTTTAAAAGGGGATCAGTATCAAAATACCAATAGTTGATGAAACGAGTCAATTGGGATTAAAGCATTTGTAACATACTGATAAATACTACAAACCACCCGGTCTGCATTAGACTTTTTATTCCTCATGATTTGATTATATTTCACAGTAAAGAACCAGTTTCCACGGTGAAGCAAGCATTGCAGTCGTTGGACCAAAAAGAAAAGCTAACCACAAAGAACACTCTTTCCCTACTTCCTGTCACAACCACGTGACCACTGCTCCAGCAGAGATGGGCTTTCATTGATTTCCATAAAACGCTTCCTGCAATCCCAGCACAAAACCCGTAAGAGTGATGACCGTTGGAAAACGAAACAATGGACGCGTTACTGTTTGCCAATAATCCACCGTTAGCTCGACATGTCCCCTTCAACGGACGACAGGACGGGATTGAGAGACGTGGAGAGGCAGATCTTCTCATCCAGCCGGGTGTCCGTACGTGTGGATAAACAGTCTCAGCCTGTCCGTCACAGCACGACTACCCAAACCCGCCTCTGAAGGACACAGACGGGCCTCTGAGGACCGGGGTGTGTGTGTGTGTGTGTGTGTGTGTGTAGGAATGCGTGTGACTGTGTGGTTGCTCTGGCAGAAACCGACGCAGTCCATTAGACGGCATCAATAGAAAACGATCAGCCAAAAGTACCATGACAACTGCAGCCGGAACACGAAGCCTCCACCATCACGCTGACGGCTGGCACAGTTCCCGCTCGCTCCTTCTCTCACGCTTCTATCGTATCGTTTTTTTTCTTTCGACATCTCTGGTCACCTGCTGCAATGAAGGCCTTTGTGTTGTCAAGCTGTTGGGCTAATGGTAGGCCAATTATTGTTTTGTCCACTCTCACCTCATCTGCTCATTAAATTAAAAGGAAGGGTGTTCTTTGTTTTGTTTTTTCAGCTACAAATACCTTCAAAAAGGAGTGCGATGCATTCATCTAAAATCTTAAAGAAGACATTGATGCTCTGTTGCATTCAAACATTTAGATAATAGTAGTTGCTACTTTTCCTAAGCCAGGATGATTCATCAATATAATTCACATAAAAAAGGTAAAAGCATCAAAAAGTAACATCCTTTTATAAATATATAAATGAAACACAGGCGGAGTTGGTCCGCATTGCACATCAAAGGAATGCGACAATACTTCAGCCTGTGCAGCCAAGACGGACCCGTGTCAGACTGATTTACACCCAGACGGGTCTTGATGCAACTTGGCTGCTCGTCTGATCCCATCAACCTCGCCCTGACTCAATCGTGCTGCGTTTGCAGTCTGTTGTTCATGTTAGCGTTTGTTGCTAGCGGCAACGATAGGAATCAAAAACCTGTCTGCAGAAAAAAAAAAAAGGGGACAACACTCTAAAATTATCCTACAGTCTCGTTGCTGCACGATGTAGGGAGGGGGAGGGGGGGGCATGAATGATATGCACAAATCACCTCTGTAGCTGCTCACTGTCACAGTAAACAAAGCACGGAAAGGTCAAAGGGGGTTCAGAGGTCGCTTTGTTGCAGGTGCATTTCAATCAGCTGAATGACTCCAGTTAAGAAATACGAGGCACCATTCCAGCATTAACCTCTCTGGTGTAAACAAACACAACAAGCCGTTTATGCCTGATGGACAGTGCAGCAATAACAATGGCCGTCGATGCAGGACGCTCAATCCACAGGCGCCCCCCGCCTCGTCAAACACCCCCGCCACCCCCTCAGCTTGGGATACGTAGGTGCAGGGGAACGGCGAGCCTCCGCTCCTGTTGAGAGTGCAAACACTATGGAAACCGAAAGGCATTACCATGGAAACAAGGGACAGCCTTTAAAGATCGCTGTTATGTAAAAAGAGCTGTAGGCTGCACAGACAGTCGGTGTCACGAGGCACACATCTTCAAACTGTTACTCACTTCACATTACGTGTAAAAAAACGAGTCCTATTCACACGGAAGCCACATGCTTTTTGTTTTAGAATAAGATACACATCCACATATGGGACATTGAACTAACTCGACTAGTGTGCCATAATCTTACATTAAAACTAATTATGAACTCTGATCATTTTTAGTTCATTTGAGGACACAGGTCACTGAAGTCAACTTGCTGTGTGAAGGTGGGGGCCGTTCAGGGAGACCATTTCTTAAGACTATGTTTGTGCAAGAAGACCATGTGACAGGATATGACCTCAAAAAGAGAGGGACCCCTGACGGCGCCTACGGCTGCACGCCAGGATCAGTGAATAACGCTTTAACAAAAGCTCATACAAATTTAGGGAAGTATACATTAATATTTGTTAAATAAACTGCTAATAAAACCAATAGAAGGCTGATTATTGCAAAAACTGATACGGCGAGCTCCTTCTTCCATCTTTGACAGCAAAATGACAGCTTTGAGCTCTTGCATCGTGTTTGGACTGTGGCCTGCGTGCAGATGGCCTCTGATACGCAGAACCGAGAACAGTGGCACATCCAAAGAGTCTCTTTCCTCCTCCATTTTCACCGTGGATGTGGAAAAAAAACTTTGATTCATCCAAGGTCTTTTCTCGTCTCCAAGCAACAGGAAAACGGAATGACGAATCAGGCATCACATTCACACAGTACACTGTGGGCCATCTGCATTTGTGTGAAAAACTGGACGTGACATTTTGATTCGTCATTGGAACAATTAACCGTATTAAGTTGCTACGGCAACAAATGTAAGCAAAGGAAATCGTAGCACCGAGCGAGCTGCTCTCTAAGGGGGCGGAGGGGAGTTAAGCTTTAAATACAGATATTTTCATTTGATTATAATCTTTTTCTAAAAGAGAGAGACATCTTTTCAGCATGAACAAGCACCATGAAAAAAAATAGAAAAAATAATCCATTTAGTTTGTTCCAAAAATATGCCACTCCAGCCCTCACCAGTGAAAAGAACATTATGCTAAATAAAACAACCGAAAAGGAAAATGTTGCTGGTCTTTCTTTGACATGTTAGTGTGTGTGGGGGTGGGGGGGGGGGGGGTTGGGCTTCATGCAAGCAGTTGAGACATGTGTCGCTTGGTTGAGGCTCTTTATATCTCGGAGCTGGATGCCTGTCATTACTGAGGACCAAGATTTCACTAGCAACTGCTCTATATCTAGTGTGTGTGTGTGTGTGTGTGTGTGTGTGTGTTGCAGACTGAACACTATGCCTCGCAGCAATGCATTCAGCGTCATTCTAGCCCATGCATGGGCTTGTGTACCAGAGTTACAGACCTAAACAGAAGCTTTATGGACAGCGAGCTCTAACCAAGACAGTGTTCAACAACAACACACGTCCAGATTACTCAGCAGGACAAACGTCTGGTAGCGATACAACGTGATAACTTGCTTCCACGTGGTTGTCATGTTAAAAATATCCTACCAGAGTGCATGCAACAAATAGCATGGTTGTAGCTTTGCGCGTGATCTTAGCAAAGCACCCAGATGATTTTTTTTGATTATCACATTGATACGCATCAGATTAATCTGGAGAGACAAGTAGATAACTGCAGCGATGAAGCCAATGTCCTCCTTCTGGCAAGCATCACCACCTCTGGGACCATCTTCGCGTTTCGGATATGATCTTCTGCACACTGAACGTCTACAGGGACTCCGGCTTTATCTGGCCGTCACATGACATGTTGGACAGAGTGGTGGAAGATTGCTCTCTGAAACAACAGACCCTCCCTGTACAGTTTCCATCATGTTACTCCAGCCCGGAGTAACATTTGAAACACAAACATACGTGTACAGCACGCGGCGTGTTATGCGATTGCCGACCGACGCGGCGTGCGCGAACGGGACTGCGTGCGCATCACTACCTCGAAATAAGAGTCTCTTGCTAAGTGATCACATATGCAGAGGAAGGAAGGAAGGAAGGAAAGGGTGAAATAAGAGAAGGTGGACTTGAAATGAGGAACAGATTTTCAGCTGCAGTCGAGGGCGTGGGAGTAAAACAAACACCCTGGATCTCCAGCGGGTGTGCATGCATGTGTGTATTAGTGTAGTTTATGACGACATGGAGCCAGATAGACTGAGCCAACATCCCTCTTTTGGGAGTTTTCATTTTAACGGAATTACCAAATCCAGGGAGATACCGTCCCACGGACCCTTTAAGTGGGCCGTCTGCTAATCCTCATACAGTACGAGGAGGGGGGATGGGACTTCAGCAGAGGGTTAGTGGTGATCTTCTCTAGGTTATCATCATCACCTTTTCAATGAGCCTTGACAATCTTACAACAGCTAGACAGTTAGTGCTGCAAATTTTGAATGTTTTTGGGATGTCACCTGGTAAAAATGACAAATTACTAAAGCCCCGGTGTGACAGAGAAACAGTCCAAGACACGAACATTATCCAGTTAGCTACTGCAAACAAATCAGAAAAAGCAGCAAATGATTGGATGAGTAGAAGTAACGTTAAACTCTAGATTCTTGATGATACATGTATATTGCATCATCATCATCACTTATTATCAACATATTACCATACCATGTATAGAATATTTGAAATAAAGACTGTGGTTGTGCTTTCAGCTACATCTCTAGTTAACTTCTAGAACATGTTTTGCTCAATTCATTTCAATAAGCAGTGGTATGATCGGGCTCATGTGCTGCATGAGTTTCATCTCATACTGTGCTCAGCATTGACAAAGTGAGTGGGCATTTTTGTGTGTTGTTATGCAGGAACGCGGTGCCATCTTAACAACAGGAAGCTCCTTCATCATCATCATCATCATCATCCTCCTCACACAACTGAATAAAGACCTCTATCCTGCTTCTAAAACGCGCGCGCACACACACACACTCGAGATGCTTGAAACAGCTTCGGGGTAGCGGAGCGCACGAGAAAAGGCAAAAAGAAGAAAGCAACACAACGGGCCTAACCGAACCCAAACACACCGCGCGCACGCGCACAAACGCACGCACGCGCAAAGTGTGTGGCCCTGCGCCGTTAACGGTCAGCACGGGAAACCGTCTCGAGTTTGAAGGAAATCAAGACTAAAAAAAATAAATAAACGCAGAAATGCTTTTTACTGGCAGGGAAAACGTGCACGTCTGCGTCTCTGCCGCTCGCGACGCATTCGCACACAAACAAGTGAGGGCGCACGCGACGAAACACACACACACATGGCTCGTTGTAATCGGGCAGAAAACCGCTGTAGAAGGCCTGCCGGGTTTGATGGTTCCGAACGCTTACCCTTTGTGTGATGGAGTGGTGGGATATGAGACGAGTGCTCGGTGAAAGAGGGACGGTGGGCTTCGTTGGCGTTATCGCTTCCCCCGGTGAGCTCAGAGTGGGTTTATCTCCCTGTGCTCTCTCGCTCCGCCCATCATTCCACTTTGGGTGCGGCAAAACGGCTGTAATCTGCGGCTCCCCATTGGACACCCAGTGGCACGTGACAGCAAGGTTGAGGCTGTGATTGGAGGATCAAGCGTTGGCCCGCCTCCTCGGGAGAAAAGTGGGCTTCAAGTGTGCTTCCATGTTTTTAGTTTTCCTCTGGTGCTAAAGTCATGACGCCGATAGGAATGGGCGGTGGGTGAAATTATTTTACCCGGTAGTGATGTCACAGAGTACATTAATTCATGTCAATTGCAAATTTAATGCAAAAACTCTTTAGGCCTTAAGGATGTAAAATCATTAAACATATTACAAAGAAATCTGAAATTGAAGTATGGAAGATTTTAAATAAATAGTTGTGTATCAAAATGGTCCTCTCCCAGTATCACCAATGATTTATCTGGTGACCCTTTAGAGGGGCCAATCCTGCAGGTTGAGGACCGTGGATTGAATACCTAACTGCTAAAACCTTGAAATGCTGCTGTAATTACAAGCTATTAATGCTAAACATCATTAGTCACAGTGATACTTTTCACTGCTGAATGTACTGAAGGTAGAATACGGATGCAGAACCTTTACTTATAATGGAGTATCTCTGCATTTATATTTTCACTTTAACCTAAACAATAGAGTTGAGTACAAAGGTTGAACGCTCTCATAGAAAATGAAAGAACGAGGATTTCATTATCTATATATCGATACAATTCAAAACAGTAATAAATATCTTAGCTGGCGCATATAATTCAACAATTAAACCACTTCCTATTTTAAACCCACATTGTTTGTGCTCACATGATTATTATGGAATGCCTTTCAAAAAACAAAATTATATCTATGTAGGTAATTCTTGGATTTTTCATCCGTTTAATTATACAGAGTACACGTCGGTTGCTTTGTGAAGTTTAAATTAGGCTTGAAACATTCATCCAGAATGTGTGGAGTGTGTAGGATCTGGAGGCTTCTAGCGGTGAGGCGGCAAAAGTAACTGATGACTGAAACTTCTCCCAGTGTTTCATTACGCACCTCTCTGCATGTCACTGACTGAAACACTGTAGCGAAAAGCGAAAAAAATATATTTGTTATTTTACAATTAAAGAAAATAAATGCAAACAAATCATTAAAAAAGGTGTACTATTTATGGATACCATGGACACCTGCAAGATGCACCACCTTTTATATGAAAAGGCTTTGGCTCATGCAATAGAGGATGGCATGTTTACTATTGGCCACTAGATGGTGCTGCACCACCACAATGAGGCCAGTGGAACTGTAATCCCTAATACAAAATGATGTTATTAATTTGACCAGCGTTTAGATAATACACATTATTGTTTTAAGGAAATACAAAGCTAATAAAGTATAAAATGCACAAAACTCATTTTTTTCCCACTTCTTTTTTTGCAGGATACTGAATTAAAAGTCAAAGAGTAGTGCAATGTTCCATTTTAAAATCCCGGGCTTACAGCTGATTCCTCTGGTATGAGAGGAGCAGTGGCCCTGACCTCTGACCCTTGTGGAGTTACTCCTCTCCCTTACCAATCGACACACATATGAACTCCCCTCTGGACTGATCTCAGACCAGCGCCGGCCCCTCCAGTGTTCTGAATGATTGTGGTCTGCCTTGTAGCATAGATACACCAGCTAGGGACTCTAAATATATCCAACTAGTGTGTCTGAGGAACGCAGGCACGAAGATCATATACTTAGACCTGAAATCTACCCCTTCACTCACATACGCTCTCATCTATTGTGTGTGTGTGTGTGTGTGACTTTCTGTTCCTGTTGCATTTACATTCTGAGCACTTATCAGATGTTCTTATGTAGAGGAGCAATAAAATAAGCCTCACTGTGTGGCGTCTTTGTGTGACCTATTAACAGCGTTAAAATCTCCAGAGAGACAGTACGTCCACCACAGACAAGTTGAATTTGGGGGTCGGACAATACAAGAAAGACCCACATGTAGTTATCATAAAAGAGAAAAATGCAAATATGTCTAATTGTTAACAAATCATTTGAGCACCAGTATTACATTTGGATTTCAGCGTGCATTCCCCGGTCACCTGTTCTCTCTTAGCGCCACATGTCCCAGAGTGAGTGAAGATAAACCCAGCTGCTTTACGTATTCATTTCAGGCAGCACTTACCGTCCCCTTTTAACTCCGGCCAGCCTTCAACCCCAAGCTCTCACATCACCAGGGGCTGATATGAAAATAAACAATCTGTAGCAAAAGCCTCCGAAGCTCCCGACGCCCGGGAGCATTGGCGTACTTAAGGATATATGGCAAAGAAAAGAGACATTATTGCAGCTCAACGGAGCAGGTATATCTTCAACATTTGTTTTTCAAAGAGCCGACAAAGCAGCCACAGAGGTGGAGCGGGACGCTGCCCCGTCTTCCACCACCAGCAATCTGTCTCCTACTCAAAGATGGCATTGTACTCGGCCGGCAGTGCCATGGAAAGGCCCTCTCCCTCCTCCTCTGCCCCGCACAATGACACAAGGGTCAGCCTGTCTCTCCTCCTCTGTGTTTTTGATTCACGTCTCCTCCAGGAAAATGTTGTGTAACCTTTGACCTCCAACGGTGGCCTTTTGAACCCGCCGGCCCCACCTACAGTCCCCTCGGCCAAGGTTTAATGGGGCTCGCCGCCACAGAAGACATTGAGGACGTGTACTGTCTGGAAGTCTGTGGGCTTTGAATGGATTAGTATGCTCCATCTAAATTACACGCCTGTCAATAATTTACAAAAGTAAGGAGGAGGTTGGGCTCATTTTAACTTACTACTTGCATTGTGCTTGGGAGTTTTTGTTAATGCATCATTCATTTTATTTTAGCCAGCAATGATACGAATACCTCCAGCTGGCGATACATTTAATGGTGTAAAAGGGACTAAGGAGCAGCATATATAAAGCATAAATTCAGTATGTGTATTTAGTTGCTTTCTTTCCCTGGATTTTAGTAGGCCTATAGTAAATAGATAGTATATAAAAGGGGCATTATTCTACTGTGCAAAATAACTAAATATACTTTTTAAAGGCTCTTTTTTCTCTTTTGCAAAAGAAGTCGGACAATTTACTTTTAATTTGCGAAATATGTGTATTTTCATTTTAAAAATCTTGTACTTCTCAGCGCAGCTGCATTCATTTTGAATGCACGACCTTGTTTTTTGCATGTTTTACAACGCTATAAACTCATACCACTTCGACCACTGTTTCCCTCACCTCCTCCCCCCTGCACCCTCCCCTCCCCCCCTTCCTGCTGGTCTCGCAGCCCGGAGAGGTTTGAATCCAGTGTCCCGGCCCCACGCCGCCATGCTGAGCTGAGAGAGAGACACACACAGAGAGAGAGAGAGAGAGAGAGAGAGAGAGAGAGGGAGGGGGACCGAACTTTGTCACGCTGCGGCTGCACCGACGCATCACCTCCGGTCACACCGGGACGAAGAGGACGCGCTTCCCCCGCGGTGAGTAGTCACCGGTCACCGGTCACCGGCGCGCGGGTTTGGGGTAAAACGCTTACGTCAGCAGCGCAGCCTTTTCCCCGTTTTTTAAGGAGAGAACTCGGTCGCGCTCGCGCGTGCTGTCGCCTCCGAGCTCCGCTGCACTTGCTGCTGTTTAGCCGGACCCCCCCCCCCCCCCCCCCCCCCAATGGGACACAGTGGAAGAAAAATACACCTCAAAATCCTAATTACTTCCGTGAATTGTTTTGTGTCCGCGCGGGACTTTAAACGTTTCTTTCACCGTTGCGAAGGCGAACTTTGAGGAGGAGGAGGGGGGCACAAGGGGGGCGCAGGGGGGACGTTAACGGACGACTCCCGACCCGGCTGCTGTCACTGTCCTTGAATACTTCCTGAATATAATATTACGTGCTCACACGGTCTCTTTTGTTTTTTTTTAAACATTAAACTCCCGTTGCACTTTCAAAATGCCATTCTGGGGAGGGAGGAAAGGGGTGGGGGGGGGGGGGGGGGGGGGGGGGGGTTCTACCCGGGTGCATAAATCTAAGCGGAGCTCTTTCACTGCAACAACAAAAGACTTCATATTTTATCATTGACAGCACTGAGGGCATATTTCCACGCCAGCACAGTTCACGTGCAGGATGGAGCGGCCCCCCTCCCACCTCTCACCAGTTGCCCTGTTGTGTGGACAGGGGGGGTGGTAACAAGAAGTTATGGAGCTGCTCGGTGTCTCACCTTCTGACCTCAAGTCCTGGCTCATACTACGTGACCATCGGCCGTGGTCCTCCTAGTTGACCTTCTCTGGACTAGACGGGAGACTGAGGGAGGGGGTGGGGGGGGGTCCCTCCTCGAGAGTATCAATCGATTCGTTTGTTGGCGTTGGCCTGACCACAGCGCCTCAAACCCGAAATGACTACAACATTACTTAAGGGGGCGGCGGGCGTAGGAAATTGCATACTTTGTAACGTTTCACACCCACGGGCTCGAAGGAAGTGAATGAATGCTCCTCATTTAAACAGTAAAGAACCCCCCCCCCCCTCTCACATTAAGTACAGGCTTACATTGGATAAGCACTGTGGAATTTTGAAACACGCCAGTTATTTCATTTCCGCCCCCTTTTTTCCCCTTATTACTTTATTCCTCTCAAGTCAGCTGTTGTCTTTTCCAAATCTGTTCTCCACCGCGGCTTCTCCTCTCAGCCTTTTCTCATGCTGTCAATCGGTAATCCTTTCTGCCCCATCGACAGGTCCCTTTTTTGTAGCCGGGGGGGGGTCGTATCATGGACCCGTCAATTGGATGGGTTTCAGGGCCTCTTGCAGGTATTGGAACGGTCTTGAAGATTAATAGACCTTGTTTCTAGACCCGTAGACTGCCTGATACCTGCATATACGCTGTGATCTCTGTGGTGCTTTCCCAGGACTTTCCCCTAGTTGGTCTCTTTTTTTCTGCAACACATGTGCCTGTGTTCGGATTCTGTTAGCGGAGAGACTGAACTGTCTTTGTCTCCTTTCCCACATGCGTTGGAAGCACGGGATGCACATGTGCTAATATGCAATCACACGCAGCGCTCCGGCTTGTCAATGAAAACTCCTCATGAGCACGCAAAGCTTTTTCATTCCCATCAGTAATCAATTTGAGATGGGGGGGGGGGTGGAAGCTGCTTGGCTGAAAGGAGCTCTGTTTTAAACTTGAACTATGTGCACGAATGGCACTTGTTTGGGATGTCAGCGCTCATTTACTTGGATGCGCCCCCCCCCCCCTTCGGTCGGTCTTCAGAACAAGTCCTGGCTGCCTGTCAAATGTCCGCCTTGTTAAAAGCTGGGAGCATTGAAATCGGTTCTTTCCGGGGCCCATCCAGTGTTTCATACATTTATGTTATTGGACCACGAAAAGGGAGACTTCCTTCACGTGCCCGCAGCGACTGGGTGATTGAAATGAACTGTCAATGGACGTGAGAGCGGCCATTCACGAGCCTTCAGGGGCTTCTCTCTGTTCTGCCGGGTTCGGTCTCCGTTTGCTTTGAAAAAGGGCTGAACGACCTGCGAATGGCGTGGGCCAGTAACACAACCCGCCTCCCGCTGTGGAGGTCGCTGTAAGAAAGGTGCCGCGCCTTTGACGCAGGCGCACGCCGCCCCCGTCCCCGCTCATTAGCAAGTTAAATGTGAGGAATCCCCAAACTCACCCGAGTTACAGGACGGGGGGGGGGACTGAGAGACGTTTGCGTCCTTTCTGTAAAAAGCCCTCCGGTCTTGCGCCTCTCCGCCCTCCGCCTCGTTGTTTTTGGTCAGTTAAAAGGGCAAAGGTCAAGGGGCCAGTCTGAGGTGCTCTGATTATTGAGGTGTGCTGGCTCTGTGGACGATACCCGCCCCCCACCCCCACCTCCTTCTATGAAACGCACACAGAAGCCTCCCCTGCCACACCCTAGTACCAGGTTGGAATAATTTCCTACCAGCGGAGCGTCTAGCGCGTTGGCAGCAGACAGCAGGCGTGTGTCGGCGCTTTGTGCGTGTGTGTGTGTGTGTGTTGCTGGCCATGCATAATGCATCGACGCATTCCAGAGATGTCTCAGCAAAATTGCCTTTGGAATCGGCGGACAGAAGAAGAAGAAGAAGAAGAACCCGTACGTTAGGTCCCGGGTTTCCTGTTTCTCGATCACAATGAAGGTCAAGGAACCCCTCCCCTCCCCCCCCCGCCAACCCCCCGCTGAAACTGAAGCTGAAAGTTCTCGCAGTGCCGAAGAGTGACCGAGATGCTGCACCCTGAACTGGGGACGGCTTCGCCTGGGTGCAGAGCGCTCGCTGGTGCGCTGCCGCGGGCGCCATCGGCAGCTTTATCTTCCCTGAAAAGGTTTTCCCAGCGTTGTGTTGCTGAGAGCAGGGAGCTGGAAGGGAATGGAGCGGGGGAGCTGCACATACTGTACATTCTGCTGGGTGCTCTCTGACCAGAGCCCCCCCACCCCCCACCACGGACATTTGTTAGTAGATGTTGGTTCTGTTGCAAGGAGGAAACCTCTGCAAGCCGTCAGCACTTTCTTATCAGTTTTGTTTTTTTGCTTAGTGTTTGCAAAGTGGACCAGTGAGACATCAGCGGTCCATTGCCCGAGGATGTGCACCGTGGGTACAGCTTCACTGTGTGTGCGTGTGTGTGTGTGTGTGTTGGTTTCCATTTGACCATGCACAGCTGGTTAAAGCTAAAGCAACAGCCAGGTAGTTAATCATCCAGTGGTTTGCATCGCCGGCTGAATACAGTGCAGAGAGACCAGCTGCTGCTCCTGCAGGCCCTTTGTTTTTATATTCACATAAAAAAACGAAATTCCCCCCCCTACAACAATAGACTCCGATACACACTACCCCGAAACCTCCCCTCCCCACCCTTGTTCCCTCACCCTTCACCCCAAGTTCCCCCTCCCCCCTTCCTTCGGCAATTGTGTGCATTGACGCTTTCCAGAGGCGCGACGTCTGCGCCGTCGCTCTCCACCGCTGTGACGAAAACAGCCTGCCGCTGACATGCGCCAGAGTGAGACGGCCCTTTAAACGCAAGGAGGGGGGAGGGAGACGGACGGCCGGTGCTGGATGATCATATTCTGTTTTCTTTTTCATCTGCCATGCAAAGCATCGCAGACTCACTAACGGTGTGGCAGAGCCGGGTGTGTTCTCCTCCCCCGACCTGCAGGACCGTCCCTCTCAGATTATGGTAAGATCCACGGCTGCTGGCGTCAACGCCTCGCTCCTCTGCCATAGCAACCAGAGACGTCTTTATGCTTTGCAGTCTCCAGTAAAAGGGATGCTATTTTTCACCCAGTTTGCTACTGAGAGGTAAATAATTCAGTGTTGTGGTTGATGGCACGTTTTCCTGATGCAGCGGACTGGCGCTCTGCTGTCTTTTCTCCTCTTTTTGGGGGGTGGTTGGTGGGATACCCTCACATTTTCCTTGTTTTGCTTCCCGTTAGAAGAATAGATCAGGAATGTTTAATGAGAGGTAAAGGGCAGAATTTTTTTTTTCATCATTTACATTGTTGTCTACTTGTTTGATCGCAGTGAAGCCGCACAGACACTGTGTGGATTTTGCCTGATTGTCTGTCTCTCAGTTTGAACAGTTTCGTCATGGCCGTGTTTTAGATGCTGTGGGTTAAGCTACAGTGTCAAGACTGCTTTGATATTCAACTTTTTGCAGCTCCACATTTTGTATTGTTCTGGTGGAAATACACAGATTAACACTGCGTGTGACAGTTTTCATGTAAAGCTCTCATGCGTTGGTGTATTGCCACATTGGGGACTCTCAACCTTTCAGTAATACGAAGACTTTTTGTGCTTTTTGAGAGACATGTTGTGACATTTCATCCATAACATTGTGGTGAAACAATCTAAAAAAAAAAAAAAAAGATCAACCTGATTTGTTGAAATGTTGGCAACTTTCCTCTTCAACCAAGCACACCGTGGCTGAAAGGCCACAGGAAATGGAACTTAAATCGACTACCGGAGATGACTTGTGTGTACACAGCCGCCTCACTGAGGAAACACACGGGGGAAAGTGTATTGAGCCGACGTTAGACAGGAAAGATGAGTGAGATGGACTTGATAGCCTCCCCCCCTCCGCGTTAGATAGACCGCCGCTGGCTGCCTCCGAGGCTGCTGTCTGGCTGTCTGGGTTTGTGGCTGACGGGATTGGGCGGGGCTTGTCCTCAGGGCGCCTTTTTACTCCCCGCGGTTCTATCTGACAGCCGTAAAACCGCTTAGTGGCCTTTGGTAAGTCGGTGTTGGATAATTCGGTGGAATGGACATATTCCTGAGGTACCACACGGTTTAAAAGCCTTCCCCTTCTACCTCAGGTCTACCATCAATCGTCATCTAGCCTCCGTCCGCTTATGGAGCCCAAATCCCACTCGCGTAACAATCTGTGTTGCGCCTGTTGAATGAGACATAACCGGATCTAAATCGATGAATCTAATGTGCCGCTGTCGTGATCTTTTAAAGGCAGATAAGCCGGAGAGCTAATGCCGGGTTTAGAGGCTGCTCAGCGGGCCACAGGGAGCGCCTCGTCTCATTCGCCCTCATTAAAATGTCTAAATCTGAAGTCGTGGCATTTGTTCCACGCTTTTGTATCATCTCTTTATTGATGCCTTATGGAACGCGCCAGCCGTCAAAAACCTCTGCAAATATGGGTCCGATTGCGTTGCAGACTCCTGTGAAAGATGCATCCACATTGCTAGTTTCTATCTCTATTTTGTCATTTTATGGAAAAGACAATTCTGCTGAATGAAACTAAAACGTTTAACGTTATTTGTCTGCCTACTGAAGGAATGATTTGACTCTTCCGTTGCCTTCCCTGCAGACGGATATCGTGACGTTTGCTCCCGGCCTCTCCCTCTCGACCGTTTCCCACTGTGTGAAGAAAAGTGAAAAGGAGCATTAATGCATCAGTATTCGCTGGCCGACGCCATGACGGAGAAGTAAGTGGTTTATCTCCTTTCAAAGGTGTGCTTGTGTTGCGCTGTATGTGAAGAGCCCACTGTACTCCCTCTGTGACCCCCTTTTGTGAGGTACGAAGATGATGTCGTCTCGTCTCTCGTGGTTGCACTTCTCTCGCTCTGCACTCCAGTGTCTCATGTGGGTGGAGGAGAATGGGGGGGGGGGTTCTGGTAGCGCGGAGAAAAGTGTGTCGTGTTAGGGGAGCGGGGGGTGGGTGCATAAAGACTGAGCATCTGTTTTTTCCACTGGAGACGTATGACATTTGCATCGGGGCTGATTTGCATTCCCGTTCACTGCGCTGGTTTGTTTCTGTTGCTGTTAGTTGGTCTTTATTTCTCTGACAAAACCGTCATTTAAAGGGTTCTGAGGCCTTTGTTGTGTCACCTCTTCCTCTGCTTTTCCCTTTCCTGACCCTTTTTCATTTGGACTCGTTCTCTATGCTCCCTATCTCTCTTTTATTGTCTCTTTTGTTGAGTTTGCCTTTGTGTCCCAGTTCGGCATTTCTTGGATTTGATCAAATTTGGGGGGGGGGGCACAGAATTTGGGTGCAGTAAGCAAAGTAATCCGCTGTCAGTGTTCATAATAAGCGGAATAAGTGGTGCAGAATCAGTCAGCTGAAAGGGATCGGCGCAAACACATGGCGTAGGCCAAACAAGGCCGGGCCTATTATGTGCTTGAGCTTCACAAACTGGACGGGGGAGCAGGGGGGGGGGTGTATGGAAAGAAAAAGGTTCACCTCAAAACAAGAGAGGCCAGTTGTTTGCAGGTAAACAACGGTGATAAAATTGCGTTTTTGCAGAACTAGGCGGAGAGGATTTTTCTGTATACACACACATTAAAGTTTCCATGGTGGTGGTAGCACATTAAATGAGGTTGACGGGAATCACCGTTTGTATGCACTTAGTCGACCTCCTGCATCTCTTCGCTTATTACTAATGCACCTGTGTACCCTTTTGAGAGGGATAGAGAGAACGAGAGAAGATCTGGTGACTCCCTCGACCTTTTCATGAAAGGCCCGAGCGTGGTTCCCCATGACTAACACCAGCACAGTATAATGTCTGTATAAAATATCGTGATTCTTTGTAGAGCTGGGTAATGCTATATTTGCCCCGAGGGGAATTTCTCTTGCAAATTAGAAGGTTGTTCCACTTAAACTTTTCCCCTTTTTCATGGGTGCATTTTAGCAGAACCAGAATTCTAGGCTTGGAAGTGTTAAACTGTTTTGGACGCAACATGAAAGGCAAACAGGAAAAAAGGAATCTGTCCTCGGACGCTTTATTTTGAAAAATCAGGATCCAGCACTATTACTAGTCTCAGCTGGAGCGAAGCAAAGTGAAGGTCGGAAGTTTCTAAGTAAGTCATGATGTTGTTGACGAGCTGTCCCGCTGGATGAAAGGTATCCGAGCAACCAGAATAGGGGGGCGGTAGTTTCTTTTTTTTGTGCGCTAGATGCTCGGCCACGTTGTAGATGATTGTTCGTCGGGAAAGAATGATAAATGTTACGCCAAAAGGAAGTGAGGGGAAAAGTTGGAGGACTTGCCCGCTCCCCCCCGACGGTGGCAGTGAACAAAGCCTCTCTCAACATGGGACTACTTAAGATTCATACAAAGGCCGAAGAAGACCACTATTTATTCTCTCTAAGACACACACACACACTCACAAATGCCTCTAGTTCACTCATTAGCAAACATTTACACATGGCGGGATATCGGAGGGCATTCCTGTAGATCGTATGCATTCCAGTCAGTATTCCCAGATACGCACGACAACAAGTGCAATACTTGGCGTTCACGGTTTTCTGACATTTCTCTCTCAAAAACCTAATTTTAGCCGTACTCAGAATGCATGTCGTCCATGCAGACGCTGCTTGTCGTTGTGGAGCTGATTTCTCAAAAATGAACGTTTCAATTACAGGACTTTTGAGCTCAGCCTCCTTTTGTACCAGGATGCTCAGCTTTCTAAAGCCAGATTTTCTCCCTACTGCTTGTAGACAGGGATTCCTTCTGTTGAAATGCAAGCCTGCGTTAATCCTCTTTGTGTGTGTGTGCAGCCGCCATCTATCCAGAATTTAAATGAACCGGCATTTCCCAGTTCTCCTTTTTTTTTTTTTTTTTTTTTTGTGCTTCTTTCAAAGTGATCGGCACCGAGGTTTTACTGTATTGCATCACGGTGCAACAGTATGAATATAAGCCACTTTAGTCTAAAACACACTTCTGCCTTTTGAGGTGTGGATTTTATCAAGGTTTTAAGGGGAAAACAACCCCCTAAACCCCTCTCATGTGTCTCCTATGCAACCGTTCCATCCTTGTTTGGCATATGAAGA
This sequence comes from Gasterosteus aculeatus, assembly GCF_964276395.1. Taxonomy (NCBI): domain Eukaryota; kingdom Metazoa; phylum Chordata; class Actinopteri; order Perciformes; family Gasterosteidae; genus Gasterosteus; species Gasterosteus aculeatus. The sequence goes on along the minus strand of NC_135702.1, from coordinate 5,580,727 downwards.
GTCCTCCTCCTCTCCTTTGTCCTCCCTCCTCGACCACGGTATGGATTTTCACGGTGGCGCATCCTCTCTAATGGCGAGCCCTGTTTTCTCTCTCTCTCCTCTCGGTCCCTCTCATTTTCCATCCCTCCCCCACCTGTGGTGATGTACGCTGACAGCCCTGTCAGAGACTTGGGGTGTTTGTCGATAGGACAGTAAGGATGGCTGCACAGATGTGTGTGTGTGTGTTTGTGTGCGAGGGGAGGGGCAGTCCCTTGTGTATCCGTGTCAGTCAATGTCCCACGTGTGTGTATTCATGTCGGTCTCCCGGGAGCACGAATCCTAAACCACATGAGAAAGCAGCTAAATGCTTTCTAAATGTCACTCGCACAAAGCTGCATCACATAGTTTACGTATTAACCTGTTAAACCCCCCCGGGGGTTTAGTTACAAGTTGCACCCTTTAGAGTAAACAGCCATTTGTTGGAAGGACGTGCGTAACAGATTCCTTGTGTGACGCAATCTGCTGTTGACTGAATGTTTTGTAGATTATTAAATGTTTCATACCTTCAACCAAGCACCTGAAAACTTTTTTTGTTGTGAGCTTTTATCCGTCTCACTGTGTGATAGTTTGCTTCTCCATTCATAGTGTTCTTGGTTCGTTCACCACTTTGGTCCGAACCGAAACATCTCCCATCCGCCTCGGCTGCACCTTTAATTCTGGTGCAGATGGACAAAGGTTTGCATGCTGATGTCATAAAGATTATAGCACCACTGGGCTTACGGCTGCATTTACACCAGATCAGTCGTGGTGGTCATTTGGCGGAGGGTCGCCCCTGCGTTTAACGCCTGTTGCTGCCTCATGGGTTGTTTCTTCTTCTTAAATGAATGGAAACCTGCTTCGGATCACAGAGGATTCACCTCAACACTTCCCAGTCGTCATTGCCAAAGGGCACAGATAAGAGAAATTGAGTTGTGCTGGTCATAAAATCAGGAAGTGGGGTTTCTTCCAGGTGTCACCCGGGAGCTCAATAGGCCGGGTTTGGCCTATTGAGTATGGCCTATTAATACATTTGTCCTGGCTTGAGGAGTCTTCAAAAAGGCCAGCTTTGCTCATTCACATCCACTCATCAATTAACCCCCCCGTGACATCCCCACTTCCTCTGGGTGCCCTCTCCAGACCGCCGTGTCACCATGGGCGTGGTTCCGGGGGGCCACGGATGTGTTCGCATGCACGTGAAGGCGCGGTGTCGCCGGTGTCGCTGGGACTCCGGTCTGCGTCAGCTGTCACGGGGGGGGGGTATTGTCGGAGTCGATGGAAGCCGAGTCAAAGCGCTTCCTCACGGATGTCGAGCAGGCCGCGTCCTTTGGCACCACAGCTCATCAATCTCCCGCAACTGTCATCTTCTCCCAGTGGTGCATTGACGCTGTCAGAGGAGGGCGATGGGCAGGGACTCGCTCTTGTCTCGTATTTGGTTGTTTTTTTCTTTTGAGTTCGGAAGTGATCGGAGAATGGGAACGTCTGGTGGAAGATGGAGGAGCACCGGGTCGTACATTGTGCATGTCGAGGGTCTGCACTGCAACAATCAAACGTTGGCGCTTGACCTTGATCTCCAGGAACATCCTCTCTGGGCAGCTGATGACCAGAGCGACCTGAAGTAATACGCTATTTGTAATGGAGGATGGTGGATAGATGATTCCCAGACCGCGTCCGGGTCCTTGCAGGACTGGTATGCATCATGTCTGTTTAACATAATCTGATTATTATTATTATTCTAGAGCAGAGGAGGGGCGGGGGGGGGGGGGGGCATACCCCCCCCATCTGCATATAATGGGGTTGATTTTGGGTGACCTGAATTGAATTGTTTCCTTGTCTGCTTGTTCTGGGAAATTTCAGTTTTCTTTATTCGGAGATACATTTAAAGGAATTTCTTTCTACGTGGATTTAATTGGTAACCTATTCCCTACTAAAGCACCGGGAACTAAGTCCAGGCAGAGTAAACGTGTAAGCCCATGTTTTCCACTCAAACAGAGTGTGATTGTGGTGGACTGTGGGAATAAAGCCTGTCCACTTGTGCAGGGAGAATGTATTCAGCCCCGTTGTAAAGGTTTTCATTTTGCTCCGGGAAGCAGTCTAAGGGAACAGACTGGAAAGTGTTGTGAATGGAGGTCCAACCATCTGTCACGAGGGCAATGACAATATTTCTGCTTTTCCTCCCGAGTTGACTTATGAAATCTTGTTTTAATGCACTGGAAGAAAGAAGGAAAAAAAAAAGAAGAAACAAAAGAGTTTTTCCAGCAGACTTCTGGTGCAGATGATTCCCCAACGTCTTTGTTCTCATTTGAATTAATTAGTGATGCACCATCCAGTGCTGATGCTGTGAAAAATATAAAACACCAAAGGCCCTGAAACCCTTTTTTTTCTAAATCCGCTTCTTAGCAGATTATTGTTTTTGAGTGTTAGACTTTTAATCAATGTTAGGCTGTTTTTCCAGATTTTGGGACATTGGGATTTGGATTTTTTCCAGACTCTTGCTGGTTCTTGCTCCTCCTATGTGAGGATTTCGGGGTTTATTCGTCATACTTAACAGTACACTGAATATCCTTTTGGAGTTTGGGACCTTTTGCACCCAAACTGGTTAATTTGTAAAATAAGGCAATTATTGTGTGCGACGCTCACAACGTATAAGCGCTGAACATAATCATCTAACGCACAATGCACTTCCACCATTACATTGCTTATCTTATACATTTCTCTCAGTAAAAGTTGTGCAGATTTAAGGCTCGTCCCCGGCTGACCTCTGATGGGGATTAGCCCTTACAGAGAAGATTCAACAGTGTTTAAGGAAGGGGGGGGGCGCTTCATTTAATCTGCACAGACATGACGGCCCGGAGCTTTACACGTAGGCATGAAAAATGGTGTGAAGCTGACTTGACACAGCCAGACCACAAAGAAGAAAAAAAAAAGGTGTAAGAGGAAATGAATGTGTGGGTCACAAGCCTTGACGCTGTCTGTCCTTTGGCTGCTCACCCTGCAGTCGTCCTTGGCTCTGGATGTTATTTCATGTCAATTGTGTTGTGCAACATGTGTTTCCATTGATTTCATATGTGCCATGGTCTAGACAACTAACCACACACACACAATGCTTCCTCTCCACACAACCACCTTGTCTGATCTTTCTGTCTTCTCCCCCCCCCCCCTCCCTAGCTTGAGGATTTTATAATTCTCTCCAGAGGAAGAGCGTCGCGTCTCGTAAGGAGCCACAGGTCAGAAACTCTTATCCTCCTCCCCCCCGTGTCCTCCCTCCCTTTGGCTGTGCAGAGCGACACCGGGTTGCTCACGGGCGCGCATGCTTCAACGCGAACGCTGAATGCTTCTCCGCCGCCCCCCCCCCCCCACCTGGTGACCACCCCGGGGCTCTGCTCCTTTTCCTTCTGGTTCCTCCCCCACTGCATGACCACACCTGGGCAATCCACCTTTGATTTGATTCCGCTTGGCTTTGGTGCTTGTGTGAAAACCCTCCCCCGACTCACAGATGATCCCCCCCCACACTTTGTCGTTTGCCTCGTGTGATTTGTGTTTCTGTTTCTCCTGTTGAAGTTGTGGCGTCATGTTCTTATCTGCTTGGAAGCAAAGCCGTGTTGGATGTTGTGTCCGTCGGTGATGTTTCACAGCGACATACACGATGCGCATGCTCTGCTTCCAGACCCCCCCCAACGTCCCCCCCCCTCCCCCCAAAGACAGCGATTGTCCAATCATTGCTTAGCAACCGTAGCCAGGCACTGCTCGCCTGTTGAGCTTTCTCCAAATGCTGAAGCTGTGTTCGGGGGGCTTTCAGGGTAACAAAACAAACAGGGAGAGCAATGGATTAAAACGTTGTCTGGCGTTCTACCTTCAGTTGTTACCAAACCGTACTTCCAATACCAATGAGAGCGGCTTATTATGTTATCTGGGCTTGTTGATTATGTTGGACTTGTTTATATAAAGTAAGAGAAACGTTAAAATGGCTTCGCAACATTAACTTTACTCACCAACTCTTGTATTCAAGGGAGCAATACTTTTCGTCAGGGCTGCAGAGGAATTTACTTCTTGTATTCTGAATGATTTATATTCATTCCACATATTTTGCTTATTCAGCTGCTTGAATTCAAAGTGACCTCATTTAGTTAAATACCTCCAGTTATTTGGAACGGAAGCGTGCCCTAAATCTGCCCGCCGGATCACGAGAACCACAACAGTGTGTCAAGTGTTATAAATGCTGCAGCCTGGCTTTGTGTTGTTCATCCGCTCCCTGAAACGGTGGAATTAGTGTTTTATCTCCCGGTACGCCAAGTTCAGGAGGACACGCAGTTGGTGTTGCGGTGGCCTGTGGGTGCTGAGATGAGTTTTCACACACAGTCCTCCAAAGGAGGTTTTTGTCTCCGCCGGACCAAAATTACCACCATGAAATCGGTGCCTGCTGAGAGAAGAGCAGAAGGGAAAGGGATCCTCCTTAAAGGCAGAAAGAAGGAAAGTTTAGCTCTTTTCCCCCCCTGATGTTTACAGCTCCTTCAGATGTCCTGTGACGGGTGGGAAAGCCTAGTAACTGTCATTTATGAGACGGTTTTTGTTTCTTTACTTATTACAATGGTGGTTTTTTTTCACCACTGCAACCAAAAAAAATCTTTACAATGTAACAAAGTCTAAATCCTATTTAGATAATTATACATCACTTGATTTAAAGCCTCCATCTATCCCACTCGGGGAGCTGAAGTCACCTTTCATCAAATGAAAAGAATCTACCACCAATGTGATTGCCGTTCACCAACTTGTGACCGCGAAAGACTTCAGCTGGGCTTTCGCAGGTTCCCGAAATAGTCCCACATTACACGCCCCACGGCCCTGCTGGCATCACAGCCGCCCCGAGGAGACGACATCAAGCGACAGTCTCATGAGTCTACTGAGCGCGGCGGCGTCCACGTGACCCCCGAGCGACACGCCGCACCAGTATTCACCCCGAGAGACGTGACAAAAAGACGTGTCCTCCTTTTGCTTTGGAAGAAATGTCCTTTTTTTCCCCACTTTTTGCACAAAAACCGGGATTTTGATTATTGCCATCGGAAAAATATATTTGTCTAAAATGAGCCGTATGCCTCGATTGCCTTTAGGAAAGCGCTTGGATTGCTGTCTCAAAACTGGACTCCAGATGTTTAAATGCATCAGGAGCTTCTTTTCTAGCTCTAGTTCATTTGTTTTTTCTTTCCAATGCTCATGTCAATAGTTAAACCTCTTCCACTGTTTTCTCCTTTTTAATTAAAGGAAAAAAAGTGAATGCTGATTAAAAGGTAATCACGTCGGCGTAGAGCGCCACGGGAACGCCACACAGCAGCCCCGTTGCCTCAAGTTAGCTTACTTCACTCGCCCGCGTGTTTTTATGGAGACGTTTTTTTTTTTTCAGATCCTGCAGAGCCACGTGACCCGGGGAAAGGGCGTGTTGTTTTTGAAAAGCTCGCCATCGGCTGACTAAATATACCCTTTACTGGACCTGACCCCTCATTTGCCTTTGCTGTGGCCACTTTAGTCCGACATGCGAGCTCAGCAGGGGCCCCTACGGCGCGTAATTATATAGGAGGGGCTCCGTTTAACGTCCCCTGTATAGTGTTGCCTTTTACTCAGTTTAGACGTCTGGGTTGTCATTAATGGTTTACCTACATTTGAGCTTCTAACGGCCTCATTGCAACGCGACCAGAAGTCGTTTCTGCACCCGGCACTGCACGAGAAATGAGCACGCCCCGCCCCCCCCCCCGCCCCCTTCTATTGTCCGGCTTTCAGTAGGGACATGAATTAATAAATAATAAATAATGGTGTTAATCCCTCATTTGGCTTTTTAAAAACTTTGCATCTGTCGTCCGGCGGGCTCACCGCGGGTAGCGTGCAGGGACCGCTGCATCAGCTGCAGCGGTTTTCGGATGTTTTTTTTCTTCTCCGTACGGTCAGCTGTTTTCTCTCAGATGGCTCTCCGTGAACATGATGATGTGGCTTCGACCCGCTGGCCTCGCACTTCACAACCCGAAGGCCGATGTCTGTCCTCGGTCACTTCCAGATGGCTCGGCCGCGCCTGCAGGGTTGAACAGTTCAGAGTGTCGATTCATCCGGAACTATTGGCGGGATTAAGTGAACAATTGAAATGTAGGGCGAGCAGCACACATCTACAGGTCGTAGTTGTGTAAAGAGGAGCTAAATAGATCCATTGCATGGCATTTGGAAAAGTGATCGGCCGGTTAATGCTGGAGCCAAGATTTGACAAGGAAGAACAGACCGTGACCTTCTTCTGTCGCTCGCCAGGATGTTGCAGTCACTGATCTTGATCTTGTTGGATGGACTTGTAGTCGCCAGCTGGACTCGTCTTACCAGTAGCTCGGCCCACACTGGGGGACTACAAAGCCTCGACTTTCAACGCTGGAGATGTCGAAAACATTTGATCCGTCTGTGGCTAAACCCCAAACTGTGATGCTGCTGGCAGTATTTTAGGGCGTGACCGCTGTCTGGTCTCCTAAGAGGGATTTGATGCCCGCAGTTGGCATTTTATTGTGTACACATGTGATCCTGCTCCAGCCTCATCTGCGGCCAAACTCCATTAATCTGCAAATTACATTGAAGCGCACATCTGTCCCCATCAGCGTGTGTCATCCTATTTTATTTCAAAGTGAAGGCCCTCTTGCTCACTTACTTTCTCATACAGGCCCGACTCCGAATAAACCACAAAACCCCCCCCGGGGTTTATCGGAGGAGGTCTGAGTGCACTAACGCTGTACGACACGAACAAATTGACATGTGTGTATTCTAATGAGAGGTGATGCATACGATTACTGACAAGCCATAGTCTAATCAGTTAATGACCTAAACGTCATGAATGCAAATATATCCAGTACATACTTGCATGTATGTGGTGGTTAGAGGCAAGATTGTATTCAACTTTAGAGCCACGGAGTCTCAAATCGATTAAGAATTTGCTCTATAGAATGTCAGCAGATGGGAATTAAATTACCTTTCTACAAGTTTACTAAGTTTTACATTGTCTTTAGTCCAGCAACAAAATACACCTTTAAAAATATTCATTATCACAGAAGGCAAGGAACATTTTTGAGAATTATCAAAGTAGTTGCGATTGAATTCCTTGTTTTCAACGCTGATAATCGTGATCATACAACAAAGAGAAAATGTGCCACATGCGTTCAGTTTGAGGCACGCTCTGAATTGCATTGTACACAGAGATGATTCTCTTTATTTAGTCTGATGTAAATCGGTTGTTCTACTCTACCGGTGGAAAGAGCTGTGGTCTCTCAAAAGAACGATTCCTCCCTCTTACAGTTGCTTACAGTTCGAGGCTCGGCATTGGAGGTGTGTGAAGCAGACACTTTCATTGCCACGTTGAACTGCCAAAAGAGACATTCTTTCCACGAAAGGAACCACTTGGAGCATATTTCCCATTCTCGCAGTGTGCGAGTGGCCTTGGACACCAGGATCATCACAGCAGCGGGCGGAGAAAAGAAGATGAGCAGCAGCCGCTCGGCCGCGGCAGAAGGAAGGAGAGCGTCTCTGTGCATCGCCGCCGAGGGGAAGTGAAGAAGCCTTGGTTGTTGGCAGGCGCTGAATGTCCAACGCCTTCGCATCGCCCTCCCATCACGCTGCGCATCGTCACAGGGTGCAGCTTCTTCTCCCTCTGCTTTGGAAGTGAGATGTGAAGTGGAACACGTCGCACGTCGTCAGAGGTCCACTTCAACTGTTCCCTTTGCCGCCAACAAAATCCAAATGCTTTTTAAATCTCACTTCGCCTCCTCTCACCAGTACCTCGAAGTGTTGCAACGTCAATTTGCTTGTTTTCCAGATGAAATGGCGAGGGAGGGATTTGCTATGCAACACTGAATAACTGTTTTTTTCCATTTATTTTCTCCCCCCTCGATATTTCCGTAATGCAGCGTTTTGCAGTTCTCGCTGCGGCCTGCGGACATTTTGTGCAGCGTCTAAATTCGACTCTGTGTTCTGTTTTATCTGCACACAGCAGAGGGAAGTGAGTTCTTCCTGTTGAAGATGCGTCTTGCAACCTGTTGACCTTTTTCTTTCAAGCAAAGACTATTTTGGTGTGAAAGATTTCACCCGGCATCTCTTTTTAGCCATTTTTTTAAAAAACCCACTGCTGTGCCTTGGGTCAAGTGTGCACACGGACCAAAAAATGCGGTTCCTAAAAGAAAAGTAACCTATTAGTGCGTAATGCGTGCAGGTGCAGCAGCCTGCCTCAGTAATCCAGCTGTGAAACACACACACACACACACACACAGCGGTTAACTCTAGTTATACAGTGATTTATCGGAACCAACTGGTCGGCACACTCCTCAGGATTTGTTTGTGCCGCATAAAGACATCAAATCACTTCATAGCATTTAGTTTTCTCGTGAACAAATAAGCAGCGCTACAGTGTGACCCCCTCCCCCAGTGGGCAGCCGGCCAGTGTCTGTGCCCGGTTAGCAGCGCGGTGCTGGGAACCTCGAGGCCCCCGAGCAGGTGTCAACCTCCCCGATGGGCCAAAGGAGCCGGAGCGAGGAACACAAAGGGCTCAAAGAGGCCTGCCAGCGAGGCCACAGTCTTAAATGTCAGTGGGGCCACTCCTCTAAATCTCCCGGCAGCGGCGGGTAGCTGCCAGTTCTGCCGCTGGAGCACCGACTCCCGAGCAGGGGGATCGGAGCGGTGAGATTGATGGAGGCACGGCTTTTATTTTGTGTGTGCGGTGGGACCGAAGCCCGGCCAAAACACAAGAGGCCCGGGAAGAGAGACGGATGATGACCCTGGATTTAGTGCCGTCATCTCACCCGACGTCCCTCCCTTTCCGGCTCTTGTTTTTTTTTTACGGTTTGCCGATCATCTTTACGAGGCCGCTTCCAGATCTCTCGTGCGACCTTTGGGATCACCGGCTCGGCTCACGGCGTTTGGATTGGCGAGACTGTAAAAGTCGAGGATGAGCGGGAGGAGTGACCTTTCTCTCTCTCTCTTGTTCATTGTTGCCGACTCCGCGGTGATGATGTGCATGCGATGGGGGGGACGGAGTGGAGTGGAGGCTACCCTCGTCTTCAGTAAACAATAGGTCCTTGTGTGTTTGACCCCTCTCTTTGGCAGAGTGGAGTCCTCGGCTCGGGCTCGAGCCGGAATTCCACCGTTGCCACATTTAGTCGGTGGAAACCCTCCACAGAAAAATACCCCCGACAATCGCCAGTGTTAGCGGGGTCATAGCTCTGGGCTGATTTATTCCTATTTACAACCACATCAATAATCAATTATCTTTTCTCTCTGGCTGCGGTGGCCCCCCGCTGATTGTCTGAACGTGCCGTGCCACATGATATATCGCCCCCTCGGCTTTGTAACTGATTACTAACCTATATTTGAGGGTGATGAGGCACATTGGTGCTACTAGGTCAGTTAAAATGTGCTTGACAATGATTTATTCGTCCTATTGTTGAAGTATTAGTTCTTTTAATGTTGGTCTGAAAACTTAATGAGGACAAATGACCTGATAAAAGGAGTGAAAGGGCTTCACAGTCCGCATGTAGCGCTGTATCTTGTATGTCATTTCCATTCACTGCGCTTCCTTCTTTTCAGTAGCTGAAATGCAAATTCAACCCACATCTCAGACGGTGAAACTGAGAGAGACAAATTGTTATCTCCTCGTCTCACTAGACATCCGATAACCTTTTCACCCCCGCTCATCGCGTGACCGGCCCGCCCATTCTGCGGAGGCGTGCTTAAGCCCAAACCAGAATGACCAGCTCTGCGGCAGCTCGCCTTACTTCCTCACAGGACGACCTGAGCCACCTGCCCTCTCAGCGTCGCCTCCATTATCCCAAAAAGCCCACACAATCTGCGCTCCGGAGAAGCGCCTGTGCGCGAGGCGGGCTGCTTTGCCGACACACGCCCGATGCCGGCGTGCGTGCGACGAAAAAGGCAGGAAGCCCGATTCTTACAACTGAATTGTGTCAGTTAATCACACTCTGGGTTGATGCCGTTTCAGTGTTCTAGTTTTGGCAGTAATCACTCCGCCGTCCACGTCAGAATGAGTTTACAGACCTCACGGTTGCTCAGCATGTGCTCTGCTTTGCAGTAAATTTGGCCAACCTTTGATGTATTACAAGCAGGATTGAGAACAGATTTAGAGATTTATTTTAATATTTAACTTAAGCTTTAAAGCATGAGCTCCCCCCCCTCTGGCTTTTCTGCTGACGTAAAGCAGGCCACAGAGAATGTCAATATTTTAGATAAAAACAAGTGGCTGAAAGCACCAAAATGTTGCTGGTCATAATAACTGAATCTTCTAGGGATCCGAAATAAATTTCAAGATAAAGCCATGTTCAAGTTCTTTTTTTTTATTTTTTATTTTTTTATTACGAGAACTGTGACATTGTTTTATATTTAATACAATGTCAAAAAATGTTGTTACTGAATTATTTATCAGATCCCTTCATAGCGTTCAGGAATAGTTTATTGATTTTAACCAAAGACTCCGCTGCGACTTGCACTTTGCAGCTGCTAAAAACTTTAAAGCCCTTAATTAAATATGAAGGCATCGCCCTCCTGAGGTGGGGCCGGATGAGTTCTGTGCCAGTAGAGAGCTGTCAAGGACAAAGCTGCACAAATACCATCGTCGACGGATACACCTGCTACTGTTTGAACAATAGTGCGGCGCAGGATCGACACTTTTTATAAAAGAGCTGGCGGATGTTTCTTCAGCCCCAATTGAAGCATTGCACTGTTAATAGAGTGCAGACGCACCCATTCAACAAACAGCAGGTTTTATTCTGTTGAATATGTGGCGGTAGTTTCCGGGCCTCATCGTGTGCTGCAGCACTCCTCCCTCCTGTCTGATTCTTCACTTAAAACGGATCCTCCGTCTGTCGTCCTGCTTTGGTTATTCACATTTCTGGGGAGATCATTTATTAAGAAAACTGCGCTGGAATGAAAGAATAAAAAGGGGTTTGTCCGAGTTGAGATTAGCTTCCTGTTTTGAGGCGTGAGGGAAATTACGTACACGATCATTTCCTCAATGGAAGGTAACTTTTGCAGTTGACTACTGTGCACAAAAGTTGATGAAAAGGGCACGAATAAAAGAAGAAGTGAAACACTGAATGTGTCGTGTAAGGCTGCTATCAAACAATGGTGAATTTGCAGATGATTTTCTCAATGGATTCTCAAATCATCGATTTATTTAAAATATCAATATTTTTCTTTGTGGGGAAAAATTCCCATCATAATATCGCTGTCCAAAGACCATTAACCAACTCGGGGTTGATTGAAAGCGTGAAAACATAAATTCCACACATGCTTTTAATGTGAGAGTGCTTTTTAAAATATTAAGTTTCTGTCCAAATAATCTGCTTCCGCTGATTTTATTCAATAGCGTGTGTTGGCTTCGCTAACCCACTAAGCGACACAAAAGAGGATGAATCCGTTCCGCCAGCTTTCGGCATGAGGGAAGTGGATTTGATGCCTTCCCCCCCCCTTTTTTTTTTTTAAAAGCGGGCGTGCGCAGCACGATAAGATCTCGCGTGTCTACATCACCGTTGAGTATTCATTTGGTTGCACAAGGTTTCAGCGTTATCATTTCCACTTTTTGTGTCACAGAGGAAACTTCACAGTTCCGAAGCCGTCAGAGTCTAATATGGCGTTTGGCGTGCTGGGAGTGTTTCTGGGGCTGCTCCTCGAGGTCTCCACTCACGGGCCCCACGCCGTGCCTCGGACCTCCTGGAGACACCAAGGTGAGACTTCATGTCCTTCTATGTACATTATAGAGATAAAGAAAATCGAAATGTGGTGTATCAGAGTAATGAACAGATGATGATGTCACAAAGTTGAAAGAAATGAAGAAAAACATGAGTATATTCCCTAATGCATTATGTTAATGCAGAAACATGTGAAATGCAATATGAATGCTGGTTTGAAACTGTGCTGATTTAAAATTGAAACCTTGTTTGAGTCATAGTCTACGCGTACTCGGTGGGGAAAGTCACAGTAGTTGGACTCGGTTCCACACCTGTTTTCTTAAACTGTATCTCAGACAAACGTCGGCCTCACCACAGCGCTTAGGCATCAGGGGGATGTTCTGTTCGCACGCCACCGTCGACAGAAATAGCTCAGGTAACTGCTGCTCCGTGAGAAGCGGAGACAGAGTTCCTCTCCGCTCTGACACGGTTCGGGGAGGAACTGGAGAGTTTGGCGGTAAATTGTGGGTTTGTCACCACAAGCGACTACACGTGGTCACGCGATCCATGGTTAATATAGAAATATTAATTAGATTAATTATAATTGTAATATTCTAATACAAGTAATGGATAAGAAATGCTTTCTTATACTAGATTTAGATCTGATGGAGTTTTCGGAGCCGGAGATCTTCAACTACTCCACACTGTTGCTGAGTGAGAAGAGAGACGCGCTGTATGTGGGAGCCAGGGAGGCCATCTTTGAGCTCAGCAAGAAGAACGTGACCGTCCGACACAACAAGGTACCAGACAAATGAGATATCTAACAGGACAGAAACCTGTTGAATTTCAATAATGATTTTAAAATGATATATATATCATCTCAAGGTTCAATGGACAGTTGCGGAAAACCCCATGCTGATGTGCACGCAAAAAGGAAAATCAAAAGAGGTTCGTCCATTAATAATTCTCTTTATCACTCTTTCTAGTGTCGAAACTAGTGTTTTTGAAGATGTCTTTTCCATTGAATCCCCAGAGAGATTGCCTGAACTACATAAGAGTCCTCCAAGTCGTGGACGATGAGCGACTGTATGTCTGCGGCACGCACGCCTTTCAACCTCAGTGCGACTACTTGGTAGGTCGACGCGCACTCACCTCCCTGACCCGGGAGGGGGGGGGGGGGGGACACGATCACACCGCAGAAATAAACATGTGCCGCGGCTCTCCGCCGCCGGTCGCTGCAACCCGTCAGCAAAAACATGTTATCTTGACCTCGCCTCCGCAGAAGCTCGCTGACTTTTCGCTGGGCGGTCGGCCTGAAGACGGCCGGGGGAAGTGCTCCTTCGACCCGTCACAAAGCTTCACTTCGGTCATGGTCGGTGAGTTCAGGGGCCCGGTTTCATCTCGCTTCACTAAGAGCTCTGTCGGTTGTCGGCCCACTTATAAAAAGAGCACAGTAATCCCCACTATTCTTTTAGTTTGGGAGGAAATAGACCGGCTGGACCATAAACGGCTGTTTTTTCTTTTATTCCCTGCTTTTCTATCAGATGGAGAACTGTACTCGGGGACGTCTTACAACTTCTTAGGCAGTGAACCCATTATTTCCAGATACTCTCCATCCCAGTCCCTGCTGAGGACCGAGTACTCCACCTCATGGCTCAACGGTGAGGGAACATCTTGATATAATGTCAACAAAGTAATGGATTGTAGAAAAGGGTCAAGATGTCCCGGGAGCCAAACCAAAGCATCTGAGCTAAAACTGATCACAATCGGATCCCTTCTTTACTCGACTGTGTTTGTCCGTCTTATACGGTGAACAGCTGTTATTTCAGTGAGCTATAAAACATGTATAATCAACATTTGAGTAATGATTTGCTTCAGGCTGCTTCAACTCTCCACTGAAAAAGATTGTGATTGGCAGATCTCCGGTGTCAGTTTTTGGGTTTACTGCGTTCAAGCGTTTCTGCAGAAGCATGTGTCACAGCACAGGAGAAGTTACGCAATGCGGCTTTCACAATAGCGGATCAATTGTCCTTCCGCTCCTTTACCAATACTTTTCTCTCATCCGCTTTCCTCGCAGAGCCCAGTTTTGTTTTTGCGGACGTGATCGGTGACGGGGGAAACCGAGTAGATGGCGAGGACGATAAGATCTACTACTTCTTCACCGAGGTGTCAGTGGAGTACGAATTCTTTGGCAAGCTGCTCATCCCCCGGGTGGCGCGCGTCTGTAAGGTCAGTCTGCGTCATGCACCATCTGCACATGCCGGCGGCGTCCGTCTTTAGCTCCGTTTCCACCTGCCGTATTTGTCTGCACGTCTTTCTTTCTTGTGCAGCCGTCCTTCCGTTACCGTGAATCTGTCACCTGAGCTCGTATCGGGGTTCAAACCCTGTTAGTAGCATATATTTTGAGTCATGCACATACCGTGCTGCGTCCACGCAGATTTAAAAGACTTAACATGCTGTTGCTTGTGTCCTGTCCCAAGAAATGTGCAATCCACTGAAAAGATACTATACTTAGATACTTTGATCCACAGTCTGCTTTATAGTTTAGTTGTTTGTGACACAATTCATCAAAAATAATCACAAAATAAAGATTTCTCCTCACTTAGCCAAGCATTTCTATGCAAAAGCGGCACGTTCAATGAAGGTTCTCCTCTCATATCACCACCGAAAGGCCACAATGACAACTGACTAACTAACTATATTTATCAAATGATGGATAAAACTTATTTAACACAACATCATTTAAATGTAATGTAATTTAAATGATGAACAAATAGAAATGGGACATGGGAATGGAATAACTAATCTAATAATCCATACAAATGGTTGTAACACTATCTGAATATTAATGTTGTATTTGCATCTTTGCTACAAAGAGCTACTGTCGCGTCTTTAACGGATAATCAAATCTATCTGTCCCTTCAGGAAGATATTAACCACAAATATAGAAATTACATTTGCGGGCCAAAATAATTCCACCAAGCACTCAAACATTGTTTTTCATGAATGTTAAAATCTGGAGGCAGCTCAACCCAAAATACCATTTTGTAGAGTAACGTGAGCATGCCCCACTATGCCCACTGGAAATGAAGCCCTGGCACACAATGCTACGCCGGCCCCTCCCTCCCTCGTCCTCATTCCCTTTCCCCTCAGCCGCTCTCCTCATCCTCTCCCCCCACCCCACCCCACACACACTGATTAAACTCCCCCTCCCTCAGGGTGACCTCGGGGGGCAGCGCACCCTGCAGAAGAAGTGGACGTCCTTCCTGAAAGCCAAGCTGGTGTGCTCCATGCCTGAGCTCAACTTTGTTTTCAACGTGGTGCACGATGTCTTCATCCTGAAGGGGGCAGAGCGGAGGGACACCGTCATCTACGGGGTCTTCACCTCCCAGTGGTCAGTGATTTGGAGATCAGAAAAGGACAACGTTTTGATATCAGGCTGGTCCTTAAACTCGCTGCTCTTCCCTTCCCGACTCCGTCCTCGTCGTCGTCCTCCTCCCCAGGGGTAACGTGGGCTTGTCGGCAGTGTGCGCTTACAACATGGCAGCTGTGGAAGAAGTCTTCTCCAAGGGCAAGTACATGCAGAAGGCCACGGTGGAGCAGTCCCACACCAAGTGGGTCCGGTACAACGGCATCACTCCGTCCCCTCGTCCCGGAGCAGTGAGTACCTTCCACACGGCTCCAACAAGTATGACGGAGCTCGCTTTGGTGCAGTATTTAGAATACAGACCGGGGAAGAAAGAGAAGCCAGACTGATGTGAACATATGCTACAAGAATATTTTATTTAACGTCTCCTACTCGCGCGTTTTTGCTCCACCAGTGTATTAACAACCTGATGCGAGACCAGAACATCAGCAGCTCGCTCCACCTGCCAGACAAGACCCTCCAGTTTGTCAAGGACCACCCGCTGCTGGAGGACCCCGTCCTGCCCATCGGCAACGGGCCTCGCCTCATCACCAAGGACGTCAACTACACTCAGATAGTTGTGGAGAGGGTCCGAGCGCTCGACGGGAACATTTATGATGTCATCTTCACTGGAACAGGTAACACACTTTAATTTAAGAAGTGTTATAAATAAAGTGTCCCGAACAGTACATTCTGTATTCTGATCGTTGGTTTGCTGTAGATAAGGGAGTCCTGCACAAGTCAATGGTGTATGAAGGAGAAGTGCACATTATGGAAGAGATCCAGCTCCTGAAGAACTCAGAGTCCATCAAGACCCTGCTGCTGTCCACGGAGGTCAGTGACGAACGAGATTAACATGTTTTGATCCTGACAGAAATACATGGCATCGATACGAAAACCTTTACGGAACCATTTTTCTGTTATAGATTCTCTTTTAAGTGATTTTCTTCATATTGTTGTGTAGGGTTCACATTAGAGTAGCAATAGTAAATTCTAAGTTGTTCTATTAGCGTATTTCTTTTGTATATATGTGAACAACATTGTGCTTCCACAGACGCGGTCCCTGTACGCCGGTTCAGACTCGGGTGTAGTCCAGTCCCCCACAGCCTTCTGTGGCCGTTATGCGTCCTGCGATGACTGCGTCCTGGCTCGGGACCCGTACTGTGCCTGGGACCCTCAAAATGCTGCCTGTGTCAATATCTTTGAAGCTCCCAGCCAAACTCTCAGGTAATCTTCCCCTCCTACATACCGGCACGACGCTCCAGCATCACAACACGAGAAGGAGAAGCATGTTAACTCATTCCCCATCCAGTTGGACCTGAATTGTGGTCTACGTCATCTCATCTTCATTTCAGAGTGTGCATATTTTAGATTGCTATCAAGGTAACGCTTATTGGGTGTTGGTTTTTTTACAGGAAGTCAATCCAGAGCCTGAACGGTGACGCAGACAAGTGCCCGTCAGGTAGGGTACAACGCGCTCACATAGCGCCTACTAAAGAAGCACAACAGCGTGGGCAGAGTAAAAACACTGCATACTTATTGTCATGATAACAGCTAATCCACAAGGCAATAGTGCGGTTGAGACGATTCGTCCAAGATACGAACCACGTTGTGCGATTGTCCTCATGACAATCTCTGCATCTTTATGTCTCGCAGCATCAAGTCTGTCTCTGAAAGACTACCGGCGTGTGACGGTGAAACCAGGCAGCTCCGCCGAGCTGCCGTGCCTGGGCCACTCCAACTTGGCGCAGGTGATGTGGAAGTCCAACGGCTCGGCCCTCACCGAGGCCTCCCGCTTCCACCTCATCGCCGAAAACGGCCTCCTCATTTACAGCGTGGCTCCGGAGGATCAAGGTCGCTACGAGTGCTGGTCGGTGGAATGGGCCCCGGCTGCCGGGAAGAACTTCAGCCGCCTCCTGGCCGCATACGTCCTCGCTCTGGATCTCCCGCCCGCGACTCCAGGCCGGGCAGCTGTCGTCGCCGCCGCCGCCGAGGGTGGAAAGGAGAGGCCGAGGGTGCGCGCGTCCAAAGGTAACGGTGAGACAGGCGGAGCCCTACTAACGCCGGCCTCCGCCCCTCCCAGCTTCACAGCCGCGGTCCAACTCACCTCCCCGCCCCAAACTGACGCGTCACTAACACCGCCGTCCAGCGGCACGATCAAGGCCCCGCCGAAGCAGCCACCTCCCCCGAGCTCCGACGCCCCGCGGACGGAGAGCAGCGACCCGGCGGCCGAGTACTTGCAGCACAACAACAGCACCGCCCTGCTCTTCCTCTTCCTGCTGTTCTTCCTCCTCTTCCTGGCCGCGCTGGCGTACAACTGCTACATGCAGTACCTTCCGGCGCCCTGCCTGCGGCTGCGCGCCGCCCTGCTGGGCAGCCACAAGAGCGCCAATCAGGCCACCTACTCGGCGTGCGAGGCCGGTCTGATGGAATCCGCCGCGGCCGATAAAATCCACGCGACGGGGCCGCCGTCGCAGAACGGCGGGCAGGCAGCTCAAAGCCTCCGGGCGCTCCGGGACACCGGCTACGAGACGGAGCCCGAGTGCGGCAACGGGCGGATCCCGTCCCGCGCGTCCGGCGGCGACAGCCCGTCGCAGGAGAAGCCCTTCGACATCGACTGTGAATCTCAGCCCATCCAGTTCGCGGACGCGGATGAGCCCCCCAGCTGCTAGCCGGAAGCTTCTTCTTACGCTTCCCTCAGCGCTCAGAGACTGTTAATGGGGAAAAGGGGGGAGAGGGGGGAGAAGGGGGGAGGTGGGTTGGTACTCTCTTGCCGCATCCTTCCACGGCTCACCTGTGTTTTCCTCCATACGAAGGTATACAGCGCCACGTGAGGTGTGATGGTCACCGGGTGTTCTGCCTGCCGGTAGAGATTTCACTCCTGTCTATTCTGGGGTTTATGATGATAAAAGCTAAAAAAAATAATTCACTGGAGCTGCACCGTCACAGCGTAGTCCAGCAAGAAAAGCTATTCCTTAAATTCCAAATTGGAAACATTGTTTACCAAATTGGTAAGTTACCTTGATGTTTTCCAAATTGGAGTCTTTTGTACAGCCGGGGAGGAAAATAGTCTCTTGAAGTATTCGCATCTCCTTTCTTTTCTTTTTTTTTTTTGGAGCGACATTTAGACTAATGGACTCTGGTCAATGCTTCAACATTCCAGTGATTTCTCAGGGAAGATTTGTTTATTGTTCACCTGGTACGTCGGCCTCTCTCTCACCCAGTGAAGCGGCATCGTCGGGTTTGAAGGTCCGAGGGAGCGAGAAGAAGAAAAGGTCGAGTGGACGCGCGACGACTGGCATGATAGAATAATGCTTGAAAAAAGAATCAAACCACTGTCTTGTGTCGAGTTGTCTTGGAGGGACGTTTACTTCTCCTGTATTTTTATTTTTTTTAATCGACATTCCTACACGAGTACAACTCCGATGGGCCTTTTTTCTATTAACCTCTACTCATTTTTGCTTGTGGTCTGTTGATAACATGAATATGTTCTACATGACGTTACCCCTCGACAACGTCAGACATCAGCCCCGAAAACAGTTGATACGACAAAATATTTGATAGTAAGTTTCAGTTTTAGAACTTTTTCCGAGAATTATTATTTAAGACGAGTTGTATCTGGTAATATCATTTTGCCTTTGGTGAAAGTAGTTGCGATCATTCTCACTTTTTTTATTTATTACAATTTTTTTTTGTTTCGTTATCCCGACCCATTAGTCTTCCTCCTGTCTGTTGCATGTCACCTCTTGTTTAGATTTCCTGTTTTCCTCAATACTCTCTTTTCCCATCACCCCCCCCCCCCCCCCCCTTCTCACAGTCTCCTCTCCCGTCAACACTTCATCTCCCCTGTCCTCCTCTGGGAGTAGCACTCCCTCTGCCCTCCCTTCCTCCTCCTCCTCCTCTTCCTCCACCTCTTCGTCCGCCACGCCACACATAGTGGAGGGCCGGGAGGCAGGGGTGAGACTGTTGCCTCCCCTGCTGAAGGACCAGGCCTGGGGGGTTCATGCCCAGGAGGCCTTCCTGCTCTTCTGCCTGGCGTTGGGTGAGTGGTGTCAGCGGCATTGACTCGGCTCACACCTCCCGAACCGCAAATCCATTCCCCTCCCCTTTTTTTTTTTTTAACCTTTCCTGTTTCCCCTTTCCTCTTTTCTTTCTGCATGTTGCATGTTGCCATTTCCCAAACATGACCTAACCGGGAGTGTTTGTGTGTGTGTGTGTGTGTGTGTGTTTCTGGATCTGTTCAAAACAAGCCTGTCCTTCTGCTTCAAGGCGTAGTGGAGAACTGATCGTCTCCGTCTGTTGAGATACCTTCGTGAATGTTGAGAAAGACAATAATAAACTCTCAGTAATCTGGTTGTCTCACAACTCTTATGTGAATGAAAGGTACAGTTTTGTTTATAGTATTATGTAACAGTCTGATGTGGAACCTGTGAAATTTAGAAAAAGATTTTTTTCCATCAAGGGTGTTATTGTGGACTCGCGTTTTACATCTCAATACTTTATTTGTGCCTGTAAGCAAGTGTAAATATAGTTGTATATTTGGAAAAATACCATTTGAAGATGTACATAATTAGGGGACGTTTTGAGACTATTTCTCTTGGTAGAGAGGATAAATAAATCTGTCAATTCTGTTCAACTCTGCCTTATTTTGTTACATTTTTGACTTTTAATGTTTTTAAATGTTGACTCCTGCAGCATGTACTGAAGATATAAATGAAAAAATATCAGTGACATCAAATATGACTTCTGTGTGACTAAACCTGTTCAAGATGCTCTGATCAATATATATCAATATATATATATGATCAATATTATATATATATATAATTTCAGTCACAGCGATAAACTTGCTCGCCATAAACCGACCTCAGAGGTCTGTATGTGTGGCGTGTCGTGTCTCCACCATTGGCGCCCGGCTGGGGGATGAACATGAAGTCCTATTCTGTCCCTCAGGTCCCAGTGATCTCCACATTCACTGGCTGATAAACGGACACAGTCTGGCCTCCCCCATAGAGGAGTACCGCCGGCCCGTGGGCCCGGGGGAGGTACTAGTGAGCAGCTGGCTCCGAGAGGGGCCGCTGATCAGGGACGCCCGTTACCACTGTGTCGCCGAGGCCGGCACGGGAAGTGACGCGTCTGAGGTGGACCTCCGCCTCACTATCGGAGGTATCTGGACCTGGAGCTTGCATGGCTGTGAGAATGTCCAGAGTGTCTGACTGGTCTCTCAAGTGTATCTGAGCATTAAAACCAATTGATGCCTCCCTAAAGTGAGATGAGGAGGTGGAATTGAGTGCCTAGGATTGGTTTCAGCGATGCCGCCGCCTTTTATTTCCATAAAAGACGTTGTTATTTGACAGATGAGGAGAGCGTTCCATCCAGGGATATGAACCAGTGGAGAGGTGCACTCACAGAGCATGAGCAACTGCTCAAAAGATGGGAAAAGGCCTGGGTAGGTCTATGTGCATGCATGCTGGTGTGTTTTCTGCAAACGTAATAATGGTTATTGTGCATTTGTTCAGGTCCACTTGCATCATGTGCACCCGTTTAATCCGCCCTGCGTGTTTGGCTCCTGGCAAGTAGTTTGAGCTCGCTGCTTTCAGCACTAGAGACGTGCAAAGTCCAGATTCATTGGGGCCAAAAATTAGGAACACAGCCAATGTCAGCTGATTGATATTCCATGACTTAATATGTTTTAGTATTCAGCAAATGAGCTGTTCTAATTCATTCTGAATGAAGCATTTTGAGGTTTGAAAGAGAAAAACAACCACACCTATTTAACAAAATTACTACCCATTCCTGCAGTTTTTGGGTTAACTACTTTTAGCCATCACAATTAACTCATTATCTGATCATTACGTGATCTATTAACCCCAGCTAATGGTGTGCATGGTAACGTAACACTTTTATGTGAATTTTTTTTAATGATTAGTAACTGGTTCTTACTATAAAGAATATACATGTTGAAACGGTGACAAACTGCAGGACAGTTTGACGAGTCTCATCCAGTCTTTTCTTGTGTAGGTTGAATTAAGACGCTTTTATGGTTCAAGTTTGACCAGAAAAACATGCACGCTCCCTCAAAGAGAGTTTCCAAATGCTACTTAAGCCAGAAATTAATTGTTTGATTATTTAAATTTCTAATTAAACTGTGCAACGATTCAGAGGTCTACAACCAGGCCAGTTGAGCATCTCTTACTCACATTTGCACCATTCTTACCTCCTTTTCTACACTGCAACTGTATTTGCTTCCACAGGAAAGCTGTGATGGCCACTGAGCTGCGTGAAGACGTCATGAGCTTCACTTGTGTCGGCTGAATCTGCTTGTTGACATGGTCCTCACTCAGCCCAGGTGGACCACCCTTTTGACACTGGGGCCCACAGTGCCACTTCTCACAAGGTGGGGGGGGGGGTGATGGAGACGTCACAACACCTACCTTCAGCTCACCTGTCTGTGATGATGGTGTTGGAACTCCTTCCAAAGCTGACGAAGAGATCAAGGTCCTCAGTTTGAGGATGCGTGTGCTGCCTTTTCAACAGCATTTGTGGCCTGTGAAATAATTCTGTTTACTTGACATGCGTCTCAGATGTTGTCCGGCCCTTTAAAACTACCTTTTCAGCTTGACATTTTCACCTGAGGCCATTTAGTGTGTTGGCTGTTTTCATTGTTTCTTCCAGAGTCCGGCATTGAGCTTATATTCACTGGATTTTCCACGACTGGAAAGGTTTTCGACGGGAAGTAGTTTTTTTCAATCGAAGTATACCTCTGATGTTTGACATTAAATGCACTTTTAGCTTCAGATTTAAAAACCCAAGCATCCCCAAAAAAGTGTTTTTTATTAAATGCATTTCTGTCCCTCTGTTATTCACAGTAAAAATGTAAATACCCATTGGCCTCTGAAGCAAAAACAGATTTGAGTTTTTCCATTGCTTACATTTACACCCATTTATGAGAAAGTTACGTGGGATCAAAACTAGAGTGGCCCGGTGACACTGCGGCCTTTTCCCAAGGAGCACTTTCTACTATCTGAATTATTAACCGACTGACGGCCTCCTGTTTTTCTTGGAAACCGGTTCTGACATTCTCAGGTTAAAATATAATCCTTGAGTGAAAGCGTATCCTTTTCTATAAGTAGTTTGTATACCTTGCCTGGCGTTTATGCCTCACAGATTTATGCACGAATTGGAATTTAATGTTCTATTCTTACACTACGGATGATCAGAAAAAAAATTGAAACCGCTAAATGTTCAGTGAAAGACAATTGATGTATAACAATAAAATGCAGTTGAGAAATAAATGTATATGAGCAAAGTTTCTGTAGCTCTGTGATGCTTTCCTCTTTGTCGCGGTGCCGTCTAACAGAGCTGGAGTTATATCGCCCTCATGTGACCGAGTAAAGAAACACAATGGCACGAAGAGAAAAGAAATGAACACTCATTTGTTTATCACGTACATCATGTTTGTTGTAGGCATAGTCTGATACTGCTATAACCATCTCTAAACTACAAAAAAATATTTCATTTGCCATAACCAATCAGCGTGACTGTTTTATGTAGTTGCTAATTGCACTACATGAGGACCTCCTACTGAATGTAGGAATCACTGTTGTGGATCTGAAACTAAGGCCAATACGGCCCAAAACTCCCTTCTTTTTATTTTGAAGATCGCAAGACTACAGAGTGCGTAACCCCTGTGGTTTTGTATTCCATTGTCTAACAGTTCCCCTTTGTTTGTTCATTCCAAAAAACGATAACCTAAATTGAAATCCTTCCTTTGTTCATTTGTAGGGCGAAGACGAATACTAATATTTGGAACTCCAGACCAATTTCTCGACATCTCTGAGCATGAATCTGAAGGGTTTGTGCAGTTCATTTTTCAATAGAGGCAGTATCCTGCATCTTCTGGATGCAATCACGTCAAAACAGCTGACACTTGTTTACTTCCGCGTTCTTAAAATTGCGGGTGTGCCTTTATTCTGAAGCCCCCATGTGACTATGAATATTGTCTCTCAAGGCTACACATTGTCCACACAAGAAATTCTTACATCATGCGGCTCTTCAAGTAGACTATAAATAATGTTTCACTTTGCTATTCTACTTATGTTACACTGAGCTTTTAAAAAACACTACACACTTGTATAACCACATGCAGTAATGTTATTGAATTGTGGTCCCAGACGGCCGTGTATTAGGTCATGGATATAGAGCGAGAAGTGTTCAGCGTGAACAAAATGGTGACCAAATATTGAGTAACTTATCATCAAACATATAATGGTTTTGTGGGTGTAAACCAAAGAGGAGGGTTTAACATTTTGTCCATCACTTCAGTGCAGGCTGAATCAGATTGATTGCCGTGATATTTTGATAGATTGGTGGGAAAACATGGTCTATAATTAAAATGTGGATAAGTCATTGTGGCAAATGATCAGGTGGCCTTAAAGAAAATTTAAAATACATTTCAGAAGACAAATGTATGGAATACTGTAAATTGCCTTTAACTTGACAACGGCAATACTATATGAGCCATATGTTCATGTTTAATTGTAACTGTTAAGCACACAACATTGCAATTAAAATCAGGAGCCAAAGCTTTTTTTATGCTTTCAGTAAATGGAAATTGGTCAGATTTTACCAGTTGCTTGTGTCTGCCCTTTCTCTAACATTGTTTTTTTTGCTTCCAGCTTAGTCTGAAAATAACCCTTGATTTTTAAAAATGTTTTTTGTAACCTGGCAACAGTAGTCAAGTGGAAAAGTGTCTGATGCTTTCCTTGCCAATTGATGCTCTTTTCCTCATTCGCTTTCCCATTCACTCTTACAGCATGTCTGATTGGGATGGAAATCTGATGTTAAATCACATTTTTGATTGCATAAGAAGAACATTATGTTCCTAGATAATAGGAAAAAATTACTACAATTATTGATTTGCCCCGGACCCCACGTACATTGCCCCAGATCCCAGGTCTATCGCCCCAGGCCCATCGCCCATGCCCAAGGTCCATCGCCCCAGACTCCAGGTCCATCGCCCCAAGCCCCATTTCCATCGACTCAGACATCAGGTCCATCACCACAAGCCCCATTTCCATCGACTCAGACATCAGGTCCATCACCACAAGCCCCATTTCCATCGCCCCAGACCTCAGGTTCATCGCCCCAAGCCTCATCTCTATCGCCTCAGACCTCAGAACCATCGCCCCAGGCCCCTCTTCCATCGCCCCAGACCCCACGTTGCCCCACACCCAGGATCCATCGCGCCAGACCTCAGGTCCATCGCCCAAGGCCCCAGGTGCATCGCCCCAAGCACCAGGTCCATCACCCCAGACCTCAGGTCCATTGCCCAAAGCCCCAGGTCCATCGCCCGAGGCCCCAGGTCCATCGCCCCAGACAGCAGCTCCATCGCCCCAAACCCCATGTCCATCGCCTCAGATTTTAAGTCCATCGCCCCAATCTCCATTTCCATCGCTCCAGACCTTAGGTCCATCGCCCCAGGCTCCACGTACGTTGCCCCACACCCTATGTCCATCGCCCCGGACCTCAGGTCCATCGCCCCAATCCCCGGATTCATCTCCCAAGGACTGAGGTCCATCGGCACAAGCCCCATACAGGATGCAATTGTTATGTATACATATATAATCAAATATGTTTTCATCAAATCAATAATGTTTTTAAATGTAAATATTTACATTTACATGTGGTCACCTAGAACATTTGTACCACCATATGAACAATAACTTGCTAAATAGATGTGTAGGCGGTGACTGTTCACATGAATTTGTGTAAAGAAAAAAAAAAGCTGTTAATGGGGATAATCAAAATCAGGGGGTGTCGTTTTTCCCGGATATTTTTAATTTTGTCAAAAGAACATTGGCTTATTGAATCATGCTCAACTCACATCCTGTGTTGTGCGTAACGTTTTCAAAGGGCGGTTGAGGGGAAAAAAATGTACACCTGCGTCTTGAATGGTCTCTTCCACTATTCTGCAAGCCTCCCCTGAATGAGTCATCCAGCGAGCTCCTCATTGGATGGGACCGAGCCATCCCAAGGGATTGCCTTGCAGAGGCAGAAAGGCCATGCTTCCATTCACAGAAACATTGGTATGCCAGCCTGCTATTTCATTCACATAAAAGACTAAATATTGCATGCGTTTTGTCCTCTGTTCTTCACCTCCTTCGTCTTTTAACGTCCTATTTTGATTTGCAAGGACTCTGCAAGGAGTGTTTTTTTCTGAGGGAAGGCAGACGTGCTCTCTTTTTTTCTGCTTCTTTTTTTTTCTATATTTGCCAGGCAGGAGAAAAGAGATGTTGGGAGGGACTGCAGTGCGAAATCTGCAGCAGAGTGAGAGCGGAAGCTGCTTATGAATGAGTGGCAGTCTTTCGGCTTTGCTAGATGCTCCTGAGGACATTTTACATGAATGGTGTCTGGCTGTGTGCTTTCCGTTACCGGGCGAGACAAAGATGCTTCTTTGCTGCTGTTCTAAGGAGACTCGTGGGCCTTTTTTTCTATCCTTTCGGTTGTTTCATTGAGTCCTCTGCCTGAGAAACATGTTGTTCGCACTGTTTTTTTCTCCAGTCGTGTCATTTATGTATTTCAAGCTGGACCAATTGCTGGGTGTATTAGACAAGCTGTGAGGTTGAATCTGCATCCTTTTCGTAAAAACGTTTTTGTTCCTTTGTCCCAGAATACTGAATTGGAGCCTCTCATTATAGACGAGTGGTGGTGTAAACTATTTTATAGGAAAAAGGCTTTTCATTTTTGTATCAATTCCTGGTATATAACTAAGGGTTGATATTCTGCAGCCATTATGAATGAACATGGACAATATATTTTCCAATAATTCCGGTCACACTATCATTTTACTGTATTGTTGCGTTCAATGACTGATTAATGGTCATTTGTGTTGCATTGATTTAGCAAAACTTAAATCTTAATGATTGATCAATTAAATGGAGATTTTATTCTTTATTCTTCCTTATTTACACAGGGTTGTGCCTATGAATTAAATAGAAACTAGTTTTCATTATTAATGTAAATCTGACACTTTTTGTTTCCTTTTTCAAAAAAAGAAATCCAAACAGATTATTCTGGATTAAGTTACTAAATGAATAAATCAAGCTTCCTCTCAATCTTTTCCTTTTCTCAGAAGAGGAATTAAAGCGAATAAATATGAGACTGGGGAATTTAGAAATTGATTGGTTCTAGTGTGCTGTAAGTGGGAGGGTTTTTTTTCTCCCCCCCCCCCCCCCCCCCCTCCCTCCGACAGGAAGTGATTTGCAGTGTTCAGCAAGCCTTTTGTTGAGAAGGTTTTCTCAGATCAGTGAGTCATGCTTTAGCTCCGAGCCGGCAGGCAGCGGAGAGTATTCGCCTTTTCCTTTTGCAGTAGCTGCGTTCGTCGACACCGTAGAACATTCTCCCCTCTTACTGTTCGGATTTTCACGGCTAGAAATCGTCCTCCATCATCATCAGCATCAGCATCAGCAGCAGCACCGCTGGATTCTAAACCAGCTGCACCACAACACTGGGAGCCTTTTCCCCCCCCCCACTCCATCCTCTTCTCGGCGGCGTTTTGTGTCCGTTTTTTTTTACCACGTGACGGACTGGACCTGCGGCTCTGCATTTGGGAGTAGATTGGACGTTTGGCATCGGCAGCAGCAGCAGCTCAACACGACCGCCGCTGTAAACCTCCATAGAGGGAAATTCAGGCGCTCGCCGCCTGCGCCTCCGCTGCCATGTTCCAGGAGAGCGCACGCGGCGCAGCGCAGCCGCGTCTGCCGGCGCACCTGTGAACGCGGCGGGCTGCGCGTGTCGGTTGGTGGGGAGAGCGAGAGAGAGAGAGAGAGAGAAGGGTATGCTTCACCGTACCAAATACAACCGCTTCAGGAACGAGTCGGTAACCTCCGTCGATGAGCTTCTGCACGGCCTGTCCATGAACCCCAAGGTCTCGGCCACCCCGCAGTCAGCAGCCGAGACATCTTACACGCCCCCGACTGAGGTCCAGCCCTCCGCCGCCGCCGCCTGCAGCATCTCCACCGGCCACGGCTCCGACCACCTGGAAGATGGAGGCACCACCCTGTGCACGCTCATCAACAAGGTGTCAGGCCTGAAGTTCAGCAACTCGGGCAGCCTGCTGGGCATCAAGGGTCTGCCCTCGGCTGTCAAGGACCTGGCCGCGTCTAAACTGCAGGGGGGTGGAGGATTTGGCTCAGGCGGTGGCGGTGGTGGTGGTGGCGTGCCGGCGGCGGCCGCCTCCGGTGTGGGAGGCTCTCTGTGCAGCTCGGCCTCCCATTCGACCCCCTGCTCGCAGCTGGAGCCCGCCGTCAGCATGAGCAAGAAGAGCCGGCTGGACGAGCTCCCGCCCGGCGGGGAGGACTGGAACCCGGGCGGCGGAGGTGGAGGACTGGTGATCAAACCCTCCAGAGGATGGCTACACTCCAGCGAGAAGATCTCTGGGCCAGGAGTGACATACGTCGTGAAGGTTGGTAGTCTCATTTCCGCTTTTTGTGCTCTTCTCTCCCATTCTCCAATTTCTTTCAATGACTCGAGCGCAGCCGCATGCAGGAAAACGAGTGATGATGATAGTTTCAGGTGAAATGTTTTATTGGCAAAGAACAACGTGCCCTTGAGTGGGTGTATGCAGGCTGGCTACAGCAAACGGTGCAGCGGCAACCAGAAAAGACATGGAATAATTCAAGTAATACACAGGCTGAGCCAAGGTAGAAGGTAAAAATGGGAATTATCCCAGTGTAAACATCTCAATTCATACGGTCTTGTCTGTATGTGAACCCACGGCGTTATGCTCTTGTAACCATGGTGATGCGTTATTCTGTTCATTCTGCGTCTCTTCGGCTGTTTTCGGCTGTTTGCAGACGGAGGGACACAGTCTCGTTGCTGCCGTATCTCATGTTGCTTAGTATGAGATCCGTTAGAACGTCAATGTTCTTCAGCCGTCATACATCATCTAAAGCAGCACAAATAAGAGCGCCGTGTGGGCAATGAGTCACTAGCACGAGCAGTGATGATGCTGAGCCGCGGCGCGCCAAGGTGTAAAGTGAATGAAGAAATGGAGCGAACCATTTTCACTGAGAGTTGATGCAGCACGTTAAACCAAAAGGTGTTTGTTTTTGTGTTTTTGGATGGCTCGGTGACGCGTTGTATCCCAAATCAAGTTACACGGTGTGATGGCCATCATGTGACACCTACACTACAGCTCGCCACGAGCAAAGCCTCGAGTCTCTGTGACCGGCGTGACGTTCCATTAACCGCATTAAGCACGGCCGCGCTCATTTGTCCAGTCAATGCTGCTGAAAGCATCCACACCGAGAGGGGAAATGGGTCCGGTCGGTGCTCCCCCGCCCTCTGCGTGGTTTGAGGTCCTCTGTGTATTCCGTTCAATGTGGTGTTATGCTCACAGCACTTTTAATCAGCGTCATGTGGTCACTCCTCGTGCGCCATGCACCGTTACTCTAAAGGGACATTGATTGATTGACAGGGACACTTTTACTCTCACTTTTTGTCCATTTCAACAAGGACTAAAAAACCCAAACGATAAAGGCCGTATTTTTGCCTCCGTTTTAGTATATCGGGTTTATTCGCTTCTCGTGTTCCTCGTCTTTGTGCTGTAGGTATTTTTCATTCTATTGAACATTTATTAATACTTGTTGCATTAACCTTTTAGCCTGGAGGTATTTAAGGATAAGTGCTGTCCTTTTGACCTGGCATATCCTGTCTAGACTGTACACAACTGGACTGTGTAATATGGCCAAACATTTTATCACATGAGTGGAATTCGATAATGTGAAAGCCAAAATGTTTAAATCCACATTATGGATATAATATCTGCCTTTTTCCAGGTGTTTTTGCTCTCAAGTGTGTAAGCGTCTGCAGTTTTTCCAGTCCGTGTTTAAGGGTTGTCCACTGGGATCGGTGATGGCCTTTTAAGAACTGGCTTCCCATTGACATCCATAATTCATTTAAGTCCTCAGTGTGTGAACCGTGTCCTCGTTTGTTGTGCATCACGAGAGGAAAAACATGTTGTGCTCATAATGGGTCCGTACCAATTTTAGAATCGTTGTATATATTTTTGGCCCTGCTGAATGGTGCACTTCAAACTCTGTTTCCGAAAATAGATTACAAAAAAAAAACGTCGTGCTCACAAAGCGCTCACTGGAAAGAAGGGGCCTCATCATCAGAATTATGATTCCAATAACTGTTCTTTCTGAAAAGGACTAGAAATGAAAACATTGTTTCTGGATGCATGTTTTATTTACAACCATATTATGAATGTCGTGTCAGGACCTCGTCAGCGTAACGTCTCCTCGGTCTGTGCAATATTAATCCGAGGAGGTGCTGTAATGTGAGTAAGTGGCTGGGAGGAGGTTTTTTATATTTAACTGGGACTGCAGTCGCTCCTCGTGGTTAAGCGACACGCTGATCCAACTGGAAAGTAGCGAACCATGATGCTCGTCAAATACGGGGTCGGATGAAAGCATCATAAGTGAAGCTTCCAGATTAATACCCAGATGCAACAAATCACAGAGTCGGTAACAAAACACGGCTCCATCGTTCTTCTTGTGGTCAAAAACGCCAACTGCATTAGTCTAGTAAGCTTTTTCCTTCCTGGAGGAAGATTTTACGTTGCAGTGATTTTGTACGACGTAAAGGACTGCACGTATTTGGACATTGAGTTTGGATTAGCGATGCACACAAATCAGGCGTTTTTTTTCTGTGCAAGATAATGTGCTTATTACCAATGTAACTTCTAACATTTGTTTCTTCCCAGTATCTGGGCTGTATAGAAGTCCTTTGCTCGATGAGATCTCTGGATTTCACCACAAGATCACAAATTACTAGGTATGGCCGCACTTGTTGTTCTGACTTTTCATGATTCACTTCATTCTTTTATCCATAACAAATCCCAGAAAATCCGTTATTATGCCATTAGATACTGATGTCTGGTATTGTTTATACACAAACAAAACCATATTACTTAAAATCCATGGTATGTATAAAATGTACAGGGATTTCAGTGACTGAGCCGATAGTGGAAACAGAAACAGCAATTTGCTTTAAATGTACATTTTTGGTACCGGTTATTCTAATTTGTTTGCATGGAAATTTCTTTGACTCCATCTTTGAAATCATTGACCCACGTGCAGCCAGACAAAGGCCAACCGTGGATCTGTCTGTCACGTCCACTTTTATGCTTGACTTCCTGAAGTCAGGACTGAGTAGCGTTAGCCGGCTGAGCCACACAGCGGCAGCCCCTCTGGCTCAGACCGCGTGTGTCTGGTTCTGTTTACCTCTAATAAAGAGAGATCCAGACGAAGAGATGCTACGTCTCATGATATTACTTTCATCAGATTTTTCCTCACTTAAGAACCTACTGCTGTGCGGGAGTTATCCACCTTAAGAGGATACAGAAACATTTCTTTTCACTTCTTCTCTGGGGGAATTTGACTTTTTTTCTGCATCGAGCAGCTTTATCTTTAGCCACTGTGTAATATAGTGTATACAAGATACGGTTGCTGTTGTTTTAAAGAGGCGCTGGGCATTCGTAACAATCCCTACGGCACCATATAAAACGCGCTACACTGGATATTGAATGTTTACTCGGGTCTCTTGTGGCCAAGCTGATTTCCTTTTATGTGCAGCAACCTGCGGAGTTCAGACTAATAATTCATCAGAAAAAATACAAAGAACTGAATTATTGGATTACGGGGGAGAAACAACTAAACTAAAAACCAAACCATCTCATATCCTTATACAAATCATTCATCTAAATCTGCTACAATCAGCTGTCCTCTGTAATGATTTCTCACTGGTTGCCTTTGAAATGCTCGACCTGGTTCAACTGCTAAACATCAGAATATGCCACTGTAAGCTTAATGCCCTTTGGTAGCCACTAGAATGGCTCTAAGTGCTTCCTCCCAAGATAACAACATCAAAATGTTCTTTGCAAAGTACATAATCATGAGTAGAAACTGTCAATTAAAAAAACAAAACAAGAAATGCATTTTTTTTTTTTTTTCTGCGGTCACCATCTTTGCTTCACCGTCCTCTCGTCGTCCCTCCAGGGAAGCCATCAGCCTGGTGTGTGAGGCTGTTCCAGGGACCAAAGGAGCTCTGCGGAAGAGAAAGGTACAGGAAAACGGCATTAGATATTAATTTACCATTCCACATCTATTTATAGCTCTCTCTCTCTCTCTCTCTCTCTCTCTCTCTCTCTGCAGAGAGAGAACTACGTGGGCGTAGCTCTAGCCCACGATGCATTGCACAGTGCTTAGTGACTCATGTAGTGCACAATATCTGATCGGGAGGCTGAGCCTAGTGTGCTTGTGTGCGAGTGCCGGTCTTACCCGTGCATGTACATGTACATGGAGGGGGAGGTGACTGTTTTAATGTGGGGTGTGAGATGAAGCATTACGCCGCTCTCCATAGCTTGTTCAGATGTCAGGGAGAGTATATAACAAAATTGGCGCTCCCTAGTGTCTCTCCCAGAAAAGATGTAAGATATGAATGTTGCGTTGGCTGTGTGACATCAGCTTCATACTGAGCATTTGGAATGGCTTGTCTCTTCTTCAAGAGCATCGCTCACATAATTTGTAGAAAAAGGCAAAACATCTTCTATCTTCTGTAGTTCTGTACTTACAGGACTTTATGTGCTGGACAATATCGTGGTCAGTCAGTTTTTGATGAACTTGGCAAAGAAGCAAATTGTGGGCAATAAGTTTTGTTTCTTTGTCTTCCTCTCAGCCGCCGTCAAAAGCCCTGTCCAGCATCCTGGGGAAGAGCAACCTGCAGTTTGCTGGCATGTCAATCAACCTAAATATCTCCACCAGTAGCCTGAACCTGATGACCCCCGACTGCAAACAGGTCAGCGTGCAGCCTTTGCAAACAATAGGATTCTATTGTTTGCGCTCATGTGATGGAAACAGATCTTACTATGTAATGTACAAATAATACTGCAATACCAACCTACTTGTCTAACTCCTGAATACCTCCGATATGTTTCCCTCTCAGCGCCTAAAATACCGGCTCTTATCTCTCATTTAATTAGCAATAGAGGGCAAAGAAGTTCTGATATTTGTTTGAAACTTTGCGCGTGGTGCATGCAAAGAGGCATTTGTAATGTTGTTCACGTGCTGCATGAATTTGTTCTCGACAGATCATAGCCAACCATCACATGCAGTCCATCTCCTTTGCATCAGGTGGAGACCCTGTAAGTATCTCGATGACCTGTGGCATGTTTATATTAACTAAAAACTACTTAATCATCAAAACGTTTTGATGATCAAAAACCAGGAGATAAAAGTTATGGTATTTTGTTTTTTAGGACACAACAGATTTTGTTGCCTATGTAGCAAAGGACCCCGTTAATAGAAGAGGTGAGAGTTCATTCCTTTGATAGTCTAAAGAGCATCCAACACGCAACATGCTCATTACAGTATTTTGCCCCCGCCCCCTTTAGCGTGTCACATCCTGGAGTGCTCTGACGGACTGGCCCAGGACGTCATCAGAACCATCGGCCAGGCCTTTGACCTTCGCTTCCAGCAGTACCTGCAGTGTCCGTCAGGCAAACTCTCCTCCACACACGACAGGTGTGGTTTTAAATGCACCCTCACAAATGTACACACACACACACACACACACACACACACACACACACACACACACAGCTTTGAGTTTCAACGATGAAACAATGTTGATTCGCAGGGTGTTGAACATGGAGGAGTTGCCATGGACCGAGGAAGAGGAGGAGTCGGCAGAACATCCTTACTACAACAACATCCCTGGCAAGATGCCCCCCCCCGGAGGCTTCATAGACACCCGGCTGACCACTCAGAATGCGGCGGCGGATGGATGCGGGGTACAACTCTGTTCATGTGGATTCATCTCAGCAATATGAGCTTTAGTATTGATGTGGTAGTCTTTCAATAACAATTCATGTTGACAATCTATTTTCCGAAGTATCAAATCCTGGTTTCCTCGCCCGTGTTTTTGCCTTCAGATGGGCCCGTGCTCAGTAGATCAGACGTATTACCAAGGCCGGCACTGTGGAGAGAACTGGGCAGACGAAAGAAAGGTCATATTCATACAGCAGGGTAAGAAAACACAAGCTTTTCCCTCCACTTCAACACACGAGATTATTTCTTTTTTTTTAAACACACTGTGGCTTTCTTTCCCCAAATGTCTACTGCAGGATCATTTGACATTAGCGGTCTGCCTGAGAGTAAAGGTCAGGCCCCGAAGACGGGCGAGATGCCGGCGTACGTGAACACTCAGCAGATCGACGCCCAGGTGCTCGCGGCGCTCCAGGCCGAGGCGGAACACGTGACTAAGGGAATGGCAGCTGCCGCCAAAGAGTGCCCGCAGAAGGACCTGTTTGACATGAGTAAGTCCGGCTTCCTGCAGATTGTGATTCAGCAAAACCCGCGCGGTGCTTTCAGAACCACACGGTAACGCAACCGACCCGGAGTTTCTCGATGATAAGAGAATTCTTTTTGTGTCTCGTTGACGTGGGCTTGTGCGTTAATAACACCATTTCAGTACCAGCACAATGGGGGGAGTGCTGGTGTCAGTGCACAGCTATATTCTTTCCTCCTTTCAACCTACACCTTAGCTTCGCATTGTGCACCAGAGCGAACAGTGAGCTATTCTAAACTGTTCTGGTGTGACGTCGCGAGTGCCGGCGTCATCGTCCGCCTCCTGCAGCGCCGCGAGCCGTCACGTTATTCTTTGTTCCTCCACTAACAAGCCACAGTATTCGTGTGACTGAAAATCATAACTTGTTCAAGTGGGATTTCGACTAAACGCTAAACACAATGGGGGGGGGGGCGAAATTCTGTCAATCAATTTGTAAAGTTACTGAATAAGTAATTCATTTTAGAGCCTTTTTTAGGTTATTGAAGAAACCCAGTGTACCTTTTAGCAAAGTAGAGGTGTATTTTCATATTCAGCATCATCGTCTGCTCGCTTTTGATGAATCTCTCCTTGAGTGGCTGTGCTTTGTATTTCATGCTCTTTCTTCCCTTTATGTATCTTTTTACATAATGCCGCTCAACCGCCAGCGCAGTGTCATCGCCGACTTCATTGTGTTCGGCTAAAACAGTATAGAACTAGATACTGATTCATGATGTCTTTAATCTGGAGTATTTGTTTTAAGTACAATGTATATGCGTAAAAAATGAAGTAGTTTATTTTCAGTTTGTCTTTTTCCTATCATGTTTTGAAAGGAAAGCCAATCGTGTTGCCATAATCCAAATAGTGTTTAATAGGACTATTTATTTTAAAACCTGCCAGCATTACTATTTTTTCTAAAACGCTGTGTTTCTCGCCTCATTACTGCCCCCTATGAGTCGGTGGAATAGTGTAAAACTAGAAAAAGCATTTCCTGCTGAAAATGCGTTGGAATGCAAAAAGCTGAAAGCTGCACTGAATATTTAAAAATAGCTGAAAATACAGAAAGTTGAAGGGAATTTGAATACATTTGGTGAAAAGATTAGAAAAGCTGAAATGAATTTGAAATTGCTGAAAATACAGAAATGGGAGAAGCTGAAAGGAATTTCAATAGATTTGCTGAAAAAGCAGAAATGAAAACAGCTGAAATAAATGTGAAATATTGCAAAACAGAAGTTGCAGGAGCTTAAATGAATTTTAAAAAGTACAGAAATAACAAAAGCTGAGATGAATAAAAAGAGGTTTAAAATTGTTTGTAGTAATGTTAGTTGTAATTTGGGTATTAGTACTAGCAGTAGAAGTCGGTTTAGTATCAATAGCAGTAGAAACAGCTGGAATACTGATACTATTAGCCATAGTAGTATTTTTAATAACATTAGTAGTAGTTGTATTAATAGCAGTAGAAATACTAGTAGTATGGTAGTAGAAGTATCAGTTGTAGTTCTACTAGAAGTACTAGTAATATTCGTAGTGGTTATAGTAGTATTTGAAAGAGCAATGCGTATTTCAACGAAACCGCTTCATGGTTAAGGTACAGATAATCATTCAGGCTTTTAGTTTGTAATGATGGAATTGGGTGAGGGGGGGTTGGGAGACAGAATGTTTGTTATTCAAACTAAGAAGTTTTTAATTAATAGGCCTCATCACAAACATTACAGTAAAAATTCCCTCCATGTGGCTTTTATTTTGAAATTATTGGATTGGGTGGGTTGGGGGGGTGTAGATAGAGGGAGGGAGGGTGAGAGGGTGAGGAAGGGAGGGGTGGTGAGGAAGAGATAGAGGGAGAGAGAGAGAGGAGGAGAAATAGACAGACATACTGACTGACTGAGTGATTAACAGTGAGAAGAGGTCAGGGTGGAGGGGGGAGGGGGGCGAGTGTCTTTATCATATTGGTCTGTTGACAGAAAGCATAGCTGCGTCATGTGACTCCACTAATCACGTCATTGGAGCAGCTGTGAGTCACACACAGAGATACTGCAGCGTGTTTACGAGTAACCACGGCAACGGCGCACCTATTGGATTGGGTGGGGTGGGGGGGTGTAGATAGAGGGAGGGAGGGTGAGAGGGTGAGGAAGGGAGGGGTGGTGAGGAAGAGATAGAGGGAGAGAGAGAGAGAGAGGAGAAATAGACAGACATACTGACTGACTGAGTGATTAACAGTGAGAAGAGGTCAGGGTGGAGGGGGGAGGGGGGGCGAGTGTCTTTATCATATTGGTCTGTTGACAGAAAGCATAGCTGCGTCATGTGACTCCACTAATCAGGTCATAGGAGCAGCTTTGAGCCACAGACAGAGATCCTGCAGCGTGTGAGCGAGTAACCACGACAACGGCGCACCTAATGGATTGGGTGGGGGGGTGTAGATAGAGGGAGGGAGGGTGAGAGGGTGAGGAAGGGAATGGTGGTGAGGAAGAGATAGAGGGAGAGAGAGAGAGAGAGGAGAAATAGACAGACATACTGACTGACTGAGTGATTAACAGTGAGAAGAGGTCAGGGTGGAGGGGGGAGGGGGGGCGAGTGTCTTTATCATATTGGTCTGTTGACAGAAAGCATAGCTGCGTCATGTGACTCCACTAATCAGGTCATAGGAGCAGCTTTGAGCCACAGACAGAGATCCTGCAGCGTGTGAGCGAGTAA
Source organism: Gasterosteus aculeatus (assembly GCF_964276395.1). Classification (NCBI taxonomy): domain Eukaryota; kingdom Metazoa; phylum Chordata; class Actinopteri; order Perciformes; family Gasterosteidae; genus Gasterosteus; species Gasterosteus aculeatus. The sequence continues at coordinate 5,544,541 of NC_135702.1, read as the reverse complement.
CCACGACAACGGCGCACCTAATGGATTGGGTGGGGGGGTGTAGATAGAGGGAGGGAGGGTGAGAGGGTGAGGAAGGGAATGGTGGTGAGGAAGAGAGGGAGAGGGGAGGAGAATTAGACTGACTGACTGACTGACTGACAGTGATTAACAGTAAGTAGAGGTCAGGGTGGAGGGGGGAGGGGGGCTAGTGTCTTTATCATATTGGTCTGTTGACAGAAAGCATAGCTGCGTCATGTGACTCCACTAATCAGGTCATAGGAGCGAGCAGCTGTGAGCCACAGACAGATCCTGCAGCGTGTGAGTGCTCGTAACCACGACAACGACGCACCTGTGCGGCTGCAAAAGTGCAGACACAGGACAGCGAGTTACACAGAATCCACACCTCAAACAAATGAGAACCAGCGCAAAACTATAACAGCTATCTAAAAAATACGGCGTTTGTATGAGACCCAAGACTCTACCGAACGCGTGGATGTGTTTTTATGTCTGTCCGGTAATAAATACGGCTCCTATGGCCGTTTACAAAACGTGTACCTTGTGGATTTTTGTGAGAAATATGTCGGCAGATTTGTATTGGAGCCTATGGGGCTTTTGGCAGAGGTTGTGTCACTCAAACACTCCTTGCGCCAAAACTAAAGAACTCTGGGATTCCATGAACACATTAATCCAATCAGCACAACCATACCCTCATTAATCTGAAGAAATGAAGCCTCTAGAGTGTATACTTTGGCTGCAAGGACAGAAGTTCCATATTTTTTTTACCAGATTCCTGCGATGCCCCACACTCTAGCCGTCGAGGTCCCCCTCTAGCAGACGCAATACACACTCATGTAAAAGTCAGAAACGGAGCGAAGAACTAGTGAAACATAATCAGTGATTATGAAAAAAGTACAATAGATATCAAGAAGCAGTTTTTTTCATAAAATAGTTAAGACTTGTGTCAACATTTGAAAGTTGAAATGGTGTCTGTAGCTGAAAGATTTGCGAACCTGAAAAATCTGAAAGTTGAAGAAGTTTAGGAGGATTTGAAAGCAAACTCCATTTGAAAACCATGTTAAAATATTAATGATTATTGATTTATATAAATTCAAGCATAAGATGTAGAAAGCTGAAAAGTCATAGCCCTCAAGCCAGAAAGGAGCTGAACATTTTAATATTTGAAGGATTTTAATAGCTGAAAGTGTGAAGGAGTTGAAAGGTGCCGCGGAAGAAATAGAAGAAGTTGAAATAAAGATTCGAAGAACAATACTTGGAATGCATCTCAATGCATTCCAACAATAAAGATAAACGTGAAATGGATTATACCAGAATCCTTCTAATTCCTCATTCTTCCTTTGCCTCCGCCTGTACCAGAGCCCTTCGAGGATGCCATCCAGTCCCAGTCCCATCCGCCGTCCCAGCCGCAGGTCGCCGCCATCCACAAGACGGCGTCCGTGGACAACTCCAGCCCGCTCCTCGCGCGCTCGGTGGCCTTCCGGGCTCAGGAGGAGCTGCAGGGCCAGATGTGGTACCACGGCCAGATGAGCCGCCGCGACGCCGAAAAACTGCTGAAAGAAGACGGCGACTTCCTGGTTCGCACGAGCACGACCAACCCGGGGTCCGACGTGCTGACGGGCATGCACAACGGACTGGCCAAGCACCTGCTGCTGGTGGACCCCGAGGGCACGGTAAGACGAAGGGGCCGTAGAGCGTGTTTCAGGGAGACACTGTAGAATGAAACTCAACTCTGCTTCAATGAAACACCTTATTAGGCCACAGCGTGACATTTAACTTTTTCTTTTTTTTTAAAAGGTACGGACAAAAGACCATATATTTGACAGCATTAGCCATCTTATTGGCCATCACCGTGACAACAATCTGCCAATCGTGTCAGCCGGGAGTGAACTGTGTCTCCTGCAGCCTGTTGGAAGGAAACAATGATGACTGCTGGGAAACGGGAAGCTGTGAACAGTCTCTGCGGCCGTCCTGAAACACAGACGGGAGATGCTGGAAGGCTCGATGCGCTGACAGTGTTGTTGGGAAATTGGCCCGTGGTGATTTACTGGAAGACGCATTTGTTAAAGATGAAAAAAACAAAACAAATATTTATAGAACTGTTATTATTTTGTCGTGATGAATGAAATGCTATATTTTTGAGAAGACATACGTGCGTTGGGACACAATAGCTTGATTTGGTGTTTTAAAAGATGAAAAAAAGGTCATTGTTCTTGTAGTTTAGATGAAGTGCAAATCGAACCTGCAAGCGGCGTCAAGAAGGGTATTTTAGAATAAAAATCGGAAACTTTACTTTTGTCTGTCAAGCACAACCACATTTCTACAGGCAATGAAGAAGTTGAGAGAACAGAAAAACAAATGGTGTTTATAATAAATCAATGCATTTGACGGCTCACTCAAATGTCACTATATGAAATCTGCTTTTACTTGGGAAACTGAATGTGTTTTGCGTTGCAGTAGTCAGTGTGTTGGGGTGCAAACGGACATCCTTCATAGTGCTGTCAATGGCTTTAAGAAACTTTTTTTAATGAAGTATTTTCTCGTGTCACTGCGGTCGCATGACTTAAAATCAACTGTTCTCGTGGACGTTGTTCGTAGACCTGGATACCTCTTTATTTGGAAGAGGTGCTTGTTTATGCTGACACTGTAAAAAAAAATTATTTATGCTTTTAAACCAGTGATTATTTCTGAATTGGTTTTCTCTGGATTCTTCTTTAAGGTGTGTAGTAAAATGATTAGTTTCTGGCGGGTTTGTGTCATGCAAATGGTTCCTCTCACATTCTTAATTAGCTTTTTAAAAGTCATTCCAATGACCACAAACGAATAGCACAATCAGAAAGTCCGATCACCCGTGTCCGTTGTATCAAGATGAATTATCAATGTGGTGAGATGTAATTAACACTTTTACTTAAGAGGTTGAACTAGACAAACACACAGTGTGCACTTGCTATACGAATGTTTAATATTGAATCACCTTCACTTTTATGTTTTCTTGGTGTGCTGAGACTACTTCTGCGCCACTCCATGTCCTCACAGAAATACTTGTTCACGCCTGACCGTCCCACTCACTGGATTATCTCGTGTCTTCACTTATCAGTAGCAAACGATGCCGGCTTTGTATTCCTTTAAGTACAGCACATAGGGAATACATTATTGCCCGAGAGGTCAGAGATCATTTGCAGTTCACTGTACACAATCCATTCCTCGCAAACAGTATACTGCAATTAGTGCTCTACCTTTTCTGTAGAGCGCGAGTGAAACATTTGAAACGGCGACTTTTAAAATGCTCTCATCCTCACTGTTGTCAGTACTTTGATGGATACCAAATGAATGGGGCATTGTGTTTGATATGCACTGGACCACTTCAATTGAACCAAAATCAGCATGTGTTCGATGAGTTTGACAAGACAGATGCAATGTAATATAAGGTGCCTGTATTTTGCTGCAAGAGGGAGTGTACAGTACATGCATCTCACAGGTTTTAGCACAGCGCAGTAATCTGGATGGTTGTGAAATCATCCACCGCCAGTTTAGTTTTGATTCAAGCCAATAACGCTATCCTTGATTCCTTGTCCCTTTTGAGCGAACGAACAAGAAGAAAAGGGCACAAATAATCATTGATTTCATTTTCCCTTTTTTTCCTTTTTTCTACCGTAATCCAATCAGAATTTATAGTCTAATTCCATGTGACATAATTTCATCAAATCTAATATCTTGGGAGAATAAATTATTTCCTAATTGCTAATATTAACAATTATTCTGAGACCAATTTTTAGAATTACCTTGGTAAAATGTGAAAGGTCTTGAACATAGGATATATATATACATATATATATATATATATATATATATATATATATATATATATATATATATATATATATATATATATATATATATATATATACATATATATATATATGGAACAAGTACATCCTTGAATCTCTCTGATAAAGTGATAATTAACTGTGTGTCGAAGAGAAATTACACAACCAAACACGATGGGACACGAAAAAGAACATGGCTTCTTTACAGATTTCTTTTGATGAAAATGTGCCTTTTATTTGTTCAAATGGTATTTTTATTTCTCTTTAAAGTGCAATAGCTGATCTTCGATGGGGCATGCCTGTTCACTAGAGGTTGTGTTTTGCCCTGCTGCGTGTTGCTGCTTGAGACTACCGTTTTCTCTCTCTGTCTCCCTCCCTCTCTCCCTCCCCCTCCCTCCCTCCCTCCCTCTCTATTATATATTATAAATGTATCATTTCCAGATTCTAAATATAAATCTTTGTCGGAGGGAGTCACAAAGAAACTCACTATTTTGGAACAGGTATCGTTAAAAAAGGAAATAAAAACGAAAAATGTCCAAATGATGTTTACAGATTTAATCTTTTGGTTGTATGGTTTTATCATTATTCTGTATGACCGTTTGCAATAAAACCGTGAATGTGTAGAATCTGTTGCATCTGCTGTAATAATGTAATAATATTTCAGTTTCTGGTAGGTTAGCCGTAGGGTCATCACAGCTTCCTCTAAATCTTCAAAGAAGTCGTCAAAAACATGTTTTCTGACTGACTTACTGACATATTTTGCTGATATTTTTTGAGAATGGGATTTGGAACCTTTAAAACAATTACTACAAAACAATTACAGAACACTACAGAAGAGTTTCAAAACAGAAAACAGCAAAATGTGTTTGTGTGGCGGAATGAGAAGGACAGTGTGCATGACGAGGACAGAACCACATGAGGTTTATTGTGTAACGCTAGTTTTTATACATCACAGCGATGGCTGCATGTACAGTGTAAACCTCCACCTCACATGCTGCATTCACGTGCCTCTTCCCTCGCCGGCTTCGTGCCCTCGGTGGTTGATTGTGTTGACTTCTGCTCACAACGACTTCGTTTAGGTAATAAAATGGGTATCAAAGAGATTCTGTACTTATCATGCAGCATGTGATAAAACCGTATTTAGTCGTATTCAGCATTGAGGATATTAACCAGCAGATGGAGCCCCGGTGTCGTAGTTGTAGTTTTTTTTATAAACAAGCGGCTGCTCACATAAGCCACGTATAATACAGCTGTTATTACAGCAACAGCACAGAATTTTGGGGGAAATACAATGTTACAGAATAGACTTCATAGAATAATAAATAACCAATTGTTGTTACAGTCATTTCTTGTATACGTTCTTCATTACATAATGTTGCAGGACATTTTTCATGGACGTTTTTTTTTCATGGAGTGTCACATCTGGTGTGTTTCTGTCCTTTTCTTTGGAGGTTAAGATCAGGAGCGAGTAAAACAGCCCTGTGACACTGCGTCTCTTTAACACAACACTGTGTTTAGATGGTTTATCTCCTCAACCAAAGAGTTCATTGTTCAGTCAACTGCAAATCTGTAGGTACGCGCTTCTCACTGGGGAGGGATGAAATATTAGCCGCACAAAGAGGTGATATCGATTGTGCCGTCAAACATACAGGCCGAACACGTTACGATTCCAAGAGAGAACATTGTAATAGGCTTCCTGACTTTGGGTAGATCAGCATTCAAATCCCTTTTTGTCATGTTAGGACCACCCTGAACCCCCCCCCCCCCCATCCTTCGTTCAGTCTTTCCTCTCCCCCTCCATGGCGGCATGACCCGCCCCTCCCGCCACCAGCGAGACCTCACCGTGCGACGTGTCCGTCTCCTTCCCCTCCTCCGCCTCGGCCTGCACGGAGCTCCCCCGGCCCTGGTTGGGGTTGTTCTGGCTGCTCCACGACTTGCTCCTGCTGCGGCTGGGCTCCAGGGGCCGCCTGTTCCCGCCGACCTTGGCGGAGGCCTTCCCGCCGTAGCAAACGCCGCACGCCAGACCCAGGAAGGCCCGTCTCATCTCGCGGCTGGCCAGGGTGTAGATGACCGGGTTCATGGCCGAGTTGAGCACGGCCAGGCCGATGAACCAGTCGGCCTCGTAGAGGACGGGGCAGCTCCGCGCGCAGGCCACGTCCACCAGGAGCAGGACCAGGATGGGTGTCCAGCAGGCGATGAAGACCCCGACCACGATGGTGACGGTGCGCAGCAGGGACATGGCGTGCTCCGAGTTCCTGTTCTTGCTCACTTTTTGGCTGCTGGACTTGACCAGGATGTAGATGCGGGCGTAGAGCACCGACATGGCCACCAGCAGGACAATGAACACCGTGATGCAAAAAGCGACGTACTTCTTGGTGTAGAGAGGGAGCACTGTGGAGCAATCGGGGAGGTTGTCCAGGCAGTTCCAGCCGAGGATCGGCAGAGCCCCGAGAGATATAGCGATCAGCCAGCAGGCCCCTATCAGCAGAAACACCCGGTAGTTCTTACTGGCGTCGTAGGGCCTCATTTTGATCATAGTCAGGTGGCGCTCTATGGCAATGGCCAGGAGACTGAAAATGGAGGCGCAGAGTGCTACAAACATGCTTCCCTCTCGGACGAACCAGAGCGCGGGGGAGAGCTGCAGGGTCTTCTCCCCGGACAGGAGCAGGTTGACCAGGTAAGCCACTCCGGCCAGCGTGTCGCACAGCGCCAGGTTGCCGATGAAGAAGTACATGCGGTTGTGGAACCTGTGGTTTCTCCATATGGCCACCAGCACGGCGAGGTTCTCCAGGACGATGCAGCTGCATATGATGAGGAACACGACGGTTTTGGCGTCCACGGCGCCGGGGCTGGCGCCGATGGTCGGCCGGTGGTCCAGCCTCCCCGTGTAGTTGTAGTGGAGGTATATCTGAGGGTTGATCATCTTCAGAGCGCCGGCTGCTGACACTGGATGTCAGGGGTGAGCAAGGAGTCCAGTGTCAGCGGATCCACCGAGTGCAGCTGCTGGGGAAGATGTGAGGAGCCGAAGCCATGGTTCAGTTTATGACAAGCTCTATACAACAATATAGAAAGGTTTAGTTTGATCTTGTTCTAGCGGAATAATGAGTAATGATATGGAGGAGCAAATGCCTGCAGAAAAACCTTCAGCAAAACAGTCTAAAACCTTAAAATACAACGTAATACCGTTTCCCCCCCCCAGATTAATTTTGCCAAAACTACAGGCGACATATTCCAAAATATGAGGTCCTCCAAAAACATCTCGACCTCCAGCAGAGTTTGGTTCGTGCGGAGCAGAACTTACCGCGGGCTGCTCGCGCTCACGGTTCAGGGAAACGCACGCTGAAGGGGTCGCGCATCTCAGGCGACGACTCTGCGTGCCGCCCCGCGGTTCCTCTCCCTCATCTCCCTCATCTCCCTCATCTCCCTCATCTCCCCCCGATCGCTCAGCTGCGGAGTCGATGTGGACGTTTCGGCTGGAAGTCACTCCCAGTGCCTCCTCCAGCCCGGGCAGGCAGAGCGAGGAGAGCGAGGGAGGGAGGGGGGGAGGGGGGGAGGGAGTCTGTGTCTTACATACATCTGGTAAATACGTCATACGTATCAAACAGAATGTACAATGAATATGGACATTCTACTACTTCTTCTTCTACTACATTCTACTACTAGTACTTATTTATTATTCAAGCAATTACAACAAAAGTGTCCACCAAACATATATGAATAAAAGTATAAATTCATATATGTTTGGTGGACACTTTTTTCTGTCATTTAGCTTAACATGGGTAAAGCTAAATTGGCTTAATTTATCTTATGTTTACTTGATTTAAAGTATTTGGACTTTATTCCAGCTAGCAAGCATGTTACAAGATACAAATACAAATCCAGAAATAGTACCGATGGATAGACAAAGCAAAGCCACTACTGGACTATTCTAAAAATAAAAACACAGAATATAAGTGCAATACAGAGCTATCAGCGATACAGGCCGGCTTACACAGCACACATGGAGCCTGTAGTGTGTAAAGGCTTGTTTTCCTTTTTTTTTTTTTTTCTGGACAGGGATCAAAAAAAAAAGTGAAAGAGCGAGAATACAATAAACTGTGAGAGTTCAGCTTCGAATGACTGAAGCCCATCCTTTGTTCTGGTCCTTCGGGTTGTGACCTCATATCCAGGAAGGATGGGCAGGGCTGGCAGCGAGCAGAGGGACCGACCCGGAGAGTCTGAGAGGCACCGAGACACGATGATGACTCTGAAATAGATGTGACGCGAAGGAACCTACCCTGCACGTACGTTATAACTCAAAAGTAAAATGCTCTCTGGGAGAATAAAATGTATGTGACTCAAACTTTAAGAATCCTATTGATTCATATTAAACAGTCCGGCAAGTTTAGCTGCCCACCACCGTTCCCAGAAATAAGCACGCATTGTACTGTGTCACAGACCAAGCCAGTTGATATCTCCCAGCGTCTGTGATTATTAACCCAGAGGAATGTCTCGTGTGGTAGAATAAACAGCCGAGGTCTGGCATTGGTCCATTGGCCTCGTTACTGTCACAATTCTCGGCCGTTTCCTGCGAGTCGCACTTTGCCAGCAGCATTGGGAAAAACTCTGGGGGAAAAAAAAAAGCCAAATAGCTACTCAGGACCCGCAGCAAATCTGGGACTAATCACATAGCGGGTCCATGTGGATTAACAGACCAGCAACAACGGGTGGAAAAACCTTGGGTTTTTCAGCAAACTACAGGGATGTGGCGCTCGCATCTGCATCAACATAAACTCTTGAGTCAAATGGGAAAACCTTCAGCAAAGTGCAAACCCATAATATGCGGTTAAAGTGAGTCTACGTCTGTGTGTATTCATGGACGACCGAAGGTGGAGGGTTTTCTCTGCAGGACCACCCTCACTACTTTGCGAGCAACCGCTTCTTTTGGTTGAAGTGAGGCCGAGTTTTCCCGTCATCTTCTCCAGGAGGACAGTAATTAAAGCTGTCTGTAGCTCCCTTTTTCCAGCCTCGGGATGCAGTAGTTCTCCCCTAAACCAGCGATGCCCTCTACGTGTGATTTCCTGCTATTATAATGCTATATTATTTAAGAATAAACCTACATGCTGCAACCCTTCATTTGGACAGCACTGTGCCATGAAGTTGTTTAGCCAGCTGCTGAAACCATTCCTGCAGGGAAAGTTTCCACTGCTCGGCCACAGCAGCTTGATACTCTCTGGAAGACACAGTCGCACGCTCTATTAAATACAAGCAGCCATCGCACACAAGTTAAAACTGTTATATGTACTAGTTTGTGCAAGTGAATATTATTGTTATTATTCTATCAACATGCAATCAGCGGTTTAATGCTGCAGCTGGTCAAAGTGGAGCTATTGCTGCTGCTTATACAGTTCCATATTGTTATGCATCCTATTTCATAGGACAACCGTCCGCCTAAAGTGCCCAAAAGTTGCAATTACGTGCAGCAATGAATGAATGTGCATTGTTTGCTGTTGATTAAAACAAAATAAAATACAACATATTACGAATATGATCTATCTATACACGATGTACGCAAAGGATCTTCTTGCTGTCCGTAGATATAGACCCAAAGCATTCAACTCACTTCCTTCCAGGAGATGAATAAATAATAATATTTATTATTAATCATGCTGCAATATGAAAGCGGTGCTTACAAATCAGCACATCTAGAAAGTATCCTAACAACATCCATAAATGATCACAATGCAGTTCATGCGACCGGTGGCATAACAGCCTCTCATCCGAAAGCAGAGAACTTGTGGTTAAGTGAGAATAACGGGACGGTATAAAGCTAAGGGCCCTAGTGTGAGCACATTACGAGCACATTACAAAACTCAATGCAACCGCCGCTCTGCCAGGGTTTGCCTTGTGCGAGCTCTCGACCCTTTCAAAGCAGTTCTGGAGCAAAGGGGTCAAAGCCGTGGGCGGCGGGCACATCCACGTGCCAATTATACACCAGAACCCTGCCTTTAATTTCATCCCTCGCCATTTTGAGGCCAAACACACCGCGGGACTCTGGGCTATGAATCTGAGGCGCAGCGCCCCCCCCCCCCCCCCCCCCCCCCGCCCCCTCCCCGCCCTGTGTTTTTTTGCGGCGGCGGTATTTCTAGGCACGGCGGTTTGTTGCATGCAACTCGACCAGACGTGACTTTGGAAACATTTCAGATCTGCCAACTTTAGAAGGCCACACGAACGGAAATAGGTACTTCAGCTCCGTCACTTCCTTTCGCTGGAGTACTTGGTGCTCGTACCTCTGGTTCTGGTTCTGACGTTATCGTGCATGTGCATATTTAATGGACAGGAAACACTGAGAGTGGAAAAAAAAAAAGCTAGAGGCCACAGTTTTTCTGTTTTAATTTAGTGGTTCCGTTTTTGTTGTGCTAGACACAGTGTCTGTGTTGAAGAAAGTTCCCCTTTTATTTGGAGTTATTAGCACCTTCGGGGAAGTGGTTCAGCTCACAACAGCTAAGAAAAGAGATTTTACTCAGAAGTTCATCTCATTCCAAGTGCAGCTGCTGGAATTTACGTGACCACCGTCCTAATGTTAAAACCGTTGTGCACCGATGAGCTGCCAGTCGCGCTGCTGCAACGCCGTTTTCTTTTAGTTGAGGGCCAATTGCGTTGGCGGTTAACGTGAGTGCGCAGCAACAGTCCATTGATCAGGAGCTCGAGCTCTTCTCCCTCAGGCCCATTAGTTCCACAGTGTACTGAGAGCTTGTTGTATTGATGTCCGGCAGGCAATGGTCAGCGCCTGATATACTGCTGAATGCATGGCTATTACATTACCGTTAGCCAGAGAGGAATCTGGAGTCCGTGGAGCCGAAAATATCAATGTCTGCCATGCATTATGTTTATTGATCACCAGCAACAACTCGCCTTTTTCCTTAGTGCGTTGTTTAAAGTAAACACAACACAGTCTGTGAGACAGAAAACAAACACGTCAGAGTTGGTATGAGGAAGCTGCAAAGCAAAATTATATTTTATATTCTTTTTTTTTAAAAGAAACCTCTTTCTGTTTCATACAGTTTAGCAACGATTCAAGCGGCTCCACTTTGACCGTGTCGTGTAAACTTGAGGTGTCATCAACGAAGCGAAAAATCAGTCACGAAACACTTGTTTTTACACCACAATACAATGGTGAAGAGTGTTCACAATCTCCTATAACAAAAGCTTTTAAATGAATCATGAAACCAAGATGAAACCAAGCAAGACCAATATTCCACGAGTTCAGCTCTCCCGTTGAAGGTGGGTAAATACATGGAAGTTTATTTGGCATTACAATATGATGCTTCTTTCATTGCTGTTTTCGTTCATTTGTTTGGCGCTATAACCATAAAGGCATATTTGAAATAACTTATTTCTTAAAATATTTAAACAACCGTAGTTCCGTGTAAACGCGTTTCGTGTCCACTGGACGCTGAGGTGTTTCCCTTAACAACGTCATGCACTATTTCTTATCTTCATTTCTCCACATCTGCATCACAATAATGCTCAGAACCATATGTATTTTTCGTCGACGCTCAATCACACGACTAGTATGACTTAGGCCGCCTGTTCTCAAGAAAATCTTTGTTAACAGTTTGCTTCCTGTTGATGGAATCGATGACTGCTTCTGAGCCGGCAGGAAATTACTAAGATGCATACTGAGTGTACAGGAAACCATTACAGCAGCCCTGATTAAATATAGGTGTGCATTAGGTCCTCGATAAACTCCTGCAGGTGATGGATGCGCGTGCCAGATGCATGCATGCCAGCAGTGAGCCGGATCTATAGTTTCTCCTGAAATATAAAACCCTTTTGAGAACATGGAAGGAACACAAAGCATGAGGCGATGCGCAGGTTGGAGTGCACGGGTCAAAGAAAGGACAGGCTTTTTTTTAACACTTTGTACTTGTCTGCACTTTTCTGGTAAAAATGGTGACGAGGTCGTGCACAAAAACCTTCGGACGGTTTCGTTTCTCAGGTCACATTTCCCGCAGCGGGTCCTTGGTGTTGCTTTCAATTAATGGCTGAAGAGGTGAGAAAAGCTTTGTCAAATAATCAGTCTATAATTTGTAACTCGGTTTTCTGTTAACTTAAAACAATGTTGAGTAAATAAATAAAATGAGTGTGATTGTGTGCTAAACAAAGATAACATTGGTTTATGTGGTTTGGCCACTTATTACGGCTTCATCACGACATGGATAAAAATAAAAAATAGGAAACTGTGAAAGCAGAACCAGTCCTCATGGAAACATTCACTTAGTTGTGAAGGTGATGTTTCCATGTGAATAATACCGCGACAGTCTTTCACCAGAAGAGTGATAAATACATTTGGAGTGGCTTACATGCGAGCTATAAATGATTTCACATGTATCGAGATCATGTGACCCACCGTTGCTTTGTCCGAGGCCCTTTGTTTTGAAGGTGTTTCCTCATCGGCCCCTCAGAAACTCCACAGAGAACATCAGACCCCGCTGCCTCCGGCCGTCCCTGTGCTCCCACTAGATGCATTGTCACACAGCTTCCTCAGAGGATATCCATTCGAAACGCTTTGTGTCTGCAAACATTAAGCACGCACACGTACGGAAACACACACACACACACACACTACCTGACCCAGCGTGGACCGTTGAGTGTACCGACATGGGCCTCAGAGAGTCATGAGGGTGGAAACGGAGAGAGGACAGCAGGTTAATGGGACAGGAAGAGACACCTCAGGAGCTTTGAGGTTCAGGAAATCACGTGCACACACACACACACACACACACACACATTTGGACTCCAAGCTGCCAATTGAATGGTGATTCAAGCTACTGTATTGGGTTTGTACATCTGTCAACCTAAAGCCCCGTCGCTGCTTTCTTTTTTACCTCAATTTTTAGTTTCATTCAACACCTCATTTTCACTCGAATTTTTCTTTAAAGTACCATGATGGTACCGCGGTTGATTGATCATAATGCACAGCGGGAAACACAGTAATGCACCATGCATTGCATGCATGAAGAAGACGGCTCGGCTCAAGTAATGACCGCTGCAACCCGGCTGGTGTGTTTGGAGGAAGGGAGATTCCAAGCATGCTGGTGAGAAGCAATGAACGTGCACATGACCTTTGTTTGTGTGGTGGGGTCAGGAACGCAACCTTCCGTCTGGCTCCTCCCCCCCGACCAAACAGCCAATAGGTGGTTTCACTTAAAAAGCACCTGATGGCCTCAGTCATCATGTCATCAGTATTTCTTGGTGTAATTCCCCAGATGACGTCGTTGGTGATCTTTAAAGTCACCTTTAGTGTAATATAAAATCTGCCCTTCTCTTTAACAATATGTAGTGTGTGTATGATAAAACATTTGCTACCCAACAAAACTTGAAATTAAGAAATATAATTTGTAGGTAGACACAGAGGAACACTAACTCACAACTCATGAGAACCTCCAAAATATCTTCTATTGTCAAACATTGCGTCTCATTTTATGTCCAATTCATTCTTGTCCAAAAAATAAAGTTAAACCTTTAGCTCCCCCCAGAGGGTAAAAAGCTGAATCGGGATGGAGGGAATGTGTCAAATAGGCAGTGAGATTTTATTTCGTTAATTAGCCACTCAGTGAAAAATCATTTAAAAGTGGTAAAAATAAATCCCCAGCAGTAGTTATTAAATATCCTTTTCTACCTTCTAAAGAGATATTTGTTTGTCTCAATTCATCATCTGTCTCAGACAGTTTGTCGGCTTATTCTTTTTCCACAGTGTGTACCCATATGGACATATCATTGGGATATATGTTTTAATATAAGGAAATGTAAAAAGGGACAGCTTATTGTCCACTAGAGGTCAGCCAAGCACAAACAGCCGAGTGCGCTACGGAGCAAAGCCGATGAAATGAACAAAATAATGGCTCAGAAACCCTCACCTACTTTCTTTTGTTGACCTTGCATTAAACTCTCTTCCCAACAACGTAAAATATCAAAGCTACAAGGTGGACGTGATCTTACAGGTCTGAATGACTCTCAGCCGCATAATCACTTATATTCAACTATTTATGGTTCCGATGTCCTGGAACTTGTTCCTTCAATAACTTAAACAAATCTTAAAGATAATTGTTGCTGTAAATGTTCATAATATTAAAATAGGCTTCAATGCTTCCACTGCTCAACTTTTAGCAGTAATTCATTGCTTTTGACTCACTGCGCATTGATTGGATTTGATGGTCAGACATATTTTATTTGATCACTCGTCCATTCGTCCGGACCTCACGCTCTCCTTGTGTTATCATTTCATACATAATCTTTGTGGCACAAATACAGTGTTGACCTCAGCAGAGATGTCAGCTGTGCAACCTCAACACTACAGTAAACAAATAATAATATACCTACCTGCTTACCCTGCAGCCGAGGAGCAAACTCCTTCCCTGCTCCCTGTGTGTGGGTGTGAACTAACACAGCAGAGTGGCAGGTGCTGTACAAACTTTACTTTTACAACTTTCTTGTGTAACTTCTTGTTCACATGCATTCTCCTACAGTCTCACCTCTTAAAATGGTATATAATAACGCAGTTAACCTTTAAGATAGCAATCCAATAACATTAAGACGTTAGCTAATATACTGTAAGTCCATAAAGGCCTAAATAACCAGCTAAGCCTCTGAGGGTTTCTGGCAGGGAGGTGATGCTAAGAGGCCAGTGATTGTAAATCTTCATTATGTGGAACTCCTCACCCACAAATCAGAGGGGCTCATGACTGAGATCATTCATGTGGTCAGCGGTTGATGTAGGAAAAGGTTTTATGTTTATTAATTGTACCATCGTTTGGGCGCTCCGCTGTTTGGTTCGTATTGTCTTGTTGCATTGTGCATATTTTAAAGACCCATCCAGAGGTGTGAATGCTGCATTAGTGTCCTCAAATTAAACATTGAATGAATGAAAATGTACCAATGTCTCTCAGGTTAATGTGAGCCATTAACATGTTCCAGTTAATTGAAATTATTTTTCATAGTAGTTGTATAGAATAGTTGTATAGAAACAAACAAACACTGGGTTCAATTTGACCCAATTTGATATAATAAAACAATTTGGTCACCAATTAGATCAAGGACAATATTTGTTGCTGTTATTTTATTTAGTAATGGAATTGCTGTAAACTACTGTATTTGTATTATTTAGATAATCCATCTATATTTTATCCGCTTGTCATGATCCTGACTGAGAATGGATTATCTTGCTCTTTATCAAGGATTACAACTAAATACCCCAAACTTTAAAACCAGGATCCCCCCCAAGCAAGGCCTCAAAGATCTAAAAAATGACATCTCAAAGTGGTCCTCAAAAAGACCGAACAATATATTCCCACGCAGAAGATTTGGTCATTTTAGGAAAAAGCACTCAGAAAGAAGAGCAAAGTTCAACATTTAGTGTCTTTATAAAACAGATTTGCAAAATATAGCCACGGCTCATTCATTTAAATATGCATAAATAGCAAGAAAATACTTTCCCATTTCAATTCAAATCATTCTTTACTTCTTTATACACAAATCAGAGATGAACGTTACATGAAAATCAACAGGGCTTAACCCAGCAGAGAAAACACGAGCATACTGTTCAGCTAAAGCGACATTTGATTAGTCAGAAATGTACATCCTCCGAAGACACGTATTCATAAACATTATAACAAAGTCGTATTCAAGTCTGTGAAATATCAAAGTACACATCTTTGGATGGATGCCTTTGAGGATCAATATATATATACAAATATTTTTTTACATCAGCAACGCAACCGTAATTAACAACACCATGGCCAAAGGGGTTGTGTCTATGTACAGTAGTGCAGGCGAGGAGCTAAAATCAGAACAAGGCAGTGAAAGGCTAATTACACATTATCAAATGTCCTGATTTATTACACTTCAAGTGGGTTCCCTTTATTTTGGAATATCATTAAATAACAATGTCAGGGTCGAACAACCCGCAGGGCATGTGCCAGACTCAAATAAAACATTTTAATGTTTTTTGGTTTTAAAACACAACTATTCAAATAAAACTTGCTGTAATTTGTTTAGATGAAAGCTTATATATATTTATTTAAATTGTATTATATTTGTTTGTGTTAACCTCACTTCCCCTTTAAATTGGACGGCAATCGACCTTCTTCAAACGACGCATGTTTGACTATTTTCTTTTTACATGTAATCTTTTATTTCACATTCATCATACAGCACGCTAAGAATTGCACTTTGTCCTGCTCTGATTCTTATATTTTACTGCATATGAATACTTTCCAGTATAAAAGCCTCATCCCGTCTTGCTTCAGAGGACATTGTAGAATTGAGTTGGCTGGAAACATCGTAGATAAATAAAGCAAATATATATTTATATGATATGACAGCATTCCGATATGTGTTCCTCAATAGCCGTCTCAAACTGTTCGCCTCCTGTTAAATGCTATCAAAATATCTGTAAACAATTATCTAACTTGACATCTTTTAACTGATTTAATTAGACCGCGTTGACCATCACAAATAAAAACAACGAGTCTGTTTTACTGCTGTGACTCAGCAGGCTTCAAAAGGTTCATCGATCTCGCTTCTTAAAAAGGTGCTTCAGCGTCCCGGAGCAGAACGGACAGCGGTTCTCCTCTTTTTGTATTTTTCTCTCTGCCACAGGCCGCGGTTCATTTGGCCGGCTCGGGGATGGGCGGAGCGCGCTCCAGCCTCATGGTCCAGGGGTCAGAGGTCGCAGCGTAAAACGGAGAGTGGCCGAGCACTTCTTCTCCCGCCAGGGAGAAGGCGAACACTCCCCTCTGCCTCCCTGCTGCCGCCTTCCCCTCCTCCGCCAGGCGCTTGCGCTCCTCCCGCCGCTCCCCGCCCTTCAAACCCAGGCCCCTGTTGCCCAGCATCTCCCCGAGTCCGTGACCCTTGACCCCCTGGTACGCCGGGCTCAACCCGTTCTCCTCGAACCGGTTGCCGGCGGCGACGGCAGGCGGGCAGAGGAAGTTGCCGGCGCCTGCGGACCGCCACGCCGCCGGCTTCCTCCCCCTGCGGGGGCGGGAGATGCGGCAGCTCTGCCTCTTGATGTGTCGGTGCAGGTGGTCGGACCGCGTGAAGCTCTTGTAGCAGTGCTCGCACTGGTACGGGCGGACGCCCGTGTGGATGCGCAGGTGGTTCTTGAGGTCGTAGTTGTGGACGAACTTGGAGTTGCAGTGGAGGCAGATGTAGGGCCGCTCGCCGGTGTGCTTCCTCATGTGGATCTTGAGTTTGTCTTGTCTGAGAAGGAAGAACAAAACCAGGTGTTTTTTGTTGTAGGACGAAAGGTTTACACGTTGACTACACTGCTTTTCTTTGGCCTTTTTTAGATTTTGTCTTTTGCACTAATGCAAAGGAACCAACGGAGGGGGTTTTCCACTCTGAGCTCTTTGATGTTCAGGCGAAAACACATTAACCTCAGTCTAAGGTCAAACGGGGGTACTTTTCCGTTTACCCTGCAGTTTTACATAACCCGCTGCTTTGAACGCACAGGAAGAGATCTCGAGATGATCTCCCCATGGCCTTTTAATATGGAACACGTAAAGCAAAATGATGACGAGGATCTGAACAGAGAGGTGCTGCTCCACATACCTGGTGAACCGAACTTCACAGATGGTGCACATGTACGGCTTCTCGCCCGTGTGCGTCCTCATGTGTCGCGGCAGTTTCCCGGCTCCCTGGATCACCTTGTTGCAGATGGGACACTGCTGCGACGCCTTGGGCTTCATCTTCCTCTCCTCCTCCA
This sequence comes from Gasterosteus aculeatus, assembly GCF_964276395.1. Classification (NCBI taxonomy): domain Eukaryota; kingdom Metazoa; phylum Chordata; class Actinopteri; order Perciformes; family Gasterosteidae; genus Gasterosteus; species Gasterosteus aculeatus. The sequence continues at coordinate 5,526,973 of NC_135702.1, read as the reverse complement.
GCTGCCAGGGAGGGAACAGCGCCCCCAGGTGGGACGCGGAGCTCAAGAAGCTCAGGTACGACCGGAAGTCGGCCTCGTCCTTTATGGGACCCAGAGCGTGACCCTCCGAGGGCCCTGACCCCGTGTTCATGGCGCCGCCCAGGCCCGAGCTGACGAACTCCTTCAGGAAGTCGCCGTTGAGCAGGCTCAGCGGTATTTCGTCTTTCGCCTCCTCCTTTATGAGCCCCCTTTTCGCGGCCAGATCGAGGGGCCTCGAGGCGTCCAGTGGGGCCGAGGCGGGGAAGGCGTGGTGGAACCCGGCCTGGTGCGGGGCCCCCGTGTGGGGATGCTGGTGGTGGCCGGGATTGAGGAACTGCTTGGGGAACGTCGGGAACTCGGCGGCCCACACGGAGGGGTAGAAGCCCGGCAGGAGAGGAGAGAGGTCGGCCCTCCTGTCCAGCGTCGACACGCGGGGGTAAAGACCGTCCTGGAGGAGAGACTCGATGGAGAAGTCCTTCAAAGCCCGGCTCTCCAAACTCTCCTGCAACACAAGACGCCACCGTGAGCCTTTTGGACTTTTGATCGCCACAATGCACCATAAGTAACCCGAAAGATCCAGTCAACTATACCTGTTTCCCTCTCAGCGTGTCTGGAGACCACTGGGACGACCCTCTGTGCTGCTGGTGGTACATGGAGGTGCTGGGGGGCGGCGACTCCTCCGTCCCCGGGGGCCTCCTCTCCCCCCGGCTCTCCGACGACCGCCGCGACCTCTCGCTGACGTCGTCCTCCTGCTCGTCCTCCCGCTCGTCCTTCCTCGACCCCTCGTCCTCCTCTTCGTCCTCCTCTTCTTCTTCCTCCTCCTCCTCCTCGTCTTCCTCCGCGTCCTCCCCGTCCTCTCCGTCCTCCGGTCTCCCCCCTCCGCCACCCCCGCTGTCCATGATCTCCAGGCAAACGTTGATGATGCAGGGGATCTCCAGCATCTGGGCGGCCTTCAGGATCTCTTTGACGTTAGACGCCGTCACGGTCAGAGTCGACGTGTAGGCGAACTCCAGGATGGCGGTGAGGGGCTCCGGGGCCACGAAGTCGATCTCGTACACGGCCACCGCGGTGTGATGATCCCCGCCGTCGGCCGTGGCCACCGTGAAGAGCTTCTTGAAGTACTGGCTGCAGGCGGCCAGGACGGAGCGGTGGGTTCGGTACTCGTGGTCGCGGACGATGAGGACGACGTCGCACAGCAGCCCGTCGCGGCGCTGCTCGTTGAGGCTGCAGAGGACGTCGCTGCTGTGATTTGGGAAGGGGATCCCGATGAGATCCTCCTCTCTGTGGTGAACCATTCTGCTCTCGGCTGTGGTCTAGGAGAGAAGACCAGGGAAATTTATAGAAAAAGACCCACAGGCTGATAAACTCAATCTTTTAAATATTTGTCCATGTTGTGTTGATTTGTTGATTTGTTCAGGTTTGTCTCACTGTAGAAGGGAGTTAAATAAATAAAGCTTCACAAAGTAACCAGGATAAAAGTCAGTTTGAATGATCAAAAACCTGAGTACAAAAGAGTTGTCGTGCAGTTTCATTTTTTTGTCCAAAAATACCTTGAGAATTTTATACTGCGATTCACAAAGTCCTCTTTGACTTCCTGTTGCCAGGTGACGATTGGCCACAGTCATTTTCACATTGAAAATCCCGTCAGAAGCAGAAACATTTCGTCATCTCAAGCACCTTTAATTTTTTCATTCCTTTGAGGAAGACGTTAAGGCAAATGAGGATTCATTGTTCTAAAAACATCGATTTTAGGAGTCAACAATGACAAGCAGCTGCCATTCATTAGGTGAAGGATTTAAAAAAAGTGTTGTCATGTGAATAGATGGAAGCTGATATTGTTAACAATGAGTGACAGTCTCGCTTTATTAAAATATACTGTAGGCATGCTTGTTTGTGTGCCATCTGTGCAGCGAAGGAAACAAGCGGTAAATAAAGCATGTCTCATTTTCAGCAAACATCGCATCTTGTAATATTTATTCTTGAATGTGCCATCACAATCTCTGGTAGGAACGTGTTTTTTTCCACTTTGTGTGTTCGGGAAACCCATCATGCCGGCAGCACATTAGACAAAAGTCCACTGTTCTCCCATTAATATGTTTACTGCCGCTATAGATCGTGGTTCCTTCGGGACCCTGGTCCTGACACCTACCGTGGCCATGCTGACGCCTGCTGCTGCCATCATCATCATCATCATCATCATCATTATTTTAGATATTAATAATATTACTTTACTCATAAACCGACATTACCCTCTCCTAAAATCTCTGTGCTCTCCCTCCCCACAGGATTCTGTGGATGGTGGTTCTATCTGATGGTGGTTGCCTCTGCAGTGGTCCTGCTGTGCGCCTGGCTTACTACTCACAATTACTTGAATCATTTCTGTCATAGGAATTGCATGTATTATACATTGTTCATTCTGTACACATGGCATCCATTGTAGTCTGTCCATCCCGGGAGTGGGATCCCTCCTCTGACGTTCTCCCTAAGGTTTCTTCCCTTTTTTTCCCTCTTGTAAGGGTTTTTTCATTTTTTGGGGAGTTTTTCCTGTGCCGATGGTGGGTTTCGGGGCAGAGGATGTCGTATGTGTACAGACTGTAAAGCCCTCTGAGGCAAATTTGTAATTTGCGATTCTGGGCTATACAAAATAAAATGACTTGACTTGACTTCTGTTTGACGCTGCAGTTCCTAAAACAAACAATAAAGCGTGTGATTTCCATCCCTCTCTCTATCCGTCTTTCTCTCTATACCCGAGCACGAAGCAAGGCGATGCCTTCATGTGAACAACTTCTGGCGCGATTGGGATGTGGTGAGAAATGAAACGAAACGACAAAGGAGGTCAGATTGCACTCTAGATAGATGAACTGTATCCTGTCAGAATGCTCACTTGTGCACTAAACCCTCCCCACTCTCGTTTGATTTACGGCTCTGTGACTAAGAGCCACGATGTTCTTTCTGCTGCGCTTCTCTCTAAGAAACGTCATTCCGCAGCTTCCTGGGTTCCTACCTGTTGATTCACTGCAGCTACGGCGGTAAAGCTTCGTCCACATGTATGAATAGTGCTTAAAATACGCCGTCCACACTTGGTGGTCATGGAGGCCGGTGTAGACGGATACTTTGATGCGTGGCTCACTCGCCACAGCTGCATTGTTGACTGGCTCTAAAACGGCCATGGCTGAATGCGCGCACACACACACACACACACAGACACACACTTTCTTTTGTGGATCACCCCGAAAAAAGGGGAAAAATAAAGATTTTCAGAGAATCGCATACTTGTACACAACTACACCTACAGGTATACAACTTGCATACCAATCTTACATGTGGTTTATTCTTGTCCATCTTGTTGCTAGGTAACCGTTGCTACGTTGATACAGCGTGGTCATAATTAAAATGTGTATGGAGGGGGTGGCGGTGCAGGATGTAGGACCACGGACCTACTGCACGTGGAGCCACCTCGAACCACTCTGACGGAGGAACTGGGAGAGATCAGATGGCCCTGAAAAGTCCCCTAACAGGTTGCACAAACACCAGCCGAGGGGCCCCTCCCTGCCACGGCCTGCCAAGGCAAACAATGGCGCAGAGCTTGGAACAACGCGGAGCGGATAAGAGGGAGAGAAAGGGAGTCCGACCGGGAGGCCTCGGCCAACCCGCCGCGACGCGTTTGCCCTCCCACCCACTCCTGGTAAGTATGAGGCACGTGCGGCTGCTGCTGTTTGTTTTGCCCTGGCGCCCCGGCGAGCACCACTCACCTGCCCCCCCGCCCCTCCGTTCCCACTGTTTTTGCCCCCCCCCTCCCATAATTACATTGTGGAGAGGATCTGAGGAGGACGTGCCACATAGACAGGGAGGGGAGGAGGACACGGCTTTCTCACCGCGAGGTCCTGGAGCGACATTTCATCAGCCAAACAGCCTTAACCCTTTCAACCCCCCCCCCCACGCACACACACCCAGGCCTGTTCATGGAGCAGCCAGGTTTCATGGCCTTGTGAAAGGGTTCTGGTAATTACTGCGGCTCCTTATCCATCTTAGTCTTCCAGTAAAGTCAAAGAAGGGCATCCTCCCTTTTTACTCTCTGATAAAACGTAATGACCGTCATTCAGTGACACGTTTTTGAATAAATAAATAGTCTGAATCGTGTTTTGTTGCAATCATCAGCCGCAGCGGGTTTTTTTCTGTTCATCCCGCGTCAGCGAATTAAATCACTTCACGGGAATTCCAGTTCCATGTGTAATAACTATTCACACCTCAGCGACCAGTTCAATTATTAAACTGACCTCTAACGGACCGTCATGCCCGTCTCTCTGCGTGTCTCTCCCTCTCTCTCTCTCGTTTTCCGCCCGCCACGTCTCCTCTCATGCCTCACTTAGTCACTAACACGTTCAACTCAGCACTCCCACCCCCAACGATGTGTCACCTCCATTCGGCGTTGTCTTTGTCCCAAGAACTTCATCTGCTTTCCGGGATCTGAAAATCCCACCTCCTCCTAATCCCCCCCCCCCCCCCCCCTGCCCCCCCACCTCCTCCCCAAGCTTCACCCCCCCCTGCAGCTGTATCATCATTACGCCTGGAGGAGCGGAGCGGCTAACTTGTCCAAAGCCCTTGGCCGCTCAGGCCACAAATCAGCAGGCTAATGTCCATCTCGAGCCGTGTTGGCGGGCAGACACTCATTTGGCCTGTAAGCTACAAAGTTTATCCCTGTCAGAGCCATGCAGCCACCTGACCCACACCACACTGATGCTAAATCACCGGCAGCCAAAGTTCACCCCCTTGTCACCACCTGTCCCGCAGGCACAACACCCGGCACACAACAGCTGCACAATGGACAATTGCACGGACAATAACTTGCAGTGTTGACGGACAGAATCCACACCTTATTAGCAGGAGACATTGATTTGACCGGCTGTGTAAGCAAGTCCATTATCACCAGTGCGACCGTGCACCTGTTTCTCCAGCAGACAGCTCCTTGGTTGGGGTTTTAAATGACGATGGCCTGGTGCCTATAGGCGGCATCGGGGAACTTTCACTCTTAATTGATGTCAACTTGAGCAGGTGAACAGCGTATGACTCCTGTTCCACAAACTAGGTTGTTTTTTTGCAATAATTATAAAAATGCCAGGGCCAAATTTGAGCTTTTAGCTGGACAAGTTGCGGATTGCTTGAAAGTTATTTGTGGAAAGTTTACACAGTTTAGCGCATATTTCTTCCACACAACAGTGCTGTAAAATATGATGTTGGAAGTGAAGTAAAGACATTTTGATAATTGCGAGTTCAACACCTCCCTTTAACTGAGAGATTGTGGTTTATGCGTTTCAACTGGTGTACCAATAAATTCTTAGATTTAATTACTGAGTGCTATTATTTCAGCAAAAAAAGATTTCATGCCTTTAAATCGTACTAAAGCTGCATATATTATCAGTGTGACGAAGTGAAATGTTTGAAGAAAACACAAATCTCTTCTGTTTGCACTGAATGTCTTCTCTCTCTCAGGGGCCCTCAGCTACAGACCATTGTGTCTCTCACCCCCCAAAGTAAATGGAAGTTTATGATTCGCTGCTGAATATCGGTGCTTAAGAATGTTGATTCTAGACTTGTTATCTAAAGCACATATTTTATTTTCTTCTACATAACGTAATGTTTCGCTACGATTCTGTTTGGTTTGAATGAAGACCCCCAAAGTTATGTTGTCTTTGAGAATATAACAATAAAAAAACAAATATATATATCATAAATCAGGGATATTACTGCTTTTTTTTAAAATCAAGCCTTGTTTTTCATTAGCATTGTTCCTACATTCAAAATGTGATGTAATTTACCATGAATTGTTAAATCTATTTTTAAAGTGAAAGTGATTTGTAATGAACAGTGAGTGAGCCTGCTGAGCAGGTGTCTAACTTAAGGCCGTCTTTTAAAGTGACCTGATATATATGACAATATCCCACTCAATGAAAAACGAATAAATGAAACACTAAATTGTATCCTTTTTTAACAATTGCTGTGTGAGTAATTGCAGTAGAGCATTTGTTGACTAATACAAATAAATCTCAGAACATAGTTAACAATCCTAATTGGGATACTAGTCTTAAAAAAAACTCCATGAGGTAAGAGGTCTGTGAGCCGGCTAACAACCAGTCTGTTGTAAACAGTCATTTACAGCTCAGCCTCAAATACATAACATGCTTTTATTTTGTCCACACTCGCAAACATCCCGCTATCTTTGCGAATTACCTGAGTATTTGTTTTGGGTTTGAAGGAGAACCTCGCGTAGATATGGAATATCTAAAAGTGCAATGTGTAATTACTGTTGGAGACCAAACACATACTTAAGCTCACTTAAACTGCTACGTTTGACATTTCCAAGACGTGCTGTGATGCTATAAATGCTCTTGTTATTTCCAGAATATTTACAATACAGCCTGAATGATCACACGAGTCATTAAGCGACTTTATTAACGTGTTTGCACCTCGTCAGGCCTTTACGATCTGCAGCTACAACACCCTGTAAGCAGGGACGCTACTTGTTACACGTGTGCTCACTGTAACATGATGGACAAGTGCGAGCTTGATCGCTCACATGCAGACTCTGAAAAAAATGTGTCAAATTATTGTGGACATTTACGCACACACACACACACACACACACACACACACACACACACACACACACACACCCACACACACACACCCATGTGCATACTCCAAAACTCTGACTTGCACATAAATTCCTTCATGTCTCGATACGTTTGCCAGCATTCCACAGCTTTCAGCGCCCATCTCCTACCTTGCCTGCAGCTTCTCGTGATTCCCGTCACGTGGCTTTGTATTTCCAGACTACTAAGAGGCTCTGTTGCTCCTCGCTTGACCTCTCAGCATCGCCCTTTCAAATTGAAAAAAAGAAAAGAAAAAAAAAACCTGATCACAGCTGCCTCTCTTGCCTGTCAATCAGCCTGGCCCGGCCGGTCACTCCATTCACCGGCTCCCCACACCGGCCACGGATGCCCATTCACAAAAACACATAAAAAAAAATAAAAAATAAAACACCTGAAGAGGAATATCCAATGGAGAGGAGCCGAGGGAGAGCAGAAAGCGTGATTTCCCGGGTCCGTCTGTGGAGCGCGGTGGCTAGTGTGGAGTTAAGAGTCAGGCTCACTGTTGTGTGTGGCTCATATAGGACGAGCGAGAGAGTGAGAGGAAGGGAGGGAGGGCAGCAGCAGCAGCACGGCGCTGAGGAGATGTCGCACCACTAGTTTTTATAGCAGGGTGGGTAGCTGGAAGATAATAATACCCCATCCTCCTCCACAACACAAGTTTAAGCGCACTGTGTAATAAGCCCGTGGCGCAGACACCCTCTGATTTAGGTCAGACAAAATGAATTTTTAGTTGTGTTAGAGTGGATTTTTTTTTTTTTTTTGGTATAAAAGGGACCGGGGCAAAGAAACTCTAAGGGGTTGTTTGGGGAAAACTGAGGATGAGGGTAAAAAAAAAAAAAGGAAAGGAGAAAGAGAGAGAAGTTGGGATACTATTTTCTGCACCTCTTTTGGTTAATCTCAAACTGAGATGAAGAGACGTAAAAGACTAAAAGTAGTCGCTCACTCAGTCAGGCAGCTGCAGCTTAAAGCCAGCGAGTTTCAGTTTTACACCTGTTTAAAATGGAGTCTTGCTCCTCTCTGTTTCCTCATAAAACACGGTTGCATATGTGATGCAAATGTCCAACTCCAACATATAACAGGCTCTTTGAGACCTTGGTGCATGTGGCCGGACTGTGAACGGGCCGAAGACAAAGAGGTGCACGCTGGGTCTGTTCAGCCCCCAGAAACACACTCAGTCACAACACACTAATAACTGAACTCACGTTAACACCCTTCGGCGTGCGACACCCGGCAGTCGGAGCCGTATAAAACTGTCTGACTCGGTCCACGGAGTTCATTTTAGGGTGAATTGTCACTTAAAAAGCCAGACAATCTGAGGCACAAACGCAAACACTGGAACACACCCCGAGCTGTCTGCTGACTAGCGTCGTTTTTATTTTCATAACCACGGTTTCAAAACCTGCTTTGAAAGAGCAGAAGGCCAACGTCACGTTCCTGTTTTGAGTCGGAAAGTAGCCAAAGCCAAAGTACCCCCCCACCCTACATGGAGGAGGAGAACGTTTATGCAGAACGTTGCAGAAATAAGCCATTAAGTAGAGGCTTGAGTGACAGGACGAGGGAGCCTGTTAAGCAGGTGATTGGCTAAATATCAAACGTCAAGGAATGCGATGACATTGCACTTTTACAGGAGCTGAATAAGCCATTTGGCTCTCCTGTATTACATCGTTAAACCCGCCCCTTTGTATCACTGAATGATTATTTTTCAATTAAGTTTGCTTACAGCAGGCAGGCTGTTAGTGACGACGACCACCTGTCACTCAAACATTTTACGCCCACTTCAACGCCAGTGAGTGAAAACTTAAATAATGTTTACACCAAGTTAAATAAAAATGACCCCCTCCTCCCCCGTAGGGACAAATTGTTAGGCATGGTTATTTTAGCTGTAAAGTTTCACATGGAGGTCTATGGAGTCACGGAGCCTTTTAGAAAAACCTTTGTCGGCTTCATCTGCTCGCGTTTATTTTACCCGTGAAAAGGACCACGTTCTGTTCAGGCAGACAAACAGTGACGAGGGCTAAATTTGATTATCCAACATGCAATTAAGGAAGAATCCTAGCCTCCTCTCCTTGTTACCTCAGCGGCTACTTGACCCTCAGATCCACCAAAATACGAATCCCAAGTGTCTACTCGATTGTGTCGAGTTAACCTCCACAAACAAGTAGACACGATAGTGTACATCAGACAGCTATGCCCACTTCCCTTCGGTGAAAACCTGCACTAAAGCAGACCGCAGCCCTTGTGGTTTACACTGTTTTGTACAGGGGGAGAGTTAAGGCCAGCTCACGTTGGCATCCAGTATATATAAACAGGGTTAGCCACTAACTGCTAGCAGGCCAGCCAGACGGCCGGAAAAACAACATTCGCCATCCTATAAGATCGGCTATCTACCCTAAAAAGCCCGGCGGTGCCGTCATAGCAGCGCGCGGTAAGTGGCACCTGTGTGCACTGCTTTGTTCACGGCGCGGCACAGATACAGTACGGCCATGAAATCAACTCCATTATTGTAAAAAGAACAAGAAATATGAACCTGGCGCCTCGGTGTTTGAAATTGATGTCGTATGTGGCGAGTCTTTTTGCTAAACAAGAAAGGGCTCAAGTGTGTGTTTGTGTGTGTGTGTGTTGGGGGGGGGCTGAGCGAGTCTGTGTTTTGTCTGTCTGTCTGTCTGGCGTCTCCACATACCTGTTTACTGCCTCCCGCTGCGCCCAGCACGACGCATGTATCAGGGCACCAGATTGGCACTTCGCAGGGGGGTGGAGGGGGGGTGGGGGGTGTGAAGCATCTTTTCATAGAGTTGATATCATGGTGACTTTGCTGGAGAATATCAGCAGCGGCAAGACTTCTCTACAGAAAACTAAGAGCTCGGCTTGTCTCGGCAGCTTTAGCTGCACCGCAACGTGAGAAATCCGGCAAACTCTGCATATAGTTGTAGTTGTTGGGCACCTTCGCCCCGGTGCGTCGGGGGCCCAGGTGTGGCCCCGGCGTGGGAGAGACGCAGGAAAGGGAGTCAATCATCTCCCCCCGACAGTCCAGAGATAGAGCATCGCACCAGCCTCCGAGGGCTACACCCCCCGTCTTCAGTCCAAGGACGGAGAGACACACACACACACACACACACACACACACACACACACACACACACACACACACACACACACACGCAACAAAGGGAGGCAGGCGTGTGTTGAATCACAGAGACACACACCTGTCTGTCAGGTCATTACAACTCACCTCGGAGCATGCCATTCGGGTGAGTGAGGCGAGGGCATTTTCATTCTGCTGACCGGTCCGTTTGTGGGTTAACTTTCTCCGGTTCTGTCTTCTTTTCAAACGCCCTAATCGGCATGAGGAGCTTTGCCAGAAGGGAGGTTAAGTACACAAGCTGCATGGAGTTACAGTGTTTCGCTGGTGGCCTTAATGAACTCAGCGGCTGCGGGTGAGGATGCAGCTTGAATGTTGACAAATACGTTTCATTCTTCGCGTTGAATACACAGAGATTTACTTCCAATCCGAAGCTGCAAACAAAATGCGAGAGCGGTCAAACCTCCGAGCCACCGCTTCCACATCAACACTTCTGAATACCAGTCTTGTGTTGCGTTTGTTTGATTTGCATGGTGTGAATGTTTGTGTGTGTGCGCATGTTGAGAGTCGCGGGGTGAATGAGGACAACTCCTTGTGTGGATAACGAGAAGGAGGCCAGCTTTGGTGGGACAGCCTCTGTCTGCCCTCAGGTTAGTGTGTGTGTGTGTGTGTGTGTGTGTGTGTGTCAGCAGGAGAGCCCCCGGGCACTCTGGCACCTCCTAATTAAAACCAGTCAGGCTGCAGGGCAAGGGAGACAGATGCCTGTCATGGCACACAGACACACACACGGACACGCACACACACACGCACACAACGTGGTGGACCACATTCAACCACATGCGCGCTCACAAACACACCAGAGTAATGCGCAGGTCAGCTATTTTTGCACCCAATCTCGTCCCGCCCACTCAGGTCTCACACAGGTAAACGAGCCTGCGTCCGACCCACATGACAAAAGGGGAAACCGCAGTAACGTGATTCGTGTCATTGAGGCCGCCGAGAATCCAAAGACAAAGGAGACCGAGGCACGAATCGAACGTTCGACTGGCGCACGTGTGAGTTTCACCAGTGAATCCGGTAAGCGGCGCGCGTATTTGGGTTGAAAATGAGCCGTCTGCAGCTTTGTACTTGAAACCCGGTGTCACTCACACTCTCACATGCAGGCTTCCAGATTGACGCCCCCTCAACCCCCCACCAATACCACCCTCCTCTCCCAGCACAGAATGAGACATAATTGTACTCAATGTCTGTTCCCTAGTCTGTCACATTTGATCTCTGCCCCCCCGCCCCCACCACCACCCTCCACCCTCGTGTACAGCCCTGAGCTCCATACCACCACATACGCGCGGCAGGCTAACTGCTGCTTGTCTGGGGTAGGTGGGTGGATCAAGGCCTGCTGCTCTCCGTTCTCTCCCAATGATTAGGTGGCATAAGCAGGCCAGCTAGCCGAACCCACACACTCATGTCTCTGAAACCACCATCCAGCCCCGCTTTCTCTCTCGCTGCCTCTCACACACACAGGTGGGTGGACCCACTTATTCAACCCAGATCTTTCTTTTAGACATTATGAAATCATGCTCTCTTCTTCTTCTTCTTCTTCTTTTTTTTTTTTTCATCCAACACCCTGCTGCTGAATGACATTCAACTCTTTCCCGCAGACTTGTTCTACAAAGTTAATTTAGAGATCTCTGTGCTGAGAATGGTGTCTCTTTGCACTTGTCACTCGGCGGAGGCCGGTTGGGTTTCCAGTGGTTACGGAGGCCTATTTTCTATTATCTAGGTAACATTCAGGAAACACCCACAATATGTGCTTGAAATGCTTCGTTGCACAAGCGCAACACTGATTGGGGTCGCGACTGACATTTCAGATGTACAAATGTGGGGAAAAGAATTGATATTATTCCTGCTGTGATTGAGTAAAGCTAATGCTACTATAAGGGTATTAGAAGGAATTCATATTAAACGAGTGTCAGCAGCTAGTGTGTAATGCAATTCATTTGAAATAAAAAAATTCACTTCATACGTGTATACTGACACAAATAACTCATTCTTGAGGGTATTTGAATGAACGCAATTTTAGTTCCTCCTGAGTCTGGGACAAGATGGGACAAGGTATGTCAACACAGAGTCACTTTGTGAAAGAAAAACGCTGAAACATGATGAAAGGCAGCAGCAGCAGCAGGAACAGAGGGAGCCGGATGGTGCAAATGGAGAAATTGTTAACGAAAAATAAAGAATAAAGCATGAAAAGCAGAGAGGGTGCGATCGAGCCGACCTCTGGGAGTGCGAGTGCCTGCCTCCCCGGCTCGCTTTGTCGTTTGCAGTGTTTCGTGAGGAACGCGAAAGTACACAAATCCCACTGAAGGAGCGTTTTTGGCAAGGGCCCGGGCCTCCCACCCACGGCAGCCTCTTCAAGCCTCCTCCCATCCTCTATTCATCTGTGAGGGGCGGCTTACTCACCCGGCCCAACTCCACACACACACACACACACACACAACAAAACCTGGACCTCAGTACTATACGGAGGAGGGCGGACACGCACGCACGCATGCACGGTTACTTTGGCCATTGTGTACATGCAAACTCACAAGTGTGTATCAACCTGAACTTCAGCCGTCCAAACGGGGCTTTGAGAACGCGTGGGAAGGAGGCGTGTGGACTCGTTCGCTCACGCCGGTCTCGTAATGAACACCCGCTGCGTACCTCGTTCAGGTGTCACGTTCATCCGCGACCCTTTGATTCTCTCCGTCGTGCACTTTTACCCCACGGGATGCACTTTGGTCCCAGTTCAAGTTCAGTTCAATACCGGATCGTCGCTCGCAGCCTACTACGGGGGGGAGATTGTGCAAACATGAATGAAATGTGCCTGAGGTAAACATGCCAATGGGACAAAAGACCTGCTCCGATCAGATTCTGTTGAGATAATCTGGGAGGGGGTGGGGGGGGGGGGGTGTGACCTCATCTAACCGTTGCTGTGACAGGACGAGAGCCCTGTAGGTTCTGCCTCTGTTTGAAGCTTGTTATATTTCACACACGGTACCAGTCAAAAGTGTGGACGCGCTTTCGCATTGAGTGGGTCCAAACATTTAACGGTCATATATCGTCATCCACTTTTAAGAGTGAACTCTGTAGTTACTCTGCAGTTGTGCTGTTTCATGGGATCACAGAAAGGAAGAGCGAATTCATGTTGAATGTCACACCTCTGCCCCCACACGTGAATCAGAATCTTTCGTCTGAGAATGAAGGTCAATTTCAAGACCCCCCCGACCCGTTATCTCTACGCCATGTGAATCAATTAAGAGATCTGACACGGCTACACGTTGATTCAGAACCACTCGGACGCCTTTCGTTGACGGGGGGGGAAGAATTCTGAGAAACGTCATCGTGCCCAATCATTCATTCATCGAGTAGTTACACAAACTGCTGCTGTAATAAAACGGTATCAGTCTTTCAATCTGTTCCAGCTTCGTCATTCTTCCTCCTCAGTGTCTGCTGCCATGATGAAGATGAGCACATCTGTCGCCACGCTTCTTTCTGGACATCCCTCCTCCACGATTAAAAAAAAGTTTGAGATGTGGAGCGACTTGCAACTCGAAATGAAACCAATTCCGCGCAGGTCCCCCCAAAGGTTCTACAAAGGTTCTACAAAGGTTCACCCACTGAGTCTCAGTGGGTCGCCGACGGCTTTGCATGCTTTGAGATTTTGCCACAACACACAGAAATCATAAAGCTCTCATTATAACTCGCTAAAATGGTAGCACAATGAGTGAAAGGAAAGAAGAGGGTGTAAAAGACAGTAGGGTGTTACCGACCTTTTGAGAAGAGAAGTTTTTATTTCAGTTCCTCTTTAGCGCACTCAGTGAGGAAACTCCGTCTCACCAGCGGCAGACTTGTGAAAGTGAGAGCGGCCGAGTCAGACGCTCAAATTTGCTCTGAAGGTGTGTCTGTGAGTGAAAAGGTACCGTTCAAACGGTTATCTAAGGGACACAACAAAACAGAAAAAAAAAACGCTACGCCCACCGACCTGAGCCAACACCCCTCCCTCCCTCCCTCCCTCCCCTCCCTCCCTCTAAACCAAAAGTATTTGGCAGCGCTCCCTACGAGTCCACCTGTGCTCAGGGGAGGGGAGTGACGCCGCGCTCACCGGGCCAAGCCTTAAAACCTGAAAGGGTTACGGCTGGGGATAGGCAGAGCCGAGGAGGGGTGGGGGTGAGTGGGGTTGGGGGGCGGGGGGGGTGAAGTCGACATGCACCAAGATCGGTTGCCGCAGTGAGAAGCAGGGCTGAACCGGTGTACGGGCCTCTGCCTTGGCCAAACAGGCGCTGCAGGGGTTCCTATCAGGTATCGGGACAAAAGACGTATCAAGGGGAGGAACGAAAAGAGCTGAATAAAGGCAGGGTGGTGCGTTGGTGACAGTATCTGAGTGTGTTTGGGTGTGTGCTCCGCTGTGCCGGCCCGTACCTGGCAAGACGTGGGCACCATTGTGCTGCGGCGAAGCCCTTAATGCGCCGTGATGGGGATATAATGAGAGGGTGTTATCAGTGGTGTAAATGTTGCTTGAAGTGTCATAGCAGGTGATATGAGAGCAGTGGGCACCATCTGGTCCGGCGATTCTCAAACATGCTCCAGAACAAAAGGTTGTGGTTTCGTGACGTTTGGCCAAAAAAGTAATTGATAACAGTGAAAATATTTATTGTATTTCTTTAGTGGTGTGTGTGAATAAAGTGTGGGTGTATTATTTTCTATGGAAAATAAATGGCTTTAAAGCATTATTGATCGATATTTTTACAACAACGCATCAAATAACCTTCTGAAAACCATGTGAAAACCATGGGTCACTTGTAGTGAATGAAACTACAGAGAACAATGAGCTGATTCTGCATTTCCTCTCAATGTTTCAGCTCGTTGTTTTGCGGTTTGACACTAAACTAAAGTCTTTGGACCCACGCTCAGTGCACAATGTTCGCTCAGACAAACATCATTTTTACCTGGACCGTTGCAAGCAATGGGACTGATATACTTGCATATAAACTGCATTTAGGATTATACCCCCTTTCTGCACAGGATCCATTCTTTTGTGTCGTCACCCGTCCAGTTTCACTCACTCGGTCAAAAATGTTGTTTGCACCGAGTGACGCAAAGGTTACACCTGGGAAGAGAAGTAAGAAGTTGTATAATTTAGCACTGTACTTATTAGCCTGTGCACAGAGATCCGTGTTTTTTGTTGATAATATCAGTGTGAAGTTTTTAATATTCACATGTGGCCAGGAATGTGCGACTATTCATCGAGCCTTCTATACTTAATATTACTATTACTCACTATAATCATTTTGGGAAATGTTTGCAGAGAAGATCATTACCATTCTCACATTGAACTTAGAGTCAATCTTCTTAACTTATTATCAGCAAGAAAGCAGATAAAGATTTACCCGATGAGTAATGCACGATTTGCCCGGGCAAAGGAATTATCGATGAGATTCTGTTCAAGCACACACAACACGAGGCATTAACAACAACACTAATGGGTTGAAAATCAATCGTAAATCAAGATCTTCATGATTATATCTTACTGTACTTGCTTAAAACCCCATGATTGGATAGTTGGAGTCATTGGGGAGGTTTACCAGCCTGTTAATTACTGGGGCTGCACAATACAGTTAGCAACAGGAGTCAAAGCGCCGAGAAGGTTCAAGTTCTCGCCAAATTATAATCCTAATTAGGTGAATACTCTTTTGTTTTCTCCATGGCGGGAGTGAGTATTACCTCCGATACCGATTAGAATCCGGCATTTTGTTCATTTAAATCAGTACGTCTGCCGACCTGCTACTTATCTTCTACATGATGAGGTCCAGTGTACAAGAATGCTCCCCTTTAAATACAACAACACACGATACACAGTACAGAGCAACCACTCTAATTTACACCCACATGCTTCTGTTGCTTTCATCCCGCCACCTGTGAAGTGGGTGTGACCATCCAATCCACCAAATCTGTCAGATAGACCTGTTTCTGCTTGCCGGCCACGTTTTGGTAGATGGAATCTGTTTAGTAAAAAAAAAAGCTTTTGTTGTGTTCTGGGATTTGGTGGTTTGCTTTAGTAGGCACTCCTCCACCCCCCACACAGGGATTCACAACAGAAGATGCGCTTATGTGAACTATCATTAAGTGGTGGTGATTTAGTTTTCCTGCTGTGAACGGTACTTTAAAGGTACATGAATGATCCTTCTATTTAAAGTACGTTTAGGCCGATTGATTGACATTCTGTCCAAGGGGTCTTCTCCACATCTCAAATGATCAACCAAAGGGTTGTCATGTTAAATTTGCAAAAGTCAGTATTGCTGTTATTACAGCTATAAACGTGGCACTAAATATGTCAACAGAAGGGAGAGCAGAGAGCAGAAGTTGCTCCGTGTTGCTTACTAGAACCAGAGGCAGCAACGTGGGTCAGAGGTGTGTTGCCGTGTGTGGGAGTTGGCGGCGCGCAACAACATCGCCGGCATCTACGGCAGCTCGCTCTGAATCCAAAGGTTCAAACGAGTGTGGCCTCATGTCGATGTACAAACTACCGCCGTCTTGCCCACCTCCTCTTTTTAGAAGGTGACACAAGTCAAAGAATCGGCAAAACTTGTAGTCTTGTGTCCATCTTTTACGCTTTGTCCTGCAGGATTTCGGACTTTAGTGAGCGATCCCATTTCTTAGCTTCACCCCGAACCTGTCGCCTTTTGACTCGTAACTGAGTACTGGCAGAAATATATTCTCATATATCATTATTATTATTATTATATAGTGTCTACACTAAGCATGCAAGCGAGAAGGCTTCCCGAAGATGCAGAGACTAATGGGCTACCGTGATAATCATAGAACCAGTTTAACATGCCTTGCATGTCACAACAGACGTGGGAGTGGGAGAGGAAGCCAAACGTTACTCCAAAAAAAAAAAGAAGCAAAGACACTATGAAAGGGAGACTTAAAGAGCTCAACTGAAGAACTTAAACGTGTCTGTATTCGAGGGATGTACTTCATTCTTCATCTTACATTTTATCAAAGCAAACGCAGACCTGTTGGGGGGAAAAGGATTGTCGCACGCGAGTGTGGCAAGAAAAAGCGCCAAGTGAACGTTGTGTTTGTAGAGAATGATAAGCACTCCTCAAACACTTCATTTTCTTATGCAATATTTTCCACCCGATAGTACTTCACATTTCAAATCCTTGTATTTTAAGCCTTAAAGGGAGCTTAACCATAATAGTTGAACTCATCATTACCTTGTCGTGTGTTCCAGGATACTACGCAGGTAGTATTGCAGCTTGCGCGACCTCTTGGTGACAATGGTCACCATGGAGACTGCCGATAAATCCGTATTACCACTTGAACAGCTATGTGTTTGGATCTGATTAATAATCAGGTGAGAAGATCGTCACCACTTTAGGGGAATTAAGTTAGTTTGTAAAGCTTTAGAGGGGCCGGTAGGCAGAGATCGATAGATAGAAGCAGAAGTCGGAGGAATTGAGCTCCAGTTTATGTGACCTCAGTTCATTATGAACTGAGCTCACATAAATATTAACTGGGGTCTCTGCAAACCAGACCCTTCCTCAGTATGCAGTGGCTGAAGGTAGACACGTTTACTAAAAATGTTTCTCTGATTCTCTTTGTCTTGGTTTGACCTGTGCAACCGACAGAAAATGATTTGTATTGTTTATGTATTTGTATCTATTATTTATGTCCAGGTAGTTGCTCATTTTGCCTCTGCATCACTATTGAGGTTCCTGAGAAATCCGGCTCTTATACTGTTAATGTTCATATTATAAGGGCTGTATTTGCTCTCTTTTCATTTCATACGACTAACCCTTAGAACAAACACAAAATCTACAAAAGAATTATACATTATATCGTGCACATGGCATCACACAGCTGTGGCATTCAATATTTGAATTCAGTAGCATACATATTAGCAGTTAACATATTAACCAAACTTCACACATCGGGGGGCTTGACAAATAAGTGAGTTGCAGAACTTTATAGAACAGAATAGATTAAAGCAGGCAAATGTGTTTGTCTTGCATTATACTTTAAACAAATCGACAGTACTTTTATTCTACAACTTGAAGAAAGGCAGAGCGAGTGACAGAAGGGAAGTGGAGAAAGGTGGAGCTGGTGTGAACCAGTCTCGCCACTTCAAGGGGCGGGACTCTGCTGAGGCTTTTGTGAGAAAAGTCGGCACTGCCCATCTCTCAACCCCCTCCGCCCCGTCTTTCACCATACCCACTCCCTGCCTCCCCCACCCCTCTTCCTCTCTCCGTCCACCACCACCCCCCCACCTCTCTCTTCTAGCCAGCTTCACCACAAAGTCCCACCCACAGCACGAGAAGACAGGGAATATGATCTAACCACACTCCCAGAGATATTACCTCAGCGCCCACCCCCCTACATGCACGTGCACACACACACACACACACACACACACACACACTCCCACCTTCCCCTCCGACATACCCATGACCTCCACCCCACCACCACCAACCCAGCGTTCCCCTCCCTTGCTCCCCCTGATCTCCTCCTCGTCCTCCACTCCTTGCGTTACTGCTGCCAGGCCGTAGTGTTTTTCTTAGCCTCTCCTACACAGTTTTCACACGCATTGCCTCCCTCCCTCAACGTACAGCAACATCCCACACACCCGGGTGCCCAGCTGACCCACTGAGAGAGGAGGTGGGAGAGCTTCGGGTGGGCAAAACAACGGCATCGCCGAGGGACGGGCGGCCCGGCTGTTCCACTAACGAGATGACTGACGGAGAAAATGATAAACACAAATTTATTTTCTCATCTTGCGTATTAGGAGCTGTTTCTGCAGCACTCTTGTCACAGCCGTGACGATCTGGGGGCTGACAGGATGTGGTGAAGGATTCATTCCTTTCCACACAGAGAGAGAGAGAGAGACGGCTTTAAAGGTTACGGTGTCTGTTTTCAGCAAGTCTCGATAGCCGCCACCCGTCCGTTGCGGTTTTCTCAGTAGGGTCCTGAAACAGAAACGGCATCCATCTGTGGGTCTCAGCAGAGATGCCCCCCTGCTGTTTGTTTCCCATTTGCTCAGAGCCTCTGATATGAGCGAGTTGGCCTGCTAGCCAGTTTGACTTCTCGGGGGTCGAGACACATCTACAGCATCGTGTACAGCTGAGAGAAATTGTGAGTTGAATAGCAAATGAAGACAAACCACAGCTAAATAATTCAATTAGCAAACTTGTTCACAATATCTACTTGCTGTTGATCAGCAGGTGTTTACCGTGTTTGTCTTTCTAGTTCAGTATGTTGGTGTGCTAATATTTGCCTACAAGAACAGGAATCACTTTTCCAACGTTTCAATCAACACAAATACAACATTTAATAAAACAAAATGTCGTACTGTACTACTAGTGTACTATGCTGGTCGATCAAAGGTCAGATTCCAACATATAGCTGTCTAATTTACCGACGACCTAAAACTCGAAAATATGATGTGTTGCTCTCCAAACAAAAGTTCATGACCTCAGATCAACAGAGCATGTTATTCATTTATTATTCACAAGTCAGAGCAAAATGTGTTTTTCTTTTGCATGTTTCTACGTGTACAACAACCATTTATATTAATATTTTCTGCATTTTACAAAACACATTGATATTTGCCTACCACGTTTTGTGTGATTCTGATAGCGTGAGTGAGTATAGCCACAGGATATTCTGTAGAACGCTGCGAGTGTACTGTCGGGCAACCTCAGATCCCTGGGGAATTAAACAAAAGACAGATCTTAGAATACGGCCGTCCTTACTTGTTTACTGTTCTCCAGAATGAGCCAGACACGTGTGGGACAATATAAAAGTATATTTGGTGAATGATAATAATCCCCCTGGTCTATCAATATCCACATGATCATTATGGACAGCAGAGAGGAGAGGGTGCTGGTCAGCAGAGGATTGTGGGTTTTGCAGTTCAGAGTAGCTAAAATAGCCGTTCCCCTGGTGGCACATGAGACTACTGGGACCAGAGGAGCTCGGGGAACGTCCTGGCAGACCTGACGAAGCCGCACAGTGACACAAATGACTGGCCTCGAGGCCTTTCATCCCAACGGGGGAACCCGAGGCCCTGGTCAGAAACAAGCAGGCAGTTATAGGCCACAAAAGCACAAGTTACGGGTTTCAATCCATGCTAGTGAGAAGGATAAACACACACTGCTGAAAGGACAGGAAATGTTTTATTTACATAAACATCTTCATGGTAGTTTGACTGAGGAAGATACTGGACTTTTTATTGGGTCATCCGAGGCTTTTGTTGCTTCATCGGTTGTTTAAAGACGGTATTAAAGAGAACATTTGTGACTTATGGCACATCGCAGAGGCCTGAAAGGACACACTGTGAGCATAATGTACTTGTCATTGCCAGTTTTGAAGTTGTCCATCTCGTTTCTTGGCGGCACTGTGTGGTTACTGTCACTCACCATGCAAGCCAGTGTTTATTGTATGACTGCTTCAAGCGCAGACTATCAATAAAGAGGCGATTGCGTGTGTGCAACATGGCAGCGCTGTTTTGACTTGTTTGTGCTCCTGTGCACGTGCACGCTGCCTTCAGGCTGGAGCCCCCTCACTGGGCGGCAACACGGGCTGAGGTAACATCACAGGCTTGTTTCTTTCTCTCTTTTTTTTTTTCTCCCTTCCCATTTTTTTGATAATATATATATATAGCTTGAAGTAAAAAGCTCTCATAACTCCTGTGGTTTTTAGTGTTGCCAAGTCAACCTGCCCACTCCACACTCAACAACACTAGAACGGGACGGCTTGAGCAGGGGAAGAGGTGAGAGAGTAGACGTGGGAATGATGGAAAGAATTTGGGGAGGGGGGAAATGACGACAGGCAGGGGTGTAATGGAGAGTGTGTGTCTGTGTGTGTGTGTGTGTGGGGGGGGGGAAGACACTCAGGCAGAGGAAAACAATGAAGAAGGAGACTCGTGGTGATGAAGAAGAGGCACGTGGGTGACGAGGCTCCAGGTGACGGATGCCGGAAAGCCTCTTTCTTCCTCTTTGAGTCCAGGCTTCGGCGCCCCCTTCCCCCTCCTGCACCCGAGAACTGTCCCGGCCTCCCCTCCCCTCTCACTTATTTCACACGAGATGAAACGCACGGCCCGTGTGCGTGCGTCCACGCGTGTCACCGTGCGGGTGTGTGCATCTGTGTGTGTGTGTGTATGTGTGTGTGTGTGTTTGCAGTCGGCTGGTCCTGCCAGCTGCCAGTGTGTAGCACTCAATCCAGCAGAGGCGAAGCCTAATTACAGACGCATGGCTACCGATTTAGCCGGCATGCTAACCATAACGGGGGAGGCGGCAGGGAGGGGATCGCTTGGAAAAGTCACGGCTGGACGAGAGGTTCACAAGGGAGCTGGACCACAGGGACAAGGGAGGTTAAGGGGGGGGGGGGGAGGGGGTAAGGGGAGGGAGGGGGTACTCTATTTCTGGATCCGCTCTGCTCTCGTTATTCATCGTGGCGGATGTCTCGGCAAGAAGGGGGCAACCCGCAATTGACTGCACACATCGGCGTGAACCGGGCAGTAGTTGATCGATGAAATCTTGAAGGACATCGAGCAACAACAAAAACAACAACAAAAAAAAGCTTTTCCCTCATTTACTAACACACTCTAACCCTGAAAGCATGCGACCCCTCTCGTGTCCGGCCGACTCCAAGCGGGACGGAGAGTTGTCCAGGTTGTCTAAAAGCCGTTCTGTGCAAGTGTGTGCGAGTGCAAGTAGGCTCGATGCATGTATGCATCTATGTGAACGCGTGCGCGTGCGTGTGATGGACAGTTTGTGAAACCAGGGAGGGTTGGCAGTTAAACTCTGAGCTCACCCACGACTCTACCACTTCCACCCACAGTGTCCTCCATACAGCTGCTCTCACTGAGCCAAACTCGCACTTCATCTTCATCCCTCTTTTTTTCTTTGTGCTTCTCTCCATCACTCCCTCCCTCCCTCCCCTCCTCCCCTCCTCCCCTCACCCACCCATCCATCCATCCATCCATATCTTTTTTAATTTGCTCCCTTCTCTACATCTAATCTTTCCTTCTCCTTCCCTCCATCTGTCTCTATTTTTCTCAGTTGCTACCCTCTACCCACCTCTTTCACTGTTTTCATTTTCATGCCATCTCCTATCATTCGTTTTACTTACTATTTCAAACTTTTGAGGGGCTTCTCAAGTCTACTAACATACCTGCCTTCGATGAGACTGAGGAGGGGGTCACGTAACTTTGGCGGGTGCACATTCAGAATTCGTCAACTTATTAAAAGACAAAGTTACAATATCTTCATGACAATACATCAAATCAGTAGCATCCGCTTATTATGTAAGTAATCAGCCTTTGGTACAAAAAGAATGACTCAGCGATGAAAAAGAAGAAGTCATCCACAGGATCAGAGGAGTTGACTCACAAACAACAGCTCCGTGTTTGTGCTCCATCAGCGATTAGTTGACCAGACGGCCCGACAGTGTAATCACCATCAGGCTTTCATTGACGGAAAAACAGTTCCTCGCTCTTAGTTTTCCCTGAGACTCCCGTCGATCTGCTGTCACAGCTTCAACGCGTCCCATCTGCTTTCTTATAAAAGCCCATGAAGTAGCGGTGTGTTCTCCTGAAGCTGCCAAATCAAATGAAGGAAACTGGCTCTTCTTTGTCGTGAAGGCGGGACAGTTGTGAGATTTGTTGTTCGCCCCCTGAGAGCAATTTTTCGTTATTTAAAAATATGCTTCGCTCCTCTTCAACCTGCACACAAACACACGTACACACATGCAGACACACGGAGGTCGATAAAGGGCGTTCATGGTGGCTAATGGTTCTGTACTTTGCTGTGGGGTCTTACCACCAAACGGCAGAAGGCGTCGAGGAAAATACTCCATTGCGTTTGTGAAAGTAGTGCTTTAAAAAGTAAAATAAGAAGTAAAAGCTGCAAAATGTTCTCAAAGTATTTAAACATGACCCCCCCCCCCCACCCTCCTCTGACGCCTGGAGAGAGGTTATGTGTTATCTGCCGTGTGTGTGACTGTGAGTCCGTGAACGAGTGAGTGTACACTTCTGTGTTTTCCACAGCTGATCTCGCATCCTGCTGCAGCAAAAGGTTATGGCAAAAGTTATGGCCATGTTCACGGACCTCTCGCGGTTCGTTGCAGAGTAAAAAGAATGATATTTTAAAGTATAAAATGGCATGAAATGGAAATATTTCACCTCAATATTGTAATTAATGCTAATAAGCAGAATTCATAACTTTGTCTAATAACTCTGTGTTTAAATGTTAGAGACAAAATATCCTGTATACTCATGTGATGACATACGCATTTCTGTCTCCACCCACATATGCATATATATATATATATATATATATATATATATATATATATATATATATATATATATATATATATATATAGTATATGTATACAGTACCACTCAAAAGTCTGGACATATTTTTTCTTTTAACACAATGAGGAAGTTGTCCAAATATACAGATCTATACCCCGACGATATGTATTCATTTATTAACCAATAACTTGGAAATAATGTTTTAACCTCAAACCTCACCTTGAAGAGCAACGCCCACCACTGGCTCGAGCTCCACCGAAGTCGGCGGTGCAGTATGTGAAATGAGGAGTGGGTGGGTGGGTGACCCCGACGACCTATCAGCAACTCGCTCAGGGCCCAGCCGCCCCGCATCAACATCTCCCTGCGCTCATCTCCAGCTCAATCGATTGCCCTCAATCTCACACACACACACACAGAAGGAAGTCGTGTGTGAACTGGGGGAGGTGGAAAGGAAACTGCATCGCAGATGGTTGTTGTGTTTCTTCAACAGTCAACAGTTTACTCACCTCCTGGGCTTGTTATCAGTTTTTACATGGCGATTTTATGAGAGAGAGGATGTGAGATTATGTTTCATTAGAGCAACTCATATTTACCTCATGAAGTTGAGACTGAGATATTTATATCACACAGGGCTTTTTACCTGGTGGGCTTCGCATTAAGCAGCTTGTTACTCTTAATATGTTGCCCACTTGTTACCTAAATTGAGACTTGATTACAGTGATATTAATAATGGTCTAGATTTTTGACAAGTATCCAAGGGAATCCATCAACGCCTCAGAGAATAAGGTTCTCATATTAATAATTTACTCCTGTCGATTACTCAGGTAAATCTTCACATACATGTGAAAACCGAGATCACAAAACTCTCACTCAGCGGGGCGGCTCAGTGTTTCCGGAGACGATCCGTACTGGACCTGACCGCTGATTAGACCTTAAACCAGGTAAGACATCTCGTGCAGTTTGCTGTTAATTAAACTCCATTAGGGCAGGTGAGCAGCTCACGCTGAGCCATTATGTTAGACTATGTTTGATCTCTACGCTAGTTACATTTTTCTAGTTTGGATTCCTACTAGTTGGGGTGACGTTGGACGCCGAGATAGACGGGAACTCAAGCTCGCACGCAGAGATAAGAAATACTCAGAAATGTCCCCGGGGAGTCACAGGGGACTGATGAGATTCAGTGTCTCGCGACGGCCCGAAGACTTGGGCTCAAGAAAATAAGTTTCGAAACGATTTTGTCCAGTGGTGAAAAAATGTGATTTATTCTATTTGAGTAACCATGCTTTTATTGTGAATGGAACGAACCGGATAAAAAGTCCCAGCTTCTGGGTTTAGATTCGCAAACCTGGCAGAGCTTGAAAGTAATATCAAATATTCATTTGTTTCACAATTTTTTATGGAAATGCCGATAATTCACTGAATTAGAGTTTTAAACCTTCCCTCTACTCGTAGTCATAAACTACTACTGAACTACGATCAGTAAACCTCGTCCCACTTTGTAGACGAGGTGAAACCAGCCTTTCCCCCCATCGGTTGGGCCTTTCTCATATCAGGGGATCTTGACTAACAGGCTAAAAAAGAGACTGTGGTGCTCTATTTTTCTGGTTAAAAAATGTCATTATCACGAAACAATGTGTTCCACGTACCGTGCATGAGATACACAAGAGGTGAATCACTGGTCCTAGATTTTCTGATACAGCATTTCCTCTGATAAGGGTGCGAGGCCGAAGAAAAGACTCCAGCAGATGTTCTGTCCTGTTTATGCTATCAAGATGCTTTGGTCGTTGTGCGGTTGTTGCAAAGCGAGTCATTTTAGAGGGGTAATAACTTTATATGCATTTGAAATTCTGCAAATAGAAACACCTGCAGGATTTTCAACTGTGTGCTTGTGTGTTCACACACTGGAGAACATTAAAGGAAATAAAAACGCCTTCTCCAAACCTCATTAACTCTCAACTATCATAGCTGTGGTCCAACTTTTAACTGCTATTACTGCAGCAATTTAACTTTTCACCTTCCGATTAATGTTAATAAATGGAAATAAAACAGCCTCAACAGAATTCTGATGCCTCTTTAAATGAGACGATCAGGGGAAAGATATTTCTATACAGTTATTCCTAATGCTTGGTTCGATCCCATGTCATCCCATTAGATTCACCAGTAGGTTTATGTAACATTAACCTTTTACACAAAATGAAAATCCTTAGCTTAAGTAGCTTTAAGTGTCGAAATGTGAAACGCAACAAAATGTATGCCTCAAACAACTAAAATAACATAGGGTAAAATTAAAATTGGTTGCAAACAAGCCCCATACAGTCAAGTGTTAAAAAATAACCTGAAATCTGGAATCATTGTTAATTTCAGTGAAATTATACGCAGTACTGGGAAAAATTCTAGCATTTCAAATAAATAAATAATACTATCAGAAAGTAGAGAAAAAAAATCAAACCACATCTTTCCACTATTTCGACAAAAGTGGAAATAAAAGGATTAAAAAAATGAGCAGGTTCCAAACGTCAATAAGTATAATTGATTGTCATTTGAAGGTCGCCTCTAATGGATGATTGGAGCGTAATGTGAGACAAGCAGTGGTGTATATGGAGGAGTTGGTTCTGGATCTTCGTTATCTGTGTGTGTGAGGGGAGTAGAGAACAGGGAGGAAAGGAAAGGAGGGAAGGAAGGAAGGGGCATCGTGGGAAAGAACGTGGGCCAGTGCTCACCACTGACGGGCTGCACTTCCTGTCTGTGGGTGCAACCCAGACAATCCAGAGGTGAAAAATACACCCGAGAACAAGACGCCGAGTGCAATGGACTGGCTTGTATAGGACACAGTTAAAAGAAATGACAAAGCCGCTTCATTCCCAGTGTTTTGATTTGAAACCATGAGCTGAAACACAAGTGGAGTTGCTCTGTCAGATAATAAAGAGTTGGAAACATGGAAGACAAACCTTTTTTTTTAAGTAAGGATGGTTTAGAAAGCGAGGGGCCCTGTTTGTTTTTTATCAACCAGTAAGTCTCAGTGGGTATTTCACACGATGTACACCAGTAAGCCAATGCATTTCACTGGTCATAGCGACTCTGCCGTATGGGACGAGACAGCTCTAATCAGATTGCTTCCCTGGGCATCAGCCTCCGGCCGACGGCACAGAAGGCCTCACTGGGACCACCGAAAGGCTTCCTGGGCCATTAGACGGCACACACACATCAACCGTCACACACAAACACGTGCTGACAGAGAAACACATTTTAGGATACGGTATTGTACTGATACCAGATGTTCATGCTATTCTTTTGAATGCTAAAAACATAAGGAATAAAGAAATGTAAAGCTCGAACGTCCACTTTATTAATGTATTTAATATGTATTATGTGGGTATTTATTTTTGGAGTTTCACATTTTTTGGGGGGGGGGGCAATTTAGTGGTCAATTACCACTAATCTGTGAGCTAATTTAAAGAGTTTTTTTGGTGTCAGTTATTTAAGAAGGTAAAGTCATCCGTGGATCCTCAGGTATTTCTGTTTTTCATCTGAGTGAACATGCCTGAATAAACATTATCAGTTGGAAGTATTTTCCCTAATAAAAAGACAAACTCGTGGTCGGAAGCCCTTCACTGGAAGGTCCGGCCTGTTGCGCTCACGTCTCACCTGAGATCCCCGAGCAGAGCTTTTTGATGTTGCACAACTCCTCCTGTTGTTTGAACCGTTCAGAACACAGAGACGAGTCAAACAGGTATCAGGCTTTTTTATCCACCACAAGCCGCTGAAGCTTTCTCAAGAAAGTCCGATGACCACCTGCAGATTTGGATGTTTTCATGAAACCGAGATAGTGTTTCTTTTTCCAAGAAGATCAGTGGAACACCCATTGTGAGTTTTGCTATCTGTTGTTTTTTTGCAGATTGATATGAAATGGCTGATGTTTCTGGGCCGGTGCTGCGGGTTGGCCGTGTCCGGCCTTCATGAGGTGGGCCTCTTCACCCTGTCTGAGTCACACACACTAATGGAAAAGATGAGAAGGATGCGTACGTGATGACCCCTTTAGATTAGAAAGCCTGCCGTCAGCACGGTGTGTTTGTGTGTGCGTTCATTTCTGCCGTTGCTTTTCACTGTTTGCTCATTATGTCTTTTAAACTCTCCTTTTGCATTATTAGCGCTCTCTGCATCAATTCTCGGTTCCCACAAAGAATGTAATGTCCCCCCCCCCCTCTGTGAATAACATTACACCGGCCCACTTGGACTAATTGATTGAGAAAATCTGATTTGGCAGTGGGACATTTCACTTGTTGCCATGGTGCGCATGGAACTAAGATCTGCTCGGGGTTATTGCCATGGCGACGCATAAGCGATTTGGCCTGATGTCTGGGATGAATCCTCAGAGTAAGCAACTGTTACGTGTGTGTGTGTGTGTGTGTGTGTGTGAACATGCATCCTCGTGCAGGTGTATCCAAGCAGAAGCACCGACACTCACAGCCTCTCACCAGCTTCCCTTTCCATGTGCTCATCTCTCCGCCCCCTATACCCCCCCCCCCCCCCCCCCCACGCCTTCCAGAGCCTTTTCCTGCCCGCCTGAGAAGCGGAGGCACGGCTGGGTGGCGTTGACCTCACCCTTAGACCCCCGGGAGACACCGACTATTGCCCCGCTTCCCACTGTCTCCCAGCGTCTTCTCCCACACGTCTTCTGCCCATTAGCAGACGCATACCAGGACTACGGCTGTAAAGGGTTGATGGGAGAAGTTTTACTCTATCCTTTTCTTTATTTACCATATATTGTACTCTTTAAAACTATTTCCTTAATGTTCCGTTATGTGCTCACTAACTTTTCCCCACTGTGTTCAGCCATCAGTCATCTTCAGCTCTGGACTGAGGTCACCCCCGAGTTTGACTTCAGCTGATGGACCATAAATGACGGAGAGGAGGAGGAGGAGGAGGAGGAGGAGGATGACGTTTTAAAGTAACATGGAAAAGTACACTGAGACACCAGGAGCAAGTCATGACAAAGCGATTCAATAACGTGACCCCAGCTGCACATTCAGATGGGATTTTATAAATCTGTCAGGATATGACGGCAGCGTGCGACATTTCCCCAGTCTGTGGGGACCAGTTCCCTCCCTAAACAAGACGCAAGCTCCACGATCGCTAACGGCGCGTGTTGTTCTCCAGGTACTGGCACATCTAATGTTGTTCAGGGAAAACAGAAAGAAAATGGTTGTGCAGGGTGCACTGAAATGTTGTCTGAGCGTCCAATTGACCAGACGGAGAGGGTACGTTTGGGATCTATAGCTGCCGGATTCAGCTGGTCGTCTCGGGATATCCTAGAAAGCATTCAGCATAACGGCCCGGCTCGGTGAGGCCGCGGCATCCGTGAAGAGCTGGTTGTTGTGTGGAGGCCTCAGCTAGGGGAAGATAACACAATAAGGGCCAGGAGGGGATGTGAGGCAGAGTTCCATTATCCAGTGACCTTACAGGGCAGCAGTGTTTGCTGGGAAATCAGCATATATGTTTCCTGTACGGCCGAGCGGCTTCGAGAGATAATTGTGAAAAAGTTCTGACACATTTTCAGTATCACACACTGAATTACACTGCAATTGTTTTCTGTATTATTTACATGTACGTACAAACGACTACTATGATGATTGGTATTTTAAATCATTACATTTCGGAACTGGAATTGTTTGTGCTTTTAACCTCTCGCTGTTTTAAAGTTTGTATTGCCTGCAGTAGCAAAACTGCCATTTATTTTTGAGCATTCAGAAATCAGAAACTAGTATTTAGAGTGAGCAGAGAGAGTGTACAGTACACATACAAAAAAAATAAACCAATTAATAGCAGATTCACTTTTGTTACTCAAGCTTTTTAACTCCTCGAGACATTTTAAACTCACTGTAAAACCGATAAAAAGTGAGTAAATACACAATCCCTGCTTTGCTTTAGGTCAGATATAAAAAACACAGGCCGAGACACAATTAAAGATTTGAAACTGAGCAATTAGAAACTCAATAGTTGCTGCAGTCGTCGGGCTCCTTAAATCATTAATTGTGAGCCTCACACCCCAAACCTTCTTTAAAGTGAATTGAACCAAAATCTGTTCATGCATTCACTTCACATACGCACACCCCATTCTGCATTGCAAATGGAGGTGCAGGTAATGAAGCTTATGCAGTGTGAAAAGGCCAATTACGCTGGTGTGTGGTGGCCGGGACTCGGGTGTGCTCGGGCTCCCTCCAGGCTAGAGACGGAACCCAGTAAACACCTCATCAGCTGATGACACACACACACACACACACACACACAGGGCTGAAGAGCCTTCATAGTTTGACAACCGTGAGACACAAAACAACACACACACGCTGCGATGAGGACTGTGCATGTATGTTTACGCGTGTGCATCAAGTGCATCAGAGATGTGTAAAAAAAACACATGCGTTTAAAACACTGTAGAAAAATGATCCAATATCGGCACGTTCACAACAGCAACCTTGCCAGTGGAGGATTTGGGAGGAAAGGGAAGAGGAGGCGGAGAAAGAAAAGAGCCTTCTTTGTGTCTTCGAATACTCGAATAGCCTGAATAACTACTTGGCTGTACTTTAATTCACATTCACAGGACGTGTTTGTTGGTTTTTCACCGGATGCAGAATAAAAGATATACCTGAGAGAAAGAAAGCAGGGCAGAAGGTGAAGGAGACAGGAATAGGGGGCGAGAAGGGAAAAAAACTGGACAGAGACGAGCAGCAGGGGGTCACTCGTGTCACCAGTGGCAGAGGGTCCTGGTGGGGGAGGTGAAAATGAAAGCGTGCGGGCAGCGTCTTGCACCTCGGCCCAGACTGAATCCCCCCCCCTGCCCCCCTGCCCTTGCCCTTGGTGGTGGCCTGTGTGTGTGTGTATGTGGAGGATGATTTCTTTTTTTTCCTGGGGTGGGTGTGTGTGGGGGGGGGGTTAATCCCAGGGGCATTAGACATGCACAGGTGAGTCACAGGTGTAGCCACACGCGCTGCATATTTCAGTGGTATCATCACGGGGCGGAGGAGGAGGCGCGCCGTGCGCCTCCCTGCTCATTGGGCAAATCCTCCTGATGGCTCGTTGCGCCAAACAAGGAGTGTGGACCAGGATTTCGCTTTGGGGAGGTTGAGAATTATGCAAAATAAAGGTCACTGTTAGTGATGTGTGCAGGTTTGCAGAGCATGATTGTGATCCTACGCCTGCTAGCCGCTCTGGGCAGATATTATACTGAGCTACATGCTAACATTTGTAATGCTAACAGGTCGATATTTAACAGGTGTTCACTATCTTAGCTAAGTTGTACGAAACAAAAGCGGACACTAATGTCACTTGTTTTGAAAGTTCACCAGATTATTGGAGACAATTACAAACTCAAGGGATCATAAAAACTTTTTCCTTATTCATCCTATGGGGAATAAAGTCAGTTCATGGCTTCAAAAGCAAAACAGCAAAAGATAATTGGGACAAGACGAGTGCTCACGATCATTTATGTATGAGTAAAAAAAATGTGTTGTGTGTTTTTATATCACGCTCTCACTATTTTTATGTGTCATAGCGATGACACGGTCATTGAGAAAGTTCCACTCTTCCCTAATGTGTGTGTGTTGTTTTTTGTCTCTAAAAGTCTGTGTGTCTGTTTCATTCACATCCTATCTGGACCCATGTGACTCAGCATGGGTTTTTGTGGTCACATAATCGGGATGCCCCGGCACATAAACCATAATCATCTCTCTTTCCAGGCCCTCAACATTAAAGGCCGTTCATTTTTTCTACCATGTAATAATAGGGAACATCCAATTCATTTCTTACAAACGGCTTGTAACTTTGGACAAATCACATGGCCGTCAAAAAAGCTGGCTCTTCCCTGCTGGTGGTTGTTTCGATTGTTCAGAATGTTGCGAAAAACGTAAAGAAAATACACGTAGCTTAAAAAAAAAAAACATTGGCGGGAAAACTCGGTTTGACCGGTCAATAGCGAGTCGCCGCGCGCATCCAAAAAGGATGTGGATTGAAATGCATGAGGAGGAGGAGAAGGAGACGGATACAAACGGAGACGATCAAGGTCAGGGTTGTAGACAGGAGTGACAGGACACGAGTCTCCGAGGAACATTCCAAATAAAGCAGCGGGAGGAGAGGGAGGAGGGAGTAATCTCTCTGCCTCACCAGAGGGGAGGAGGGTGGGAAGAGCTTGGACCTCACTGCACACACACACACACACACACACACACGCACACACACACACACACACACAAACGCGTTTCAACGCAAGCAACTTGGCCGTGCCGGGCGGTTAGGTGGGAGGATGTAAGGGAGAGGGCTACACCCTTGTGCGCAGCTTTGTTGTGTGACACATAGACAGCCCACCCTAGCATTCCCACCCCTATATTTGGCCTTGAATACAATTGCAGGTCTTGCAGTGACAAATCGGACTGCAGGCCGGCAGACCGAGACGAGGACGAGGGCACAATTACACGAGTAGAAGGGGAGCCGTTGTAGCGGATTAGCTGTTGGCCGATGGTATTATAGATAAGGAAGTTACTGTCAGAAGCTCATTTTTAAGTGATTTTGCAAGTAAAAAAGAGGTTCTTGAAGGGGCTTCCTCTGAAGGAGGGGCAGTTTTTTGTACCTGTCTTCTTCATTCTTTCACAGATGTTAAAAATATCCAGAATATCGAGGTTTATGATCAACTTCACTCCATCTATATCTGTGATTTGTTTTGACAGCCACTTTATTATTTGAATTTTTTTATCTAAAAAATAAATTGAAAACTTATTTTAATGTTGGACAACCTAAACATTTTGAGTGTTTTTTAAAAAGTGCACAATTTTAAACTAATTTCAAATTTGTCAAAGTAGATTTTTTTGTTAAAAAGAAAATCACCATATATTCTCTTTTTGCATATCTTATTAAATTCATTTTTTATTTCAAGGAAATAGTATGTGTGTGGAATTCCATGATATTGCCTTGTTTTTGCTTCATTGACAAAAGGGTCTACTAATGTAAACTAATGAAATATTTGAAATATTATTGTAGTGCACTGGTACACATACAGCAGCAATGCTCAAACCGTTTGATATACTAAATTAGAACGGATGAGAAAAAAGATATATACAACTAGATTTATCGTTTATTTTGCTACACTTGTGTTACATGTTTTATCCATGTGTATACACATCAATGTGCAATAGGTGCTTGTGGCTGTGCTGGTAATTATGTGTGTGTGTGTGTGTGTGTGTGTGTGTGTGTGTGTGTGTTAGGGTAATTATACAGTAGTGGACTGGTGGCGGGACAGTAAATCAACTGTAGAATGACTTGGATTGGTGGGCTTTGCCGGCAGCTCTCCTCATCCTAACCGGTCATCAGGGAGGGATACACTCTCAGAATAAACACTTTGTGTGCGTGTCTGTGTGTGCGTGTGTGTTGGTCTTTGTGCATGCATGCTAGTCTAAATGCATCTATGCATACATTGCATTCACTGTGTTTAAGTGCAAAAGTTTGCACCCATGTGTGTGTGTGTCATTCTGTGTGTATGCGTGTGTGTTTGTGCACATGCTTTATGGGCGCGTCCGTGGATGAGTGTATTTGTATGTCCTTTGTGTGTCAGCAGAGTTCCTGCCCCAAACAGGTCATGAATAAAGGACCCGTGACTGCTGCCTTGCCTGCAGCCACTAAGAGGCTCCACAAACCCAGAGGGATTATTTCTGTGCGTCGCTCACAACCTAAAAGCTTTTCTCAAGTGATTTGTTTTTTGAGGGGTGTTGTGACAAAATGACATATTTTCCAGCATGCAGATAGTTTGGGTTGTAATCTTAAAACATGACTGTCTACAAAACCCAATAATTCTGAGACACAGGCATGTTCCCGGCATGAGTCACACACACACACACAGGCTGCCCACTTGATTGGAACTAGCCATTAATGGCAATACACACCAATCATGCTTGACTTTATGACACTTTTCACATCAACACACATAGGAATTGTCCTTGTGTTTCCACTTTCTCTTCAAAGCCTTCAAAGCAAGTGAAATGTTGATGCGTATTTCTGTCTCCTTCCACGTTATGTGTCTTTTGTTGATGATGAAAAGAAACCCACACTCCATTCCTGCTGCACACACAGCCCATAAAGCACCAAGCCTTTCTGTATGGGGGTGGCTCACTGAAGCCACGACTACACGCGCACACATATACACTCACACACGCACGCACACACACACACACGCACACACACACACACACACACACACACACACACACACACACGTGTTGGCAAACAGAAACGCCGCGCTCTTGATCGTGTCTTTAGCCACAGCTATATTGCAGCCCCCAACCTCCTCTCACCATGACGACCACGGGCCAACCGCAGAGACACACACACGCACAGACACACACAGACACACACTTCTTGCACACTTTTTTCTGTCGGGCAGGGCTGTCATTACGGGTCTGGATTTTGGGTGACGCCTCACAGGTGCTTCAATACTTAGTTCACTCTTTGTCCTGACTCTAATAATAGCGGCCGCGTCTCTTTTTAGGAACCTAAATTGTAATATTAACACCGATACACAAATAGTGATGTAGGACATGGCTTAGATTATGAAATATTTAGGCCAGATTTTGCTTTTCAAAAGCCAAAAGTGCTTTATTTTAAATGGTAATTTTTTTCTTTCTTGATATCTGTTACCAGATTTGGCCCTTAAGCACTTGTTAGCCAACAGAGTTCATTTAATTTAACGTATTAGGATACAAGTTATATGTACAGAGCTCCCCAGCTGGATACCTTGTTCAGTGGGTTTGGGAACCTCGTTATAACGAACCCAGCAGACAGTGCCGGCATTCACTTGAAGGCATTTGGGTTGTTTTTTCTGCATCACTGAGACAGAAATGTGTGCATACTAAAAGTAGTAAAAGAAATCAAGCTCAAAGTAGTATTACTTGACAAATGCTTAAATTAAGTTGCCTACGCGCTTGTGGTTCTTACAATGAAGGGAAGGTTTTAAAAATAACTCTGACTTCATGAATGAAATAGATATGTGAAAGTGAATTCCATAGCAACTCTCAGCCACCAGCTCACCTGAGCTCAGAGAAGAATGTATATTATTGTGTATTTTCTTTTTAATACATTGTAATCATACATCCTTTCAATTTTTTTTAGGGGGGGGGGGGGGGGTGTTCTAGGATAACAATAAAGTTAGAATGCGTTTGGGCCTTTCTATTCATTTCTCTATTTTATGGAAAGGTTTAACTTGTCAATAGCTGCAATACAAATAACAACCACATGCCAAATGAAAAATCTGATACAACTGAGTGCATTACAGTGATTTCAGCCTTAACACAAACACGCACTCATGCACACAGACAAAAGAAAGTGTGTACTTTTAATTAAAAAAAGGTCCAGCGGAGTCCGCAGTCTCTCAGCCGTGTGTGGGATGCAGTTTGGCTGCATGGGCATGAACGCAGAATAACCAGACACACTCCTTTTCATTTCCCCCTTCCCAGACAAGACACAGACGCACACACACACACACACACACACACACACACACACACACACACATGCACACAACACACAAACAGATGTTATGTTGGATAATGTTAACACCCGACTCTGACCTGGAGGCGCCTCATGCTATCACTCTGTGACAGTTCAGTTCAGACAAGGTCAGTTAGTGGGCTGAGATTTGTGCTTTAACAACCCTCCTGCTCACCAGACACACACACACACACACACACACACACACACACACACAAGGATAGGAGTGAATGTGTAACCATGTAGCTTTATTCAACGAGGTAACATGCATGGGAAAGCAAGTCTTTTCGTAAAAGCTACTTTTTTTTATCAAAACAGAAGACAGCATACCAGACCTTCGTATCAGTAAAGAGGAGACAACTCAGACAAAAAGAGCATTCAGAGGCTCGACATGGCAAAGGTGCTCAAACTATTACAAAGTTATTACTGATTTAAGTTTAGAAGATTAGAAGCCAAATCTGCATGCTTTCCCAAAGGAGATTAAATATGCATTCTGATTTTTACACAGGGTTATGAATGCAATTCCTTTGTTTTTAAACCCTTCGTCTCCTAATGGTAGAAATTACTCCAGCAATTATTCACATCCAGACAGCAATAATTCCACTACTTAGCTCATAAATGAGAAAAAAAATAGCCTAGCTCATACTGCCAAGCGCATTGACATGGGGGAGAGGTTATAATGAGAAATCCCCAAAGGCTGACGTAAAATGTATGAACAGGAAACGTGTCATCGATATGTGTCACGAAAGTTGAGACTAAAAAGTTATAATAGATTTAAACAAACACACAACATCGTATTGGGCAGGGTCTGTTTTTGAAAAGTGGCAACATGAGAATACAGATTTTTGTGTCTCCCCCTCCACAGATTTTTTCTGTTCAAAAATATGAGTAAAAAAGAAGAAATAACCTGATGTGATGTCCCCAACTGTGATGAGTGACCTCACACATTCTTTAGAAAGCAATTGCTGCGAGTGTCTGTTCTTTAGAATG
Source organism: Gasterosteus aculeatus (assembly GCF_964276395.1). Lineage (NCBI taxonomy): Eukaryota > Metazoa > Chordata > Actinopteri > Perciformes > Gasterosteidae > Gasterosteus > Gasterosteus aculeatus. The sequence goes on along the minus strand of NC_135702.1, from coordinate 5,491,347 downwards.
TGTGATGTCACTCATCACAGTTGGGGACATCACATCAGGTTATTTCTTATTTTTTGCTCATACTACAAAAAATTTCTGAACAAACAATAAGTTGTATCTCCGGCCCCTGCATTCTAAAATAAGCCAGAAATGTCTAACTATTTTGTGAATACACATTGCGAGGAGTAGTATAATAAAGACACAAATCTACCTTCATCCATCAAACTTCTCTTGAAGGTCACACAACTGTCTCTCCCTCCTGCACCTGATATCATTATCACCCCCCCCCACTCCTCCCCTTCTGAAAACTCCAACTACCCCCCCCTCCATCCACATACCTGTCACCCTCCCTCTTACCCCCCGCTGCTCATCACCTCTCCCTCTGGTACCTGACACATCTCTCACCTCTCCGTCCTTTTCTCTCCCCCATCCCTTTACCACCCGCCATCTTTTCTCTCTGCATATCCGTCCCCTCATTCTCTCACTTCAGCCCCCTCTGCGCTTACCGCTGTCTCCGTCCCGTCCCTCCGAGCCCCTCCCTCTCCGTCCCTCTCTGACACTCTACGTGTTGCTGGTGAACTTCCTTCTGTGTTCCATCTGCCCTCTTCCCACCTCTCCCACTCCCTTCCAGCAGACCCACCTACTCAACGGGTGCTCAGCGTACAGGCAGGCGGGCACACACACACACACACACACACACACACACACACACACAAACACACAGACACACAAACACACACGGGACCTCAGACGGGCCCGCGCTATACTGCGGTTCAACAGCAGGGGGAGCGTCAGGCTGCCGAAGGGTGTGTGTGTGTGGGGGGGGCTTGGCCCCTGGAGAGGGAGTCTGAAGGACAAAGGGTAGAGCAAATTAATTGATTTGGGATTTTTTTTTTGTTTTCTTTCTCACATTTTTAGAAGATGATGATTTTGCAACTTCAATTATACCTGTTTTTATGCACCGTGTTTGTTGTTAATGAGCAAAGAAAAAAGGGTCAAACAAAACAGCTGCAGTTCTTGAATTTTTATTACATTTCTTCCGAGCAACTAGTGGACACATCCATTAGTTGATGACAAGAAAAATTAATTTGATGATTTTCAAAAATCCATTGTGCCTTTTGAAGTATTTAAATGCAAATGTCAGCTTTGGCAGCTTTGCAAACTTCAGCATTTTCAGCTTTTCTATATAAACAAGACTGATGTCTTAAGTTATTATTGCTCTAATTTCTTTTTCTTGGCAATTTAGAGACCAAACTAATTGATTAATTGAGAAAATATCTGGTGGATTCATAAACAATTTATAGGGGCATAACCCACATTTACAATTGCTGTCTGTTTAAAAAAATAACAAGTCAATGCTGAGATTCCAAAAAACGACAACATTTTTTATTAATATTTGCTCCCCAGAATTAAATAAATGTTTTACAGTCTCAACAAAATGTGTTTCAGTGTTACACAGGAATATTGTGTTGCAGTAGATTTCTTCCCACCCCCTGTGTGTGTAGGTACACTAGATTACAGCACATTATAATGGCAGCGCTCAGTGTACAACGCTCCAATGATCTGTCTACTGCCCCCACCTGCTGGTTAGAAATCGTGTTTTTGTTACTCAACGCATTGAACTCCGGCCAATATCAGTGTGTTTATTTTCAGAGCGTTAATGTGTGTGTGTGTGTGTGTGTGTGTGTGTGTGTGTGTGTGTGTGTGTGTGTGTGTGTGTGTGTGTGTGTGTGTGTGTGTTTTACACAAAGAAACGTTCAGTCACTTCCACCCACTGGGTTTTCTCTCCATCCAGTTCGGTAGCTGGTTCATGGACATTTCTCCCACCTCTTTCTCCTGCACCCATCCCACCTGTGGGAACAGATGCACGGGGGGCCACATAAACTTCACAGACTGACACCAATACTCAGTACAGTAATGACCGTGTGATGGCCCAGCGTTGTTTGTGTCACACCGTTGCCCTCCGGAGCCACAGGAAGGGGCGAGTCTGTGACCTTTGGAGCTGCGGCTCCTGCACCGTCTAATTCCATGTTTATGGTCTTGCCTTTTATAACACGCACAGACGGAAATATCATCATGCTCCGCTGCTAACTTGCGCCTTAGTACCGACCCCTCTGGTGAGGATTCGGCTTTGTCCACTTTCTTTTTGCTCCACGTGATGTTACTACGGTGTCGTCAAACACAACATTAAAATGGATTTCAAGAGCAAAGCTTTCTTTAGCAAGAAGAAAACCAGACAAAAATAAGTTATTCACATTCATAAATTGTTGGCTGAGATTATTATTGGTTAAGATAAGTATGACCTTACTAGCTCACTTACACACACCTCTCACACACATATTTGAATCCTGTTACGCAGTGGGTGTCTTTATTATTAATAAATACACTGTGAGAACATGAAATAAAAAAAACATTTTAATGGGTTTGCTTATGTGAAGTATCGCAAAAACCTCTGCAAGTGTCGTCATTTTTAGAACAATGGAATGATATAGAAGTTCGACTTTATGGTTTCCTTGGTAACAGTGCAAAGTACTTTGACACAAGCCAACTTATACACTCTACCTCCACACTGGCCTCAAATCTGCAGCTCAATAGACGTGTTAAAACAGGTATAAGATTGATAAGACAGAGTCTGACAATTATTACTGTGTGTTTTCTGTGTTTTTCACGTCAAAAACGTAAGAGCTATAGGTGAGCTTGTATCAGAGGAGATGACAGAAATGGAGCATCTGCACAGCGGTATGGGAGGCAGACGGACAGATGAGAGGCTGGCAGCGCTGCGGGTGATGTGGAGAGGACAACAAAGTAATTATGGCATGACTAAGGATAGATATAGAGCTGTTGGGCGAGGGAGTGGGGAGGAAGGGGAGACTGAGAAGAAGAAGAGGAATGGGGCGGAGGGTGTGGTAACCTGCTGGAGCCTCCATCACGCCATGGTAGTTAATCAGCCTCTGACTGTGGTGGCGAACACGTTCCGCAGCCATCTGGAGGAGGAGGATAACTGTCTGACCTTTTCTACTCGCAGGCATATCTGCAGCTTTTTGCTCATCTGTCACTGAATTGTGTACCTTTCTGTCCGCGTTATGTGCGTCAGGCATATGTGTGAGTCTATATTTCAGTCAGCTTCATCTTCCAGCCGTCTAACATATTGACTAAAGACCCAGAAAAATCCCAGTGTTATTATTCACAATATGTACACATATAGAGAAGCACACACAAACACTCCAAACTAAAACAGTGGAGCAGTCTGCTCCTCCGACGGCACTTTTATCAACATCCACAAGGGGTCATAATTACATTGAAATGATGCTTCAGAGGGTTCCATCTGATCTGCAGTCATTTGTTCAGAGTCCTCGTTAAACACGTGTTGTTATTTGAGGGGAACTATAGGCCAGGATTTTAGAATTGTACAATACAATTGTATTATACAATATCAATGTGATACAGATTCTGGTTCTTGATTCAAGCCCATTACACTAAACTGTGAAGAATTATAGACAATAGTTCAGGTAGATATAGTACAGTTAAAAGTTGTTTAAGTCAAAGCTTTAAACAATTATGCTGACGATTACAGTCAGTCACTAACCTCTTAATTTTTATAAATAAGTTTAAAAATTTGTCTTTCTGTCGTGTAATTAGTTATTTCCAGTGATGGAAGAATAATTTAAATCCTATAAGCAAAAGTAGAAAAGGCAAAGAGTAGAAATATTGTGTTAAAAGTCCTCCATTCAAATTCTCGCTTAGGTAAAAGTACAAACATATTGGCCTCAAAATATACTTAAACTTAGTATCCAAAGTATACTCATTATACTATAAAGGCCTAGATCACTTTCATTTTGAAGCTCGTAAAGGTGGGGCCAAATTCGACTACTACTTCTACTACTATCTGCATAGCTTGTGAATTGGTCCCAGGGGTTCATAAAAGTTGTTGCCTACTCTTATCATCGTGATTTGTTTATTGATTATATTTTGCATTAATAATCTACTTCAGTAAATGTACTTACTTTCCACCACTAAGACCACCTTAATGGTTTCTGGGGGATTATGTGTGACGTGCTTATCTTGTCTTTTATTCATTTTAGAACTAAAAACAGTGTGCAGCAGGTATACGGGTTATAGTGTGACACGTCCAGTCATTCATCTGGCCTCTCCTCAAGCGAACGCTCGCGTTGACGCTGCACTCCATTTCCCACAATGCCCCGCTCTCCAGTTCACGTGTCACCGCGGCCAGCAAACCGGGAGTGAACGTCACATTCCTGCATTCCCCCTTTTCCCTTGGACGTCGGAGTCTCAGCTACCGCTACGTAGCTAACCCTCTTCCCCGCTTCTCTCCCGGAGAGGAAAAACAACACCCATGACGCGGCGGCTTTGACCTCAGGAGGAGATCCCGGGTTCACCAGGAGGCCGAGTCTCTCTTCGGGTGAGGATTTATCCCCGTTTTAAGCCGGGTGAAGGTGGCCGTCCGTTGCCACGACCGTGTCGACCCGATAACAGTTTTTAAAAGATGCGCTGGACCTGCCGCTGAGGCTGCGGGCGTTTTGGCCTCAGCAACCGGCGGACCTGTTGGCGTTAAGCGCGGCTGCCGCTTGGGCGGTTACGACCCGCGGTGTGTGGCCCGGTGTTTACCGTTTGCACTTAATAACTAGCTAGCGTTAGCCGGCTGGTTAGCCGCGGAGCTCGCGTCACCATTGTTACCGGCTCGCACGCGGGCAGTCGCGGCGGGGGTGCCGAAGGAAGCGCGCCCCCCCCCTCCAAACCCAGATGTGCCTTTTTAAAACTTTTGTCCGTGGAGACGATGCGGGTGCAGTGATGGCGGTGCACGTCATTTGGAGACACGGCGAGGCTAACGGACACACACACACACACGGGCTAGCATCCCAGACAGCATGGGCGTGGTTTGGGAGTGGACAATAATAATAAAAAAGGAACCGTAGAAAACTGTATCTGAGGTAGTGATGGCTTCGTCCTGGTTGTAAAGGACACCTTGTTTTGCGAACGGTTCGTTGTCTAGTAACGAAAGTGGCCGCAGGACACGAATGCCAGCGTCCATTCAAATAGTCCGATAGCAGCAGCTGAGCACGCTGCAGATCAGCTGCCCGTCCAACAACAAAGAGGAGATCACAGCTGCTGCTGGTCTGTGGCAGCACAGAGAGAATCACTGATCACTGAACAGCCACATGTGACATGTCTGATGAAAGGTAAATAAGTAGGAGCGAATAGAAGCAGTTGTATTTGTTTTGCATGTTGTTTGACTTTTATTAGTGGATGGGTCAGGTCTGAAACAGGTTGAAAGAATGCTGGAATGCAAAGGTAAAGTTAAAACACTTAAACTAACATTAAGTGGTCGTCAGGAGTTGTTTTTTCCCCCGGTTTTAGCCGGTTACGTCATAACATTTTGGAGATTCCTGCGGTTCAGTTGCTGATTGGATCAGAGTGACTCTGGTGAGGTAAAGGAATGTTTGCACGCTACCACAGGTCACACCAAAGAGACCCTCCGGATTTTAAAGTGACAAGAAAATCAGGACCAAGCACCGCCTGAATTTATCTTAAAAATACAGCTTTTTTTCTGAGGGGTGGGTGGAGAGAGAATTCAAAGCAGCGTAATCTAAAGAAGTCGGCCTACTTGTAAGTCCAGTTCAGCAAGTGTCACTATTCATTGACAGGAGATGCCTTAGTGTCTGCCGTCTGACTTCCACCCAGACCGTGTGTGTCATTTGTCAACCTCCTGCAACGTTTGGTAAACATGTCTTCATCTGGCAACACGGGCAAAAGGATCTAGAGAGCCGGACGTTCCAAGGATCGTTCCAATTCACTCTTGAAATGTAACTACTAAGCAATGACTTGCAAAGTGCTGCTGATCTTGACACCCAGCTTCAGATTCAGCTTCGCTTTGCCCGTCTAAGCAGAGTCGGTGCAGTGTCATCACCCCCGTGGTGTCCCGGCCCAGTAGAACCGCTGCATTGATGCCGTGACTGATTGAGGCTGCGAACTCTGCCCTCGAAGGCCCAGCAGTGGATGAAAGAATCCTCCCAGAGCAGCAGTCACAAATGTCGATGCCCTCTGGTTGTGCAGCAGCAGCAACGTAACCCCTACCTGCTGCTGCCGGTCCATGCATGCATGCAGGGCTTTGAAGAAGGTGGAGGAAGGAGCGCAGATAGCCGGGTGCCACGGAGACACTGGGTTGCCCGACTGCTTATCACGCCGCCTGCATGACAGAATTAACGAATGCAGGAGTGAGTGAGAAGGGAGGAAAACACACAGCAGACGGCCCGCCGCCGAGCGGTGGGATGCGCTTGTAGTTCTCCGGCAAATAGCATTTTGAAACAAGCAATCGCTACAGAACTATTGACTGGCTTTCTATGGCCGACCCCCCAACCCCCACCTTTTTTTTGTGTTCTCGGAGTCACTCGTTTTGTCGTCATCTCGTTTTGTTCAACCCCTGAACCGATAATGGCTGCGGCAGCTCAGTCCACGGCCGAACCTTTTGTTGTGTCCTCTTTTCACTTTTGTTGCCGTTCAGCTTTGAGGGGGCTCAAAACTTCTGCCCGCCCTCCATGCACGTTGCGAGGCCCCGGTTGGCGGACCCTCACTCCTTTGCCGCGGTTGTGTATTTGTGTTATGTGGGGCACCGTTTCACGGGCTCAATGCTTTTCCATTAGGTCACTAAAGGAGAATGGAAGGGGGGGACAATGCGGCTGTATGTTTTAATAGAACGTACACATAGCCCCCCAGACCCTACTCGGCTATCCTTGCTGGTTTGTTCCCCTTGATTCAGGGCATTCCAACTGTACGAGTAAACACATTCCCCCCCAGCAGTGAATGGGGGGGCGAGAACTACTACAGACTCCTTTTTTCGAAGTAGTTTTTTGTCCAAATCGTGTTCCAATTCAAGTCTAAGACACTATTGTCCCCGATGATACTTTTCCAAATACTAAAGGACACCATACAAAACCAGGTTAAAGATTTGCATCTTTTTGTTTGTCACGTGGACGAGCCGAAGGCGCTTGTACATCCGCCGTCTGAAAATTGAAGGACAGCCTTTTGAAAGGTTCCTAACGGTCTCAGCGCTGCCTGACCTTTCACACAGCGGACCTTCAGTATGCACCCCACGCGTGCTGCACCTTCTCCGTCCTACAAAGATTCTGTCGCTCCCATTAACTGTAACCCTCTCTAAATAGACTACTCTAAATTCTATTTAAACGAGTGTTGGTTTGGTAAGCCGGTCGGCCAGTCGCTAGTGGCACAGATCAGGGCAATAAGCAGCTCTCGCGCTGCATGTGGTGAGAATGTTGACTTGGACTCCCACTGGGGAGACTTTGTCTGTGGATTATGGTTCTTACCGTTGGGTTTGTTGTGTAACTATATCAAAGGCTGCAAATCTCTGGCCGCTCAAAGCTTGTTTAACGTGGTCGTGGTACATGTTGTATTGTTCTACGATGTCTGCTGTCGGCCTTTTGGAGTCCAACTTATTATAGTTTTTTGGCATAATGCTGCAGTTTAGTACAAAACAGACTCGTTTTTTGTAGGAAATGAAAAGAAATTTGGCAAATGTTTTAGCTCGGTGTTGAACTGTTGACGATTCTGTCCGCATTTGAGTTCAGCTTACTTATTCACTCAAAATACACTAAGCGACTCCAAAAGAGAGAACGAAGCCTATTTTTAATAAAAGAATGATTAAACATTGCCGTAGTCCAAGAAAAGCACTGAACAATACCAAATGTCACAATTGTTAGTTCTTTGCAGTGATGAATGCAGCCACGTCTCCGTGTTGATCTGGGACGTGCTGCGTCACATTTTAGTCTGCCGGTGGCCTCTCTTGTTTCTTCTCAGCCTGCCTTTCAGACCCTCTGAATCTCCTGACTCACGTCTCTGAACAGTCCAGCGGTTCGAATGCACTCGGCGCTACAGTTTTGTGAACAAATGCAGTCTAGAAACAAGCCTGCAATGAACTCTGCCTTCAGTCAGTTCATATTCAGCCTTTGTTGGAGGTGATGAGTCTAATGTGCAGTGATAGTGGCTGCTTCTGTTACATTGATGTCGAATTATATTGTGTGGAATTTACTATTTTCGGAGCACACTGCCCTGCTTTTGTACTATTTGGAAGATTTAAATGATTTTTGAGCATCGCTTGCTTGCTGATGCACCATTTTTCTCCTCAGCTCGAGCACGACAGTGAAGCTGAACGTGTGGCAGGCGGAGTGTTGTTGGAGCAGCTGGTAGGATTCAGGGAGGGGCAGTGAAAGGGTGGAGACAGGAAAGAGCAGGGGACTGAAGGACGTCGTTTGAAGGGGGAGGAGAGTGGGACAGACACACAACGGTGAGAATGTAGGGGGGCATAATGGTCCAGTTTAACACAGACAGACCAGTGCTACCGGCCACAGTGAAGTTCTCTTCTCTGTCAGACCTCCGTCCCCCCGTCCCTCACGCACACGACAGCAAGAGCTTTGTGGACGCTCACATGACCATCTCTGCGGCACTTATAAACTTGATAATCACACAACAAAGGCAAATTTGTCCCCCCCCCACCCCTCCACACCTGAAGATCACCGACTGAAAGACCGAATACACTGTGAAATTAAAGCAGATGTCACCACCACCTCGGAGCGGTTCGTTACGAAACACGGCAGCATAGAAAGGTCTTTGTTTCAGGTCTTTTGATAAAGACACACAGCCAGTGTTTACTCTGGTTGTTGATGACGATGCTATTCGGGGGTGACTACAATGTGTGTGCAGGGCTCGTGATGTGTCGGCCCTCCTGCACAGTGAGCACATACATAAATATATTGCAGAAGCAAAAAAAAAGAAAAAAGATAAACAACCACGGCTGAGACAAAAGGGCTGAGAAGTGTTGTTTTAACACACGGGTCAATACAGCTATTGGCAGAAGCTTCCCCCCAGGCAGTAATTCTAAACCACATGTCGAGGACAAGAGCTGCAACCGCCACCAATGTGCATCCAACGGGTCGTTGCAACATCCGGACCGAACCCCATATAGCTCAGCCACTAACCCACAACCTCGGATGTTACCGTACCGTCGGGTCACCAGGGTGAGTGGCACGGACGGGGTGGTTGAGTCTGACAGGAGACAGACTAGAGTGTGGTGTGACCTGAATGTCTGCTGTGAGAGCGGAACGGGGGCAGATGTTGGTGTCGCGACGTAAACGGTCCGGTCCGATAGCAGATGACCTCGAGGGAACCGCAGGACACAATAAGCTTCAGCATGCACATTGAAACCTAGTTTGGATTTGTGGATCTTTTTTTGTAATGTAATGAGTTACTACTGACAATAAAAACCTTTCACACAACGATGAAGTTCTATATGTGCCTTGTACGTGCACATAGTGTGACTCATGAGGTTTTATACATCACACGTATGGGTCGCACATCGTTTCCTGAAGTGAACGGATATTAAGGCAGCGCGTCCGACTCTTGGCGCCGATGCCTCTGGCTATTCAAATGCCTGCACCTCCTACGTACGCATGTATGTATGGAGTACACTGTGGACATGTATGGATTACACTGCAGAAAATCAGATTAGGACACGTTGACCCTGGTACAAAGTATGCAGAGGTTAAAGCAATAGATGTAGGAGAAGCCCCTTGGCAACACGTCTGTGGTGATCTATTAGACTTTGTTGTGTTGTTGATACGATCCTCTAGTCTGCCGTAACTTTGCGGCTGACTCGTCGCCTCTAAATGCACACGGCTCCCCCGGCGAGTCGCCAGGACTCAGCCGATGGCATTCTGCGTGTCCCGGGGCAATGAATCCTCTTTGCATAGTGGCCGATCAAGCCGTGATGTAAAGGAGCTTAGCAGCAACAGACAGACAGCCAGGCAGGAAGCCGCTCTCCTGTTGGCCACAGGTCAGGTGATCGCACACAAAACAAAGACGGGAGAGAGACAGCGAGAGAGAGACAGAGAGAGAGAGAGGCCAGCGTGCAGGGAACAAGTGGAAAAACAAATGGGGAAATGGACACGGGAAGGTGTGTGAACGGTGTCACCAGAGGGGGCGAGAGGTAAGGTTAGTATTAATGTAGGGTGAGTGTATCGATGGATTTGGTGGGATCGACCTGGGAAGGGAACCAAGCTGATGCTGCTGGTACCAAGGGCTGCAGCACATGACTCTTCCACCTCTGGCTGTGAAACGACGGTATAACATTTCACAAGCTTTGCGTTGAAGGATGCTTTCTCTCTTAACACGGGCCGGCGTTCCCACCCCGGCGCCCGAGTGCTCTTAACTTCTGCTCTGTGTCTCCCTCTTCCTCCCCGCGCAGGTCACTTTCCTCCTCCCCTCCCTCCCCCCTCACCGCCGGTCACAGCCGTGGTTGCCATGGAGAACTCTTCGGTGGCGTCTGCGTCGTCCGAGGCCGGGAGCACGCGCTCGCAGGAGATCGAAGAGCTGGAGCGCTTCATCGACAGCTACGTGCTGGAGTACCAGGTGCAGGGGCTTCTGGGAGACAAGGCCGACGGAGACTTGGACGCTGACAGCGACATCAAGGTGCCGGAGGTGAGCGCTTTATCACAGCAATGGATGACACACAATTATTTTTTTTTACGCGGGTCGTCAATGTGGACGAATGCCTCGGTTCCTCCCATCAAACGCCGCGGCCGGAGGAGACAAAGTGGGAACTGACAGTCTGTGGTTTCAGTTTGTTTATTGTTTTTGTTTGCATGTAACCCCTCCCCTCCCCCTCCCTCTCCCACCTCCTTCCAGCAAATGACGGCACCTTCTCCACCTATTTATCTCCACCAGTGGACAGATGACTGTAACTACAAGAAAGATGGCAGCTGGGCGTCTTCAAGGGGAAGAGGCTCGACCAAGCTGGTAAGTTTGTGTTTCAGGCTTCTTGTCATTCTAAAAGATTGAGATGAAATCATCTTGAATCAAATACATTCTTTGAGGTCTTCATCATAGATCAGTGTGTGGGCAATGCTGGAAAATTAACAAAAAGGACTATCATGGATTGAATTGGTTTAGAGTTGCAGCACATTAGGAAGCAAATTCCTGTTTGCCGTTTGTTTGTCGGTGAATAAATTCAGTTGAAGATTCTTGTTTAAAAGAAACTTGATTTAACAGGGTTTATTCCCCTCAGGAAACCCAGACTGCAGCTTATATCAGTTTCTATGGTTTCCTTCCTATTTTACGCCTCTGTTTCTTTTGAATTACTACTGTTGCACCCGCCAGCACTTCCTTCTGTAACTTCATCCCTTCCTGAAGGCTCTCTTTAAACAAATGTGACATCATGTCACAGGAATGTAGCTGCGTTAAATCGGCAACTGTTATAAATGACCAAGAGCTCAAATCTACCGCTAGGGTAACGTTTGTCTTGTTCATCACCTAAAGATGGATTTATTCTATAACTTTATAGATTATTTCTTGTTTTTGGTTATTTATAACTAAAAACATTACAATTTCTCAAGAACTGCCAGTTAATACCCATTCAACAAAACGTATCAACACCGCTGCCGGTACTGCTGGTTTTACCATGAACCCAACATTCATAAACATCCGGAGCCCCTCGTCGCTGGATTGAAGCGTTGCTTTGCCCTGTCAGCTGTCTGTTGGTGTCGTCTTTCCCTCTCTGCCAACTGCTCCAGTGTGTGATTAGAAAGAACGCTGAAGACAAAGTGTGCTCTTAATGACTAACATGGGACACTGTGAGCTGGAGCCAGTAAGTAAATAACGCCGGCAAAATGGGGACTTTTAGTTTTGTTTAAAAATTCAGCTTCTGAAAAATAAACTGTCCAAAACGTTGAATTGAAACTGGAGTTCAGTGGACTTCCTTTTCCTTGCCTTTTTCTCTCCACAGGACGAGTGGGAGCACAGCAGCAACGGCAGCACCGGCTCCAGGCCCAGCTCGGGCTCCAGACCCGGGTCCGGCTCCCGCTCCGGCAGCAGGGGCAGAAACAACCAGTTCACAGGCCCCACCATGGTGTGTGTGTGTGTGTGTGTGTGTCTGTGTGTGTGTGTGTGTGTGTGTTCTTGAGTGTTGTTTCATTTGGCACTTTCTCTCGGGGATGCTAAAAACTAATCTAAAAGAAATGAAAGTCTTGGGGAGGCTTTGAGGTACGGATACTTTGTATTGTTCCATGTCGAGTCTCCAGCATCCAAAGATTTCCTCCAAAAATCCAATCTGTAACCGTACATTACTGTTTAGGGGGCCTTGCATTGTTTTTGCACTTGAAGATCAGTTCACTTAGCAGTTTGACCTCTAATTGACAAAAAAAACAGTATTACAAACAAGCGTCTAAAGAAGGGTTGGATGGCAGCACGGCCCAAACTGGGAACTAAAACTACTAAAACGTACAGCATTAAAGACATAAAATAGTATGTTCTTCTTTTAATCATATTCATTTCCTATTTGAAGAGAATAGGATATTTAAGTAGAACAATTCAAGTGGTGTAATTTTCTATTTGTTAAGTCATACTGAAGGTGTCTTCTTTGTGTGTCATCTAGAACGGGAACAGAGACGGCTCCTTGGACATCCTGGGGACAGACATATGGGCCGCCAACACAATGGACTCATGCGGGTAAGTGCCCGGTCCTCCAAAGACCCTGATGCCGTTTATTATGTGTATGAAATAATATATATTCACATGAAATGCAATAACGGGGCATCATATTTAAAAAGCGTTTTTGCCTCATCCTAAAATAGGCTACTCAGCTACATCACATGATGAGTGATGAGGAGACGTTTTTTGGGGTTTAGTGTTTGTAAATCTTGTTTTGATTTAGACCAGTGAGATGCGTGCGAAAGTCCTTCTTGGCTTTTGTGTAACTCTTAAAGGATTTTTCTAACAAAAGCTGGACCTGTAACTTACAGTAGGAGGGGAAAAAAGGAAACGAATGAATGGAACAGTAATCAAATTCACTGGAGGGAAGATTGGTTGCCATGGTAACAGCTGCACGGCAGCTTCACCTACCTGAGAACCGGCCACGTTGGCACATCGAAGCGCACTATGAAGGAGCAGAGGATGATGTAAGCAGTTCGTCCTCCTTGCAGACAGAGATACTGTGTTGCGTAGTAAGAATAATGGGGGGAAAAAAACAGACATGACGAGGGTACCATGCACACACACACACACACACACACACAGAAATCAGTTGTGATCAATGCACATGAATTATTTTCAATAGTTCTGTTTCTGTGAGAGTCCGTCTTACAAATAATAACCTGGACCAGTCACGTGCTGCCATGCACCAATAAGGATTCACTAAAGTGTGATCCCACAGTTGCTTTTGTTGCTGAGCAACTTGTCAAGCAAATCTTATCAAAACGCTGTTAATTAAATACCGAACAATTGACCGAGAATGCTTGCTTTAAATGTGATTAATGATTATTTGTACTTTGAAGGGCAAAAAGATTTGTCACCTGAGCGTACTTTGATTCCTCTCTTGTGATCAAAACGTAGAAGCTGTCTTTTACCCCTTTTTTTTAACCTTCCGTTTCTTTGTCTCTTGGTTGCAGAGGTGCTGGTTGGGACATACAGCCAGAGAAGCTGGACTTCAGCCACTTCCACAGAAAACACCTCCGAGGAATACCAAAGCACCTGCCCCACATCGACAGAGAAGGGTGCGTTTTGCTTCTCTTTGAATTGTTTTAATCGTCTCATATTATGTGTTGTCTCTGATGAAGCACATCTAGCTTCACCGGTCATCCCTGATGGTTACTTCCTCTCTTTCAGGATGAACAAAAACCAGTTTGAGGAAGATGACGGCATAGACATGAACGACATAGAGAGGTTTCTGCCCCATCTGCGAACCGTGAGTGACTGGTTTTCTCTTTTATTTTTTACAGAAAATGCCTCCATCTAGTTTCCTCTGTCTGATTATCTGTAAAAGCAACCTTATGTGGTTTTGTAGAGCAGTTGTTCTGCAATGACACAATTACTAGCAGAGCAAAATCACCTCCTAACAACCTGACCATTAATTAGTTGGTAGAGAGCGCCCTCTGCTGGCCAGAAATAATAATAATACATGAATTTACAGGTGGCAAAAACGGAAAATTCACATAGTGTCAGTTTTAAATTTGTTTGTTTAATATCAACAATACATATACAATCAGTTTGTATAGATTTATAGTGACGTTTTAAAGGAGACTGGTTGATTTATGAATGAACATTTGGGGACATCTGCTGGCCAGATGCTGAAATGAGTCATAACTGACCTGAAAAGTGCTTCAGTGTTCTACCGCCCCCTGCTGGTTGAATATATGAAGGACATTTACGCCTCGAGTATTTTCTGTCTGCAGTTAAGTTATGTACGCCGTTTCCTTTCTAAGGCTTTCTCAGTTTGATACTCCAATTGCCTTTGAGCTCAATTTAAAGATGAATGCTGTTTCTTCTGTATACCAGAAGAAGAAATCCCCTCATTTTGTTTCCCGGTACAGTGTCCTGGCCGAGCTTCAAGGCGACGTGTGTTTCAGCACAGTGACATAATTCCCCCTCGGTCAGTAGTGTCATCCGCCTCTCTTCCTTCCCTGCTCTCTGAGCCAAAAGGCCTTCCATCGTTCACGGTGTTTGAACTGGAGCCTTCCTCTTTCCTTCCCCTCTCGGCCCCCCGTGGCCAAACCGCGTTCGGCCTCTCGCACTTTCTCAGCCCTGTGTGGCCGAGTTGCGCGTTCCGAGGCGGCTCCCCCATTGTATCGCTCCCGAGCCAAGACTGCCTTTTCCGTTTCTTGAGTTCCAGCCAAGAGAGGGGGGTCAGCCGGGTTTGTCTGACGAGCCCGGGGGTCGGATATGTGTGGGCACCGGGACGTTAGCGGCTCCCGGCTTCGGCCGTCCTCAAGCGCTCTTTGTCTTTGCCGGCCGTGAGAACCCGGCCTCTCAAGTCGCGTCACTGTGTTTTTTTCTCTCGTTCTTGTGAGGCCCACCGCTAGCAATAACCCGCCCCCATCCCCCCCCCCGTGGGTCCGGGATTGTCCCCGAGACCACGGCGAGGGCCCTCAAGTTTTCATTTCCCGCTTCCTGAGTCAGTAGCAGAAAACCACACCAAGACATAAATAACCAAAACCACATTCAAACCCCTGTTGAACTGCATTGGAGCGACTCTCTATACAAGAGTGTTGACTATCCAAGTTGTTTACCTGCATCAGTATCGAACTGCTGAAACATTTTGACCATGCGTGCGCTGTGGCCCGGCGTTGTGGGAAGACATTTGTATTGGATTGGTGTTTTGGTGCATGACTCCCATCAGGCTGCAGGATTTCTGCTGTGTGTGACGTGCTTTGTGGAAAGTTTGCATGACGGTGTGCAGCTTCGATTCGACGTGCAGGCTGACGATGTTCAGTCAGGATTCCTGCTTCCACTTTCAGCACAGCGCCGTCCTCCTTACCGTAAACCAACGACACAATGTGGCAGGGGACTTTTATTGGTGCTATTTAAATACGTGACTGGCTATCATGTTTTCACTCGTTATCTAAAAAAAGTACATTCACTACTGTTCTGTACTTCTTAATTCTGTAAGAATTTGAGAGGTATTTTACTTTTCAAGAGTTTACATAAGAAAGTAAATGAAAAACTGTTTCATCAGTTTCATCTTTTATATTACTACTTTTCTCCCACAATAATCCTCTCAAAACCCACAGGTTTATCTTTACGTCACTATAAATTAGTTAAAAATAGCTAGTACAAACATTTAAATAATGTAGTATATGATTTTATATATATATATCATTGTATATGAAGTACTTAGTAATGGACCATTCTACACTGCTCTATTGCATCAGAGTACCTCTTGCAGTCTCCACCTCCAGTTGGTGTATTGCAAAGCGGCGTCATCCAAAAGACTCCGCCTACGCGTCCGAAACTTCCTGCAAATGTTCACTTCCCCTTTCCAGGAGCCGGAATATTCACACAAATAGCCCTGGGATGAGGGAATTGTGTGTGTGTGTGTGTGTGTGTGTGTGTGTGTGTGTGTGTGTGTGTGTGTGTGTGTGTTTGTGTGTGTGTGTGTGTGTGTGTGTGTGTGTGTGCGCGCGCGCGCTTCCTCCTTTTCCCCTCACATTCTGCTTCACCTCCACTGGCCTCTCTGGAATGTCGACCTGCACGTCCAGCATCGGGCAGTAATGACGGAAGTGTTCAGGGGTCAGACGCGGAGCATTAAGCTGTAGATTTACGGCAAGTCTCACGTGGATTCTATTTTAAAGTCGGTTACAAATGACTTACAACAAAGATACACAAAAGGATCAAATAGCAGTAAAACAAAAAAATGACATAACAGTACAACAGTGTTTTAAAACCAGTGTGTCAAAAATAAGCGGACTATTAACTTTCATTTATTGAAGTGTGTCCTAGTAATGATCCTCACAGTTTACAGGCAATGGTTTCATTCTGTCCATTTTTTGTCTTCATTTTATAAATCCACATACATGTAAAAAGAAAACATGGTGTTGGAGATGTAGAATGACTGAAAACGTCTGATACAACACTGATCTTTCTAGTTTTTTATATATATATATGTGTGTGTGTGTGTGTGCCTGTAAGAAACAAGATCCCATCCTCCCTCGACGTAAAAAATTGATGCCACAAGATCAAATAAATCTGAAGGGAGACTCCAAATGAATTAAGCTGTATCGTTCGAGGATATAAACCAGGGTTGAAATGGCAGAAAATCCCCTTCTTGGAGATGCAGGTTTTTTATGATTAATGACTCATAAAATCATCAAGAAATCCCCACAGTGCACGGAAGTGGCACATACCGGTAATTCACCCTGGAAGTTGGGGTGGGGGGGTTGTCACATCCCCCTCTCCATCCACACGTCCTGCACAGCACCATGGACATCGTGTCGGCAGGCAGGATCCTCAGTGTCGTGCTGATGTTTTCATCAATATACTCGGCATCTCCCAAAGCTAACCCTTTACAACACAGACCCAGGTTTTCTTTTCCCAATCGTAATGTATAAGAGGATGCAAGTATATCCCTTGCATTCGTGATTTTGTCGTATCGCTGTCAACGAGATTCAAAAAAGTCGGCGGGGGGGGGCCACCACAGCAGCAGGAGGTTAGGACTCGACCGGGCAGAGAGGAAGAAAGCAACCCGTCATTCAGGAGACGTCCGGTCTCCGACTCGTGAACAAAGCCGTCCCACAGTGGAACAAAGCAGGAGTCCGGAGCGGAGATATCACAGACTGGTCGGCCCCTTGCGTCTGGAAGCGTACGTGCCGCAGAGCAGGACTCCAGTCGAGAAGGGACACTGGGGGGAGGAGGGTGGGGGGGCGCGGTCTGTTGGCCGTCAGTTTGTCTTGAGCCCTGCAAAACCACTCGTAGGGTTTTTACTCGCTCACAGTTATTGTGCCTTCTGGCTTCTGCCCACCTCAAACGCATCTTTTACCTCGCCTCCCTCCGCTCCTTCCTAATGGCCCTTTCCTTTTTTTTCTCCTATTCTCTTCTGACCGTCATCATTACGCTCCGCGCCCCCCCGCATCTCTTCTAATGCTGTCCTTCACTCCTCCCATCCATCTTTCAAATGTTGGTGGGCAGCTGAACAATATCCAGGGGGTCATGGTGACCAGCGAGCCCCTCCCTGAGCACTCTTCCTGCCATTGTTCCCCCTGCTGCTGCTGCTTGGCTCCATTCGCTGCACACATAGCGGCCTAGTCGCGGCTCGGCGGCTCGTTGCAATCACCGGAGACTCAGGAACACGCATGAAATGAACATAATTCCACCGAGGTATCCAATAGCGGTGCACGGGGTTCTTGTTATATTTGAAAGACAGGGAATGAGCCAAATGCATCGTTTTCCAGGTGCACGATAAGGAAAAGCATTGAGAAACAGTCGGAGTAAGAGGATAATTTGCTTTCACGCCTCCTTTCTTCCCCCCCCCTGAACTGATTTACACAGGTGGCGTGTAAGTGCTGCGCTTAATCCTTAGAAATAAGGTAACCTCCAGCCTCGGCCGTGACAGAATTCGTTTTCCGCCCCTTGCATGTGCTTACGATGCTCCGTCCACGATGTCAGTTCCTGGTGGCGATACGGCGGTGAACTCGTTCCGATGGAGCCGAGCGTCCTCACAACAATAGAGGTCATTAAATCTACAATCTGCACCAGTTTAAATCTAACCCAACTAATACTTACTAATACTTACTAATAGGCAATGTAGATAAAACCACGGACAAAATCTCTGTCTGTCCGTTTTTATCTCTTTATCTCTCTCTTTAAATCTAACCCAACCCTTTGTGCACGCCAAGGGTCGGTTTGGATTCTCCAGAGAAAATGAGCTGCTGTTAATGGAATGTAGCGCAGAGAGCACATATGATTTGAGTCCCTTTTGAGGATGGGGGGTGGAGGGGTGGGGGTTGGGGTGGGTGGGGGAGCATTTGAAACCTGCTGCTGCAGCAGTGGTTGTGGCATGATTAGATTTCTGTAGGGTACTACAGGTTATTTCTCCTCTCTGACACTTTGATCCCACAATGGCTCCATCTCCTCCTGCAGCTACCCCCCCATCCCCCCCCCCCCCCCCCCCCTCCAACACCCGAGTTCTTTGATGTGCCCGTCTACCTGTCTGTGCTCGGCTGTGGGCCCGGCATTAGATCACTTATTAAACGAGACGCGGGTGTCAGGACCTCGCATCTCGTCCTCTTATCACCGATCGGCCGACTGCGTGGCAGCTTCCAATCTCCTCTGGCGTGGTTGGGGGGTGACTGCAGAGGGACTCTCATGAAAGGCCTGGAGGGGGGGGGGGCGGGACCAGGAAACGTGGCGCACATTTTCGACTACAAGGATTTATTTATTTATTTTTTACAGGGAAACAATTCCAACAGTTTACTGACAGACTGATTGTCGCCTTTGTGATACATGGAGTTGCCCAAATCAGAGCCGGTCCCTTTGTGCTGCATTGTGGGTAAACTGAAAAAAAATCTAAAGTCAAAATTGGAGCATGAATATTTTGTAGCACAGCGATTTTGCCTGTTTCTATTAACTGTACCCATCAATGTTAATATCATCTGGGCTGGCCTCTCTTGTATTTACAGTCTCCTCTTGTTTTCATCCTCTCTCTCTCTCCCTCTCTCTCACTCTCACTCTCTCCCCCTCTGCTCACATCGGCGTGTCGTGCCACGCCACCCTCCGGGGCAGTTTTTAATTTATTGCTTTTGGCCGAGGGCCCTCGCAGCATAAATAAGCGCAGTGATGAACAATGGCCGGGCTGAATGAGCATCAGGACGGAGCTGTTCACTTTCTATGCAATCGCAGAGAAAGTTCTATAATCATCGGTCTCCGTTTCTGTTCTCCTCATTTTCATCCCTGTGGGCTTCAGTCATTTCCTTCTTCTGCTTCCTTGTCCCTTCTATCCATTTTCACGCTTCGGCGCCGTCATTGTTGTGGATGGATCGACGACGGTATCTGACCTGGGTCAATGAAAGAGCTCGAAAAAAATGTGTGGGGGGGGGGGTGTTAGTCATAAAATACAATGGCCGAAATCTGCATCACTTCCAAATGAGATGTCTGCTACGTGGCGAAGTGGAGCGCTTGTCAAAAGGACACATCCTTTTTTTTTTCCCAGCTGGGATTTTCCTCTGGATCGCCGCGTGGTCTGTCAACTTCCTCTGACAACACAATGAATACACAAAACAACAGCTTCCCCCCTCCCCCGCCCTGCCGCCAATCAGGCCCGTAAAGTTTAGACTTGACAGTTAACCACGTTTCAGTTTTTTTCCTTCGGTTGCTGTTGGCGCTTCATGTTCCACCTGTTTGTAAAACGGCGTTACGATAGATGGGGCGAAAACGGGCTATTGTGGAACACGTGGTGCCGTTACTTACTCCGTCGAGATGATCTCGTCGACGGGTTGTTTAATCGCCACAACTGAAACGACTCTTGGCTTCGGTATAAAAACGCTTCACTTTTCAGCCGTGCCTCAGAGACGAAAATAACCAACGAAGAAAACTAATTAATGTGCCAATCCCTCGCCCACAATGTCATCGCTAACTGGATATAATGAACGTAATCAAGTGACATGAATGTGAAGTCGTGGTTGTTGGTCCCGTTTCCCTCCGCTGGCACACTTCCTCTGCGTTGACAGCTCCAGTCATTTTCATTCTGCGCGTTCCGTTAAACTTTACATGAATCACGTTGTCAAAACTGTCTTTTCTCCAGTCAAAACACGTCCACCCCCCCCCCACTTTTCATCCACTCGTTAATCACAATAACACTATGTGTCTTTGTAGCAGTGGGGGGGCATTCCAGTGCTTCCCTTGTGATTCTTGAGGTGGAGAATAAATTGAGTGTGGCTGTGGCAACTTTCCAGCTTTCGTTGAAGCACATCCGACAGATCTGGTGGGTAAAATGTGACGTTCTGTGTAGCTTTAGCGACACATTCACGCCAGTGATGTTTTCCGTTTGAATGCCGCTGAAGATCGATCGTAGTGGCGCATCGCTCTCTTCTGAAACCATCTCTACCACTTGATCAATTTCGTCTTAATAGTTTTTACTTACTAATAGGCAATGTAGATAAAACCACGGACAAAATCTCTGTCTGTCCGTTTTTATCTCTTCTCCCTTTCCTGCTTTACGCAGCCAGCCAGCACCCCCCCCCCCCCCCCCCCCCCCTTCCTCCTCCTCCTCCTCGCCATCCCCGTCACGTCCACAGGGCTTGCGCTGCCTGCCATGAGGTGAGGGGTCTCCTGGCTGGGGACCAGGACCGCCCACGCGTCCCTTTGATCTGCTGCACGCTGGCTGCTACCTGCAGATAGCGCATTCACACACACGCACACACACACACACACACACACACATGCAGCACGCAGACACACACACAGCGCGCTCCCTTTCAACCAGAGAGACAACTCCACGTCTCTCGCGTCCGCCTCCTCCCAACCCGTCTGATGCGTCGCACGCACAGCTGTGGCTCTGAAGCGTTTCTCTTAACGCAACGATGCTCTTCTTTTTTGGGTAGTAGACACTTCAAAAGAGACGTTTTTCATTTAGCGCAAAATTTGGAAAAAATGAGTCTGTGCGTGTATGTGCGTGTGCGTGCGCGCTCTGTCATCTGGTTACCATTTGAAGGGCAGAATTACAGCTAATGATATCCTAGAGGAAAACTACAGTAGCTAAACATGCAACAGTTCCCCCGTTTATTTCTTTTTTCTCTCTCCTCCCCGTCAGGCGGCTCCAGCGGTGAGTCGTCTGAGTCTGGGGGGAAAAAAAAAAAGAAGCAGATTTCACCGATATTAATACTTTTTGGGTTAATGCGTAGAGGAAAGCTTTGTACTAGCAGACAGTTTAAGTGTGTGTTTGTTTGCCTTTTGCTGCATGTTACTGCACCACATGCATAGACCCCCCCCCCCCCCCCCCCCCTCCCCCCCACCTCCTCCCCTTGCCCCACCAAACTTGCAGCCTCTGCCATCTGGATTCAATCAGAACCCAACAATCCCTCAGCAGTCTGTGTAGGAGAGAAGTAGGTTAGAGCCGCGGTTTGAAACATCTAGCAGCCTCATTAGAATATGTGCAGTATGTGTTTGTGCAAAAGAGGAAACCTGAGACCGGTTTGCTTCACAGGTGACGCGTTTTGTCCACACACACACATACATTAGTACATTAGTAAAGACTTAAGTAAAAGAAAAAAGATTTGAATAATGCAAGTACTTTGAGAGCCACTGAAAAGAGGATTAGACTTTTCTATCATTGTACGGTAATAAATGATTTACTGATATTGAACTCTTTGGTTTTGATTAATCCCACAGAATGTATCCACTTAATAGTGCACGAGTAATTTGATCTGTTGACTTCATCACGTCTAAAACCACATGATACTTTTGGTACACTGTTTATCTTGAAGACCAGAAAGGAAGAAGTGGATTGTACCAACAGCGCATGAGTCTCTCCTCCCTCCGCACACACTTTGTACACACCGTCTTACACACGGCCTTCAGTTGAGAGTGTGGGGAAATTTGGGGCTTTTTGCTGCAACTGTTTGTTGCACAGCTCACACACACACACAAAAACACGCTTCCCGCATCTCTGATTGACATTGACGCGAACTGGCACACACGCTAGCATCCACCGTTCATACACACAGTGTGCGCTATCTGCTCGTAACATGGTGTCTTGTGTATGCACAGCAGTTAGACAACACACACACAAACAAACATATACATAGTCACGCACATTTATGCAACGGCTACCATTGCACACGGTGTGTCGACAGGACAGCGCTGGTCCTCGGTCACCTGTAGCCATGGTAACCGCTGAACAAAGTGATGCTGAGCTAAGGGCCAGCCTGCTGTTTGATTGACAGGGCTGGTGTTTAATTGATTTCCTTTTCACGGAAATTACACTTTGGAAGTAAAGAATACATTCAATGAGATCATATACCACCGTCAGATGGCAAAGGAATGTATATAATAAAATAAAAATGATGTTAATTTGGATGAATAACTCATTATCTTATAATTATTATTATTATGAATAATATTGTTTCTGTGCCTGGCGACCGTTTGGTTAGTTGACAAGAAGCAGAACCTTGTTCGAGGTTGTGCTCGAGAGTTTTTCATATTCTGAGGAATGTTTGAATCCAGAGAGAAATAAATACCAATTTTTACCTTGAAGTCTTGAAAAGAGAACAGCGCTTCATCCTACCACGCAATGTACTCCAAAGGTTTTTCCAGTAGAGATCTATTATATTATACACACACACACCCACACGCACCTCAGCTCTCTATTAAAACTGAAACGATTAATCAGTCGATCCCTATTTTGAATATTGATAAGTTGTTGACAGAAACAAATCCCAGCACCATCAACATTTAAAATGTCACCTCAGGGAAATTTACGTTTTAATTGTCTGACATTTGTAAACAAATAATCAATTGAAATAATAAAGAAATAATTCAGAAATGTGGATCGTTATTCGTATTAACCCCAATCAACGCCACGGATTTGACGAGCCACTTCTCTTAATCTCTTTACGTGTGGTATTAAAGACAAATCATAGAACGAGGCTATGAGGTTCTGTACTTGTTTGAAAAGCACTTTAGCAACTGTTTCATGTGCCGTGTGGATACTTTCCACAAAGTGATCCTTCTCTGCCTTCTTTGTACCCGACAGGTCTTCTCACCCCTTCCTAATGAGGCAGAGATCGCACACACCAAAAAGCTCTTCCGACGCAGGAGAAATGACCGACGGTAATGACGCACACACACACACACACACACACACACATACGCACACACCCCTACCTCAGTGAGAGGGAATGCTTTTGCTGTTGATGTCAGATGTCAGTGCACAGCCAGTCCTATCCTCTCCCCCGGCAAATCAATGTCAAGACAGGAATGTAGGCTCCACACTTCGCTGCAGACAGGAAAAAGAAGAGGAATAAATATTTTTTAAAACACACAGGAGACATTCAAGGTTTCCGGGAATGAAGACCGTTATTCAGTCACCGATTCCCCGCGCTCGCGTTTCTTTTCATGGCAATGCGTTTACTCGTCATGCATGGTGACATTTAGCCTCGTCAACATCGTCCTCCTCTCCTCAAACTGTTAAATCCGACACTAAATGCTTGTACCGGGGCATCGGCTTTGACTGTGCACACTCTGCAATCTAATTTCACCCGAGTCCGACTTCACTGAGAGGAGAAAAAAAAGAAAAACATCTCGTTCTCTCGCTCCCTGCCCTGATGTCACTGGAAAACCGTTCTTCAGTTGCTAAGAGACCAGCAAAGGGAAAATATTTGGGTTGTATTTGTGGTTTAAGAAGAAAAAAAGAGGAAATTTCAGCTCTATTAAATGGACAAAAGAACTTTCATCCTTGTTTTTAAGCATAGAGAGTTATTGGTTGGGTCAAGCGCTATTGTGTTTATGTGTGATGGACGCAGCACAGGCCTGGCAACAATAAGGGAACAAAAATATAAACTTGGACCGAAAAGCAGTTTGCTTCGGCTTCCTTCTATTTGTTTTGTAAGCTGGAAAATTGGCCATCCTGTTTTCATGTACGCTTCCAATTGGACTTTGTCGGTGCTTCATGGTTCCTATTTGAGGGGAGATTTTGCACACGTGTGTGTATTTGTTGTATACTATACGTGTGTGTTCTGTTGCTTCAGGGATGATGAATTGCATAGGAGCAGATGCACATTGTAACTCCCCCCCACACACACACACCAGCCTAACCCTTTTTCTATTTTTCTATTTGAAATATATTAAAATGTGAAACAAACTAAAAACGCAAGAAGAGACTGGCGAGTGCGCTCAGACCAAATAGAAAGACTTAAAGCTGTGAATTCTTGAAGGCGGATTTTTAAAGTTGCAAATGGCAAATTCTTAACACAAAGTGGGATAATTTACTTAATCTGAATCTTTCAACCACAAGAAATGAGAAATACAATCTCGTTGGGACTAAAAATATGTATTACTTTTTGCTCAATGACTCCGAATGATGTAGTGGGTTTTGATGTAAATATCGTGAATGCAGATTAGTATATTTTGGGGTAACGTGCAGTAACAAAAAGCCTTTTAACCTCATGCCCCCTTAAACAAGAGAGTGTTGCATGCAGTACATGTTGATCAATTAGAAAGGGATCATTGCAATATGATCTACACAATATGAGAAGAACACAGACAATTATTCCAATCTGATCTTCATGAATTTAGTTTGGAAATAGTGGCTTTCTATGTTCTTTGTGGATGTATCCTGCAGCGCTTACCAGAGTTCACCTCTTAACAATCTGGGCTTAAGGAAAGGTTTAAGCAAAGGTTAGTTAAGTTAGGTGGGTAGTTTGGGAATTTGCAAATCATTTTTATGGAGCTCCACATGTTTGCTCACCAAATACATTAACTGCACGTCTATCAAACATGCTTATCCTCTTGTGTCTGCACAGCCTCCGGGTTCCCAAACAGAACACAACAAACAGCCCGAGTCAATGAATATTAATGCAAGAAGATACCGAACCGATAGTGTTGTATTCTTATATTCTTTATATTTAATGGCGTATTGTCAGCACAGCTGAGAAAAAAAAGTAGGAAAAAAATGGATTTGATGATGAATTATGGAGATAAATATCGATCATTTAAACAGAGCTGAGGAAAGAGTGCGACTGTGAGACGGAGGAAAGGAAAAGTGTGGGCAGGCTGCGGCGGGGAGGGAAAGAAAGGGGAGGTGGTGCATGTGTTTTTACTTTAGTGTGCACGTCAAGCAGGGCTGAAATTAGTTGTGATTTACTGGAATGTGCTGCTTACGGCTCTCTGCTCTAACACAGAAAGGGGGAGCGGGGAAGAAGGAACCCATGTGCTCCCCATTTGCTTTTAGGTGCTCGACTTAGCTCTGTCGCACTCGCTAAAACAATTTATTCACAATTGAAGAGAGATGATTTAACGCTTGGCCTACCTGCCATCCAGCTCCCCACCTTGCCGCTATTAAGGGATAAGTTAATGAATACTTAAGTGTGAGCTGTTGAATGGAGAGGGGGCATTTCTTAGGAGTCTGTGTGGCACTAAATCTCACGGCATTGAGTTCCAATTCCAGTCTGTTTTATGATAAAACCGTGTGTGTGTGTGTGTGTGTGTGTGCGCGCGTACATTTACGTACAATGGTAGGTGCGCTTATCTTTCCTACACCTACTATGAACCACATGCTCTTCCGCTGCTTCTGCAACGTTATTGACTGCGATGTCTAAATTGTGCGTGCATGCATGCGCGCGCACGCACATTGAGTCAGTTGCTGAGATTTTGAATCTTTAAACCTGTTTAAAACGGAGTAATGAACGAATGCTCAGCGAGGCGGCTGCAACCCGTCTCCCCACAGTCCATTAAGGCAGCACAAAGCCCAGGCCGAGGTATCGACTGTCTGGCCTGCAGGCTTCTCCTCCTCCGGGCCAATCGATTGGCTGGCCTGGGTCGGCCAATGGCCCAATGGATCCGCCCCCCCATCCACCCACCCACCCACGATCAATCATCAGTATCCCACCACCACCACCACCCATGATCAGAACTGCCAATTCATTTCACATCCTCAGTCGCTGTGGTTCTCTGCATGTTGTTTGAATGACGTAGTTATCAACCTGTAGTTGTTGTTGTTGTTTTTGTGTTGCTTGTTTCCCTCTTTGCCGCCCTGCTTTGTTTGTTTGTTTTTTACCTTCCCCTCTGTCTTTTATGGCCTCCTGTCTTCTCCTCCGAAACATCCCTTTCCGTTTGCCGCTTCGCTCCACTCTTCATGCTCCATCCTTCCACCTGTCTGCATTGTGGCGCACCTCCTCCTCTCCTGCTTTTAGAGCGGTTGATCAGTTCACCCGAGACCAGTTAACCGTGCTTCTGCCTACTGGCCCCGGGGGGAAGCGGCAAGTCTCAGCCAGGTTAGTAAAAAAATAATAATACATAAACCAGATACTCGGCACAAAATTGAGCCTGGGTGCAATGTCGGCATTTGATCCCGTGATTTGATTCACGCTGTTGGAAATAGCCTCGGCATTCAAAGGTCAGCTGACTATTGTGTAACATTTTTTTTCATTAAATACTTCAAAAGACTTTCAGACTCGTCACCTCAACAGTTCCTCATTCGATGGTCGATCGTGGCTCAAGACGTCGTGTGGCCCGCGCAGCCAATCCCATCAACGCTACTAGCTACCGCACAGCTGGCTCATCGAATATGAATAACATTTCATTACCGTCTCACGTTCACCTGCCAGCGTCAGCAGGAGATCAGGAGGAGGGCTTATTAGAGCTGAGCAGCTCGCGTACAGATCAAATTGATCGTCAGATGAGTGAATGTGGGTGAGAGAAAGAGAGAGGGACACACAAACCATCAGTCATTAAATGAGTCATTGAAGCATCCTCCCAAATCGGTGCTATATATATATTTTATATGAGTTTTTGCATTGAGGCTTTTGAGGAGAGTCAGAAAGCGCCGCACACAAACAGTAAAAAATACACTCAAACACGTTTGCTTTCTGTGTGCTTCTGCCAGCGCACAAACACACAAATTCATTGATATATTTATATGAAAAAAACCATGGCACGACTGTTTTCTCCCTTTCAAATTTTCCTTTGGTCAAATTTCAAACTTCTCAGAGCAATTTCTCAGAGCCCCGGACCGACGTCTTCAAATGTGGTCTTTTGTGGTCATTTTAGTTTTAGCCTAACCAATGAGAAGTGAGCCTCATCCTTCTGTACGCTGTAGTCACAGTTGCTAAGCGTAGTTCATTTTATAGTTTTGATAATATCAAAGAAACGTGTAGACATTTTCAGAAAGTTGTAGAAGATTACAGCAATATAATATTCTGTTTTGTCCGACCAGCGGTCCAAACCCGAAACCGATTCACATTATTTTAACGCAAGACTCACAAAAGCAGATTCTCTCATTTGAGAACATGGAACCCTTTTCTTTTCATTTCTGCAACGGTCCGTTTAAAAAAAGTTTTTTTTTTTAAATTTTGCATGAACAATAAAATCCATTTTCTCCGGCATGTAGCGGTGCTGCAGTATTTCTTCTGAAATACTCATAATAAAAAGTTGTTTGACCTGCACATAGGAATATATTAAAGTTCTGTGCAGCTCAAAGAACATTTCCAAGGTTGTTCAAACACTAATTCATTTGGGGTGGAACGAGTGGGATATTGACACGCCATCCTCTTTCACAAGGTAATAGTCGGGCTTTGGGCTTTTGAAATGCAGTCTCGAAAATGTCCGACCTATTGATTCACCTTTCTTTTTTTTGTTTTTCTTGTCCTTAAATCAAGCTATTGAAATTCGGTTATATTAAAAAGTATGAGGAAAGGCCTTTGTGTGATGGATGAAACCCCTCATTTTAAGGAAAGCCGCCTGCCTCCTCAAGGCTCAAACCGCCAAAGATTTCCCTTTTGTGTAACTTTTTTCTTTGTCGAAAGAAACCTTGCAACTTATTTTTTGTTGAACTAACTTTTGGAAAGATAGATGGGATTCAATTATTTCTCCATGATGGACCTAGTAGCGACAATCGATTTCAAACGTGAGGCTGGATTTGACCCAGTGTTTCATTTGTCCTTCAGTAAGCGTTCGCTGTCGTGTCGCCGTTCGTGCACCGAGGTGCAGCTCAGCGCAGTTGCTTTGTGTGTTTTCGTTTTCTCTATTGAAACCATCCGATTCGGCAACTAGCTAGTTTCCATCTGTGGTCTGTGGCGGGTGAAATGAAGTGAATCAGGTTTGTGGTGAGCCTCAGTGGATGCTAAGTGCTCCTTCTTCAGGCTCATTGAAGAAGTGTTCAGGTCTCCACCGTTTAAGGGGAACCAGAATAAAACCCATCATTTCACGATCCTCGATTGGCCCTCTGTCCCTGGTTATTTATATCCATCCCTACGCCCCAAAAGATGTACATTCCCCAGACTGCGTCTGAGCGAAGGTGTGCTAGTTTACGTGCGGATAATCGGTCGCCTCCTCGGTGCCAGAGCGACTAATCCCCCGAACCATCTGTCAGCGGCTCGTCGAGCCCACAGTCAGCGCAGCAAAAGGACGGAGCCACATGTAAGCATTCATCGGGCTTTTGAATTTTTGGTGATTTTCTAGTTTCTGTCTAGTCGCTTGATGAAACAGAAAAGGGGGGTGGAGGGAGGGGGGGGCTGGAGACCATCAGGGTGCCATTGTGACACAGAGTAGTTTATAGAAAGCAGCCAGCTGCCGCGAGATCACAATGAGGCTGACTGAAACTTGCTCTCATTCCAGGAGACAACAGCGGCCTCAGGGAGATGGAGGAGGAGGGGGAGGAGGAGGTGGTGGTGGAGGAGGAGGAGGTGGACGAGGGAAGAACCAACCTCAGCTGATACAGCAGCAGTCACCGCAGCACCAGAGGGATCCGTCCCAGCATCCATCTCCAAACCAGCAGGAGCAGAATCTCACGGGAGGAGACAACAGAAACATCAGTGCCGGTCGGCCGCCTCGCCAGTACCAGGGAGGTCACGGGCCGCGCCAAGGGGGACCCCCGCACCACGGGTACAGCCAGAACCGCCGCTGGCCCCACAGTCAGAAAGGGCAGGGGCACGGACAGACAGACTTCACGGCCGACAAAGGAGTCCCCGCAAGAACTACCAAAGAGACGGAGAATGTAAAACCGGAGGAGGAGCCGATCAGAACGGCCCCCGACAGCGGCGGCAAGAGCCCCGCCGAGTCGCCCGGACCGGAGTCGACAGCCGGCACAAACGCCCGGCCACATCCGGCGGTCTGGAAGGAGTCTCCCAAGGCGCCAGAAGGTGGGAAGGTCGGCGGGGGCCAGTCGCAGCAGCAGCCCAGAATCAACCTGCTGCAGTCGTCCAAGGAGAGGCTGAGGAGGAGGCTAAAGGACAAGGTACCCAAAAGCTGCTTAGTGGCCGTCAGTCAGCATTAAGGCGGTCGGGAACACACACACACACATGCTGCCATTCAGTGTTGTGATGGTTGATTGTTGTGGTACTTTAAATAGTAATAAAAGCACTGATAATAAAGTAGTAATAATGAAAAAAATGATATTTGAATTGCAAATAAATGAAATACAGACATCCGGATGTTGGTTCAATAGTGTGAGCCCTTGATATGCGCACTCCACTCTTGTCGTCACCCACTGCTCTCCTCCCCCCGCCTCAGGAGGAGGCGCGCGTGGAGGCGCCGGGCTCCGGCTCGCAGAGCATGGACCGCCTGGTGGACCTCCTCAACAGCATGAGGAGCAACAGCAGCGGGGTGGAGCAGCAGCTGGCCTCCTTCATGGAGGAGGCGCAGTGCTCGGCGCGGTCCGAGGAGGCCCTGGCCCAGGTGGTCAGCACCATCTATGCCAAGGCCGTGTCGGACCGGAGCTTCGCCTCCACGGCCGCCAAGCTCTGCGACAAGATGGCGCTGTTCATGGTGGAGGGGACCAAGTTCAGGTCGCTGCTCCTCAACTCGTTGCAGGTGAGAGCCCCCCCACCTTCACCCCCCCCCCTCCCAACTTCCAACACATTACCTATCGACCTTATAAGTAGGTCAGATTGAGGCGGACTCTGTGGTCTCCAGTTATTGGTTTGGGAAAATCTGCTGCTCTCGTCGCAGCATCTTAATTGTGTGAATCTACTGCTCTTCTCTTTTTTTATATAATCGAATAAATGGATATCTTAGAATGGAGGCTGTTATCACTTCAAAGCAGCCCAATTTAAATAAACACTGCCTCTGGGAGATTGTGAGTGGTATTTTTCCACGTTTTTTATGACATTTTGTAAACTCAATTGTCAATTGATTAACCTAATCAAAGGTCGAGCGTTACCGGTGCTCGATAATAGAGTAGAGATTTTTTGGCGAACCGGTCGTTTTCAACTGAATTCTCCCTTTAATTTAAATAGTTTAATGAGGGAGCACTTCCAGGTGGCAGCAAAATGTGTGTGTGTGATTTACTGTAAATGTCAGTGGCTAATCTAAACAGGGAGACCTGATGACACACACACACACACACACACACACACACACACACACTTAACAGTTCATGTCAGTTCATGCCCATATTTCACTGCCTCTCTCCCCCTCCTCGTTCCTCATGAGCTCTATATTATTGCCTCCTCCCGGCTTGTTGCCCCCCCCTCACCCAGAAGCACCCTGCTCCTCCCTTCCACCCCTCCCTCCATCCTGATAGTCGGGACAAACTCCGCCTCACACAGGAGGCAAACAAGACCTACATGCTGTCTTCAGACCGCTGTGGTCTAAATGTTAAACCCCCCCCCCCTGCTGCCTTCATTTGACTCTTACTCTTTTTTCTTTTTTTTCATCTCCCACGGATGCTCATTTTAATCCCCCCCCCCCCACCCCTACACTCCCTTCTGTTTTTGTGGTTTTCTTCCATTGAAACACCTCTACCTTTTAGGTGTTTGGTTTTTCATCCCCGACCCGGCAGCATTGATCGTTACGACGCTCCCTGTTTCTTCCCTCTTTTTCACAGCTCTGCGGTCACCTCCTCTTCTTTCACTTCTCCCTTTTTAATTCCCACTTCCCAGCCAGCATGGACCCCCTCCCTGTCTTTGACATTCAGGTTTTTTTTTGTTGTTGCTTTAAAACATTTTAAATGCCACCAGTGGGCTCATGAAGGCCGTCATTAATGATGTTGCTTCCAGACTCCTAGATCTCAATGTGGGGGCAATTAGTCTGAGTGTAAAACGAGCGGCACGGCGGTTTGTTGTTGCTGTCTCTTAACGTGGTCGGACGCTATTCATTTCCACGCGAGGAGAACTGTGGCCTTTGCGTTTGTTTCATAACGCCATCGGCACCTTTCCTCGTCCCCCCCTTCTTTAATAAGCTTGTCTTCTCCGTCGCTTCACTACTGTGTTTTCGTCCGCTCTTCGACGTGTGTCTGCTGTGGAAGTGTCCAGCACGGTGGGCACTGGGAGGCGGGTGCACTTGTATTCCAGTGGATGGATTTATTTCGTACCACTGTCGCCTGTTCAAGGCCGCGCATTGCGTCCGCGTACCAGCCGGCCGTCGGTGCAGCTGCGGAGGTCGGTGGAAATGAAGCCGTTAATGTTTCCAGAGCGAGTTCCTCCCGACTGCCACTAAAGTTTCAGTTGAACCTGCCACGGAACGTCTCCACAAGTGCGCATTAAACGCATTGACCCGTATTAACCCCGACACTTTTACCGCATTGACACCGTTTGCTACCCTTCGCTTTCAAACGAAATTAGCATATTCTCTTCTACTTCTGGCAGATGAAAGAAATTCATGAATTTGTTCCAATGTGCTTTTCAACTGCTTTTTGGCTTCAAGTGCTTTAAGCTGGGAGGTTAATACGCGCGCCACCTACAGAAGCTCCCGCCGGGGAGATAGCGGAGATGTTAGTGGTGATTACCAACCCCGCTGATGAATTTGCGGAACACTTACATGTACACCGACCTGCCGCCTACTGTGAATTCGTATCGCACATTTAACAAAAGATGGTTGGACTGCAGTTTTTCAATTATATTTTCTACAGCCAATTTGTTCTTTTAATGTATTATTTCTTTCTCCCTCCACTCCGCCTCCTCGCAGAGGGACTTTGCCTGTCGGGAGGAGCTCCAGCAGTCGGATGTGGAGCGGTGGCTGGGTTTCATCACCTTCTTGTGCGAGGTGTTTGGCACCATGAGGAGCAGCTCAGCGGACCCCTTCAGGGTGCTGGTGTGTCCAATCTACACCTGCCTGCGAGAGGTCTGTATCCAGGAGGGCTGTCAAATGACGTTTGAATATTCGCTTTAAAAAAACACATATATTTGAATATCTGGTTGCGCATTAGACAATAACAGGAAACATTATTACAACGAGACATAATCACTTGTATAGGTAATTTATTTAAGTTTAAACATATTTAACAGCATATTACCTACACAAAATGTAAGTAAATTAACTAATGGCCACGGCCGCAGATCTCTCGCTCACACACACACTCTCTCTCTCTCTCTCCCTCTCGCGATTCTTGTCCCTCATACATCAGGCTTCATTCAGTGGTTGAAACTGAAAGTTTTACAGTCCCGACAGTGAACGCTGTGATCGAGCTGTGCTGTAAACACTGAACTTTTCATTGGCATGAAACGGCAAATAATCAAACCACTGCATGAAGCTGTTGTAGCCGATCTAGTCTTATTTTATTCATGCAATATACAGTCCGTAGTCAGGCGCGCGCCCGCCTGCAAAGCAGACAGCCGCGCCGCTGCCGCTGTTGTGTTGTTTTTTTTACATTAGAATATTCATTTTCACATTCGAATAGTTGTTTTTAACAACTTGTGAATATAGAATATTCATTGACAGCCCTTGTATCCAGATATACCTTTGTCTTTTTTCACCAATCAATATGCCAGCTAAAATGAAAGCGTGGAGGTGGGACTGTACATCTGGTCTGCCCGGGTGGAAATGCGCACCGAGTTTCCCCTTTTGTGCCGGACGTCGTCTAGACTCGATTCGCCGCAGCGTGGTTTTGTTTGCGGTGCACGGGACACCGTCAGTTCCAGGAACATGCATGACCCCAGGGTTCACTTCTCATCAGCTGATCCTGCTGTCTTGCACACACGGCCTCGGTCTCTATGGCGACCAAACAGGGCAGCCGCGGCAGACGCGCCGCGATACAGAAGTGGTTGACGAAAGCCGGATTATTGAAAGGGGAAGCGAGCGAGCGGAGGGGGGGGGAGAAGGGAAGAGGTGAGAGGAAGCAAAGGAGTCTGCGGTCAGGTTGACAGTTACAGTTTAGTAATGGCACGGCGCGCAAAAGCAGAACGGAGACGAGGGACGGCAGAATCTAGCGGGCCGTCTCCATGTCTATTGTCGAGGGGTTGAGAAGAGGCCAATGGCCGGTTTGAGGAACGTGCCAGGTTCACCACCCACGTCCACACCTCTGCCCGTCTCGCACTCTCACACACACACACACCCAACAATCAACACGAACTGCCATCCACACCCTGTCTGAGCGCGTGCTGGAGCGTTATCGCCGCTTGTTAAGAGGACTTGGCGTCCTGACCCACGGCTCGTAACACTCCTCGTTTTCATCGTCGGCAGTGTCACATTTGGCCTGATGTTTTCTTGGCACACTTTCAACATGTTTGTATAGTAATATGTGATTTAGTGGACTTGTGGTTGCCATAGTTTCAGATTTTTATCCATTTGCTGTTTTGCCCCATCGTGTTGTAACATGTAGTTGTTGGATTCCAGCTGTAGTCTGTTTGTGTGTGTGTGTGTGTGTGTGTGTGTGTGTGTGTGTGTGTGTGTGTGTGTGTGTGTGTGTGTGTGTGTGTGTGTGTGTGTGTGTGTGTGTGTGTGTGTGTGTGTGTGTGTGTGTGTGTGTGTGTGTGTGTGTGTGTGTGTGTGTGTGTGTGTGTGTGTGTGTGTGTGTGTGCGTGCGTGCGTGCGTGCGTGCGTGCGTGCGTGCGTGCGTGCGTGCGTGCGTGCGTGCGTGCGTGCGTGCGTGCGTGCGTTTGCATATGACTGTGTGTTTTCATGAGACTGTGTGTACCTGAGTAAGGTCCGGGTGGTATGGCCAAAAATCCATATCACGTTATTTAGAAAGATTTTGATATCACTGTATTGCTTTTTCAAGTAAACACATTCATTCATTGACCCCGAAAAGGGCCGTTGTTCGCGCTCGCTGGCCAACTCGCTAGCAACGGGCCGGCGCGTTAGCTAGTTCGATGTGGCTGCTATTGTTGCCACCAGAGGCTCGACAGACTTTGCAATGAATCGTTTTCTGATCCAACGTAATTTTCCAAAACCCAAAACCCTCCAAACGGACACAGCTCCTCTCTCGGGCTGCATCTCTCTGGCCGCCTATTGTTCCTCCCGAAACTGTACTGCGTGTTTTCATGTAGCAACAGAGTTAATTTTTATTTTTTATTGGTGTTACAAATTGTTTATGTGTCATGTGGTGTTTTTAAATTCTGCCGCCCGCCAAAGAGCATCGTCAGTTGTTCTGGCGTAACATCGGTAAGAACGGTACGTGAGAAAGTCATACCGTACGTGAGATCTTGTACCTCACAGCCTGAGTGCGCGTGTGTGTGTGTGTGTGTGTGTGTGTGTGTGCGTGCGTGTGTGTGTGTGTTCGGCCGGCGGCAGAACAGGGTTATGTAACAACTGAGGTGTGCTGAGACGTGTGTCTGAGGATACATGACAGCTGTACGTGAAAGAAGCAAGCCGGCGGGCGGTGATCTCATCCATTCATGATTTACAAGCCAAAATAAATAATACATAAATTCCACATTGATGTAAGATAATCTTACACACGTGTGCATTGAAGCACACGTTAATATCGATTTTGGCCTTATTCCCCATGGTTACTCGCCTCTGATGTTAACCGTAAACTGACAAATCACATTTGAAGTTGTCACATGTTTGCTTGCTACACTTTTAGCATGTTACTGTAGTTGTATTGGTTGCTAAGAGACTTTGCGGTAGAGCAGCGATTGAGCCAAACAGCGGTGCCATTAAACTGTTTAAATAACGCAGGCAAATCAAAGGTTTACAGTTTTTAATAAAATGTACCCAGACAACTGCGTAAATGTGTGTACGGCACAGCCTGTACTGCACTGCACATTTACAATGCAAAACAGAGTCTCATTAAAATACTGTATCTTTTTCAAAAGGAGGTACAGTCCTGCACAGCCTGCACAACAGTCGTGGAAAATCAGATGGAGAAAAGGGCAAGCAGCAGGGCACTCAAATTATCATATAACAATCTCCTACCGAAGGAAAAGACGTGCACGTGGCCCACAGACGCCTTCATCGGGGTGCTGGTTTGCAGAGAGCGTGCACGTTGGCGGCCGTTTGGTGTCCTCGGGGGCTTTTTATATCGTGCGTGCATACTTCAGCGTGGGCCCTCACGGTCTCCCCTCACCCTCATCAGCTCAGAAAATAAGTATAATAGAACAATGATTATGTATAAAAAAAAAAGAAAAGGCAAAACTTAAAAAATATTTTGAGCATCATTGATTGTTTGTTCTGCAGTCAGACCTGCTGTTGCTATGCAACTATTCAAGTTGAAACCGTATTAACGTTGAGCGCTGGTTCGTGTCATCAGCACTCCGATGAAACGTGTTTTTCTGTTTAATGAATAACTAGTTGACCTCTTAGTCGTTCTACGTTCAGTATTACAAGACGATTGCAGCCGTCCTACTTTGTTCCTGATAAAGTCGCAATGTGTATTTTTTTTCTTATGCAACTATCAGAGATTGATTCGTTTTCAGTTTCAGCCGAGCGGCTTTTGTCTCATAGAAACGGCGTTTGAATCTGCAGCCGTTCTGCCGACAAAATGCAGGTAACATGATGTGATTCATATATTTTACAGAGATGAGCTGGAGAAACAGACAAGAGAAGGGGGGGTAGAAAGGGAGGGGGGGCCAAGCAATTGCAGTGGATATGGGCACTGACTAAATGAATATAGATTAAACCATTTGAAAAAGGTATTGAGCAATAACTTTACCCGAGCTCCCCAGAGAACTCATTATGAGCTAATCCTGCTTGTCACATAGCTCTCCTTCCCCGGGAACGACGGCACTTTGGTTCCCACATCAAACGGCGCCCGCCGCGGCACGCCGCCGGGCGGACGTCCGCTAGGCCTGAATGACGGCCCCGGAACGCCATTAAGCGCTCGGCTTAGACATAACAGCTCGCATCGAGCGCGGATCTCAGCGTCAGATGGTGGGGATCCTTTATTTTGTTTGCGGTTATGCAAAGATCCAGATGTCATTTCCGTGACTTGTTTTTGTTTCCTGCATAAAGCAAACAGGGAAAAAAGCAAAAAAAACAAACTTGTTACTCAGTCTTAAGTGTATTATACACTCATTTAGCAAATCTTTAGTCTTTAGTGGGAGCGGAACTTTCGATGCCCTCGTGCCTGTTTTTAGTTTTTGACTTTGAAAATAGAAGCGTTCCCTTTTCTTTAAGAAGAAACTCTTATTTACACCATGCCGGGAATTTAGTATTCCATTATTTAACATAGTTAAGCTTAGTTTATAATTCATGTTCTTTGTGTCTATTATTACCTCAGTTCAATTATTAAGTTATTATCTATTATGTATGCTCGTCATGGTACATATGCCATTGAAAGTCAAAGCATGTCATAAAGTCATGGTGAGCCATGGAGTTTGACATACTAATGAAAACAGCCATAGTTTGGGGAAAAAAGACCCCAAATCTTATAGCATATGTTAAAAGAAATGTTACAAAAAATATCATAGTTTGTAATAAATAAAAGTATACACACACTTTTAGTATTCTGCCATTTCTTTCCCTCTGTAACTTCCTTCCCCTCCCTCACGTGTGAGGAGGACACAAAGAACAAAGCACTAGAAGGCTCGCGGTGCCTCCACCTCCTCTTTGTTTCCATCTTCTCCCCTGCATTGTTCCAAAGGGCCGCAGGTCTGCCCGTTGGTGCCTGGGGCCAGTGGCCCGGGGCTGGAAAGCCAGCCAGCATGTTTACCAGCGCCACTGTTTGTTTTGTGTCTGTCTGTGTGTGTGTGTGTGTGTGTGTGTCTGTGCATGTGTCTGTGTGCAGACATACAGTGTGCGCAAAGCCGGACATGATTTTAAATGTTAATGTAGAAGAAATATTAACAATTGAGATAAAGTCTCTCCTGATTCGCGCACACGTGGCCCACATCCAAATATACATTTCTATATCCGCGCGCCGCAGCTCTGCAGGGTCCCGCTGTCCTCACACGCTGTCTTGCTCTTGTCTCTTCTAGCTGTTGGAGTCCACGGATATCAAGGAAGACGCGGTCCTGTGCTGTTCCATGGAGGTACGGTGCCCTGTCACACACACACACACACACACACACACAGAGTTAACACTTGGTTCTTTGTTAGAGGCGAGAGGCTGAAATTAGAGGACTAGGCAAAGTAAACGCAGGAACATTTCTAAAACGAATGTAGGTTAGAAACGCACTCAGCGCTGCATGATGATGCTCAGCTCCGTATGTTCCGTCTCAAACACATTGTCTCCTGAGGGTTATGAATAACAAAGTAGCACCGGTGATTTCTAGTACAACTACGGTTTCAATCGGGGAGTCGGGTTCAGCTCACCGGCCATGAGATGCAAATAAGATCATTATTCTCTAACAAGTGTAATGTGGTGATATTTCTCCCAATGAACAAAACTGCTTTCCTGATGCTACTGCTCTCTGTCTCTCACATTCCCGGCGGGGTTTGGCCCCCGTGATGTCTAAGTCAATCCCGAGAAACAAGGTGCCAAATGTTGTTGCGTCTCTCACCTCCACCCCCCCCCCCCCCCATCCCCCTTTCTCCTCTTCACCAGTTGCAGAGCATGGGGCGTCTCCTGGAGGAGCAGCTGCCGGAGATGATGACGGAGCTGCTCGCGGCCGTCCGGGACAAGATGCTCAGTCCGGCCGAGTCGCCGCTGAGCCGCTCGCTCCTCATGGAGGTCATCGAGCTGCACGCACATCGCTGGAGCCCCCTGGAGGCTCTCACCACCCAATACTACGACCGCACCATCCAAAAGCTCACCACCACTGCCTAGGTGCCGGCTCGCACAGGAGAAGAGGAGGAGAGAAACCCCCCCCCCCCACCCCCCCTCACACACCCATCCCAAGGAAGCGTTTTTCCGGTTGACCACCAAAACAGAGTTTATTTGTATAATTTGCTAGTTTCTCTACAAGAAGATGAACCGGCACTCGGTCCAGTTGGCTGTGAAAAAGCCATCGCGGCGCCGCAAAATGCTTTTTATTCAAACCATAAAAGGCATGTTTGACAGTGAACGTGTTTTAATGGCCAGTAGGGGCATGCTTGGCCACACATGGTTTCTGGCTGCTGAGGGATAAAGGAGGAAATAGACATGAGAGGGGGGGGCGCAGCCTGCCTGTAGGGAATTGAGCGATCCGCACCCAAAGATGAATTGAGGTGGGGGGGAAGGGCGGGAGGTCAGGGTAGTCCGTGTCAGTCCCCTCATTGTGCTCACCGCCCCCCTCCGCCACCCCCCTCCCCCACGTCTCTCTCCGTCGGCCCCTGGGGTCTGTGTGGCTGATAATAAAAGAGAGAGGAGATGGAGGAGGAGGCAGGGAGCAAACACGGGGCTGTCTGTCTGGGCCGTCGGCCCCGCCGGGCCAGGGAGCAGGTCAAAGGGCCTCGCCGCGGAGCTCCCGCGACTCCTCCTCCAGCCTTTGTCCCCACCCCCTCCCCTGCGGGAAACCTTTTTGTGGAGATGAGACAGCGGGCCTGCTGCGCCGGGCTGGGTGGAGGATAAGGATCAGGCTGGCTGCAGTAGGGCGGCAGATGGCTGCTTGAGCCCATGTGAGCCGACACACCCCTCCGGCCCCCCCCCAGCTCCCCGAGCCGCGGCCGCCGTCACCAACAGAAGCAGTTAAGATATTGCAGTTGGGAGGGGGGGCAGCAGCAGCATTGGAAAATCATTAAAGCAAAAGCTGCTGTGTGATCGTTCCTTTGTTTTGGTCCTACGGGGGAAGTCTCCTTATTTTAGTTGCGCATGTATAAGCTTTGTAAACCACATCTTTGATATTATTATTTTTTTAAATCATGTAGTGTATAGTGTAATTATTGTTGGTTCACGTTGAAGTCTTGTTCTGGTATCAAAAAAAAAGAAAAGAAATGTATGTATGAGGTAGTAGACGTAGGCCTTATTGCACAGGTTTGATTTGCACTGTTTTGCTTTAAAGTTGGGAGAGAAAAAAAATCTTACTTTAAAAGGTTAGACTCCGAATCAGTGCTGGTGGATTCATATCAAACATCTCAGTAGCGAGACACATGGGTCGAGCGTCGTGAGGGTTTTTAGGATGTTTTAATGGACTAGTGGCCTTATAATTTATGCATCTTCACAGAGGCTCCCTGGCTGCGCGGCCGGTGGCAGCAGAGGACATGCGGAGGACTGACTCGCATCATTCGGTTACTAAAAGGACAGAAAGCGATGGGACGACATAAAGAGCATGGCACACGGGGAAGTGATCCGCTTCTTTAAAATGTTCCCGTGCTCGAGCCGTTCGTTGCAGTGGACATTTTGCAAGTGTTTAATATTGACTGTATTTGCTTTTGTGTTTGAGGAAAAACGACAACTATTAACCTGTGTATTTGAAGATGACAATGACAAAAAGAAGAATTCTTATCATGTGACCTCATTTGCTAATTATCACGTGGACCCCCCCCCCCCCCCCCTCTCTCTCTCTCTCATTCCAGCTAACGTGTGTGACATGATTTTCACGCACCAAGCCAATCATGTGGGCTCTATATATTCTACATTCAGTATATCGACAAGTATTCAAAACGGAGGTTGGGCGACTGTGGTCGTTCCTACGGCGACCTAGTTCTTTGTTTGGGAGTAGTCGTGCGCATGCGTGTGCAAATACGTATGCGCATACATACATGGTCACCCGTTGAATCTCCGTGTTCTATAATTTTATAATGTTATATCATTTTTTTTTATCTGTCTTGCATCAAGAATTATGAATCCTGTGACGTAGGAACACCACCCAGAAATGAGTTGGATGAGGAAGGTGATTTTAAAGCTCCCAGATGTTTGTTTGTTTGTTTGTTTGTTTCAGGCGGGCTGTAAGTGTTTGTCCATTTAAGAGGTCATTAGGTTTATTGTTTTGTTCTTTATTTCGTTTTCTAGGTTTTTATTTAAATTATATTAAGGTCATGTATGAATATATATAGAGATATATCTACAGATATAGAGATATAGATATATCTCTATATATGTATGTAACCCGTCTGGTTGGGTTTTCTGAGACGTGAAACCGTTGTGACACCCGGCTTGCTGTGTAAGTGTCGTATCACAGCGTTTCAGTCCAGGAAAAGAAAATACCCACCGGTGAGTTTCCATTATGCAAAGAGCAACTTGCTCTCACAGCAGATGGGGGCAGGTGGAGTAAGACCCCGTCCCCCCCCCGTCGTCTGTGGTACTGGAGCCTCCCCGGCCCCCCGTGTGCCCTTAGACCTTTCTGCTCGGGGTCCAATGACTCGACTATTGAATGAGACGCCCCTCCATTTGCATATTTGCATGGACATTGAAGAACGAGGTCCCGGTGAGACGAGCTGTACGTGTAGTGGGTCATCTTGTAAGCTCTGGGGGGGTTTTTTGTTTTGTTTTTCTAAGCAACTGAAAAATAAACTAATAGGAAAAAAGAATGATGGGACAAACTGGTGTGTTTTTTCTCTCATTTAACTCATTTAAACGTCTACGCCTTTCACATAGTCGCACATTAAAACTGAGCACGCGATCATTTAGAAACTTCACTTCCACTCATTTGACTTTGGTTGGACAGACGCCCGGGGCCCCCATCGGGAGATCGGGGCTCGGCCCCCCACCGCGGATCACCGCCCAACAGCCCGTCACACTTCACTCAGCGTGATCCCATACAACTAAATATTTAAATCCATCATGACTTTGTGATTTACACTTAAGATCTGCCAGAGATCGATTCCTGGTGATGGTCTTGTTCCCTCAAGGTTATTTCCATTGTTACGCTCAAATGAAAAATAATTGCCAAGATTCTGGATGGACTGGGGCTAAAATTATCAAAACAAAATGTATCAACAAGCATTTGACAATCAATCAAAAATGCCAAATTGCCAAAATAGTTTTAGCCTCTCAAATGTCAGAATGTGTTCGTTAACTCCATTGAATGTGACTGATGGGTCCAAATGTGCGTCAAAATACTACAGCAGTCTCTGCTTCCATTACTACAGCAGACAGAAGTGAATATAAAACATTTCATCCTTGAACATGTGAATAAGAGATGGCGCCATATTTGCCAGAATACAAAAGAGAACTGATCTGTAAAATGCTGCAGACGGTATCGTCTTTTTCTCTCGATGCAGGAGGCCTGATCTTTGGAGTCAGTGGGTCGTTTGGGCTGCACATCACAGTATCTCACACTCAGGGAATGATCGGATGCCTCTTGCCAAGATGCATACTGGGAGCCATAAGCTGACTTTTAAACTTTTTCCAAAAATAATGTGTTATTTTCTAACCTTGCTTATTTTGATTGACATTTTTTTACATTATTTTGGTCTTTCATAGACATTACATTACATGTCATTTAGCTGACGCTGTTATCCAAAGCGACTTACGATAAGTGCATTTCAAACTCAGAAGAGCAAGAAACAAGAAAGTGCAATTTCCTCAAATAAGCCAATTTACAATTTGCTATAGATGAGTGGCGTTACAAGTTCAATTGAAGTGATACAATTTGTAAGTCTTTTAGTCGAGGTAGAGTCTGAAGAGGTGTGTCTTTAGTTTGTGGCGGAAGATGTGAAGTGTCCTGGTGTCTTCAGAGAGCTCGTTCCACCATTTAGGAGGAAGGACAGAAAAGTCGTCATGATCTAGTCGAGTGTTTTGTTCTAGTCTCAGTGAGGGAGGGACGAGCAGTTTGCCAAAGTTGACCATCAGGTCGTGGGTCAGAGAGTCTTTTCCCGGAAAGAGAAGTAGTTTTGTCAGGGTTGATTTTCAGATGGTGAGCCGACATCCACTGATAGGTGTCAGTCACTCAGGCAGAGATCCGTGCCGCCACCTGGGTGTCCGAGTGAGGGAACGAGAGAATAAGTTGGGCGTCATCGGCATAGCT
Source organism: Gasterosteus aculeatus (assembly GCF_964276395.1). NCBI lineage: Eukaryota > Metazoa > Chordata > Actinopteri > Perciformes > Gasterosteidae > Gasterosteus > Gasterosteus aculeatus. Next base: position 5,449,438 of record NC_135702.1, on the reverse strand, counting down.
GTGGTAGGAGAAGCCATGGGAGGAAATGACAATGAGTTGGTGTAGAGCGAGAAGAGGAGGGGACCCAGGACGGAACCCTGAGGAACTCCAGTAGTAAGAGGACAAGGTTCCCACACAGATCCTCGCCAGGTTACCCGGTAGGTGCGGCCGTCGAGGTAGGACGAGAGAAGGGAGAGTTCCCGAAGGGAGGAAATAAGGTTCTGGTGGTTGACACTGTCAAAACAGCGGAGACGTCCAGAAGGATGAGGACAGAGGAGAGAGAGGCGGCTCTAGCAGTGTGGAGTTGCTCTCAGGCAGCGAGGAGAGCAGTCTCTGTGAAATGGCTTGAAGCCTGACTGGTGGGGGTCAAGGAGGTTGTTACGGTGGAGATAGGAGGAGAGTTGGTTAAAGATCGCAGTAGTTGTAGTTGTTTTCTTCAGAAGGGTTGAGGGTGGGTTTCTTCAGGAGTGGGTTACCTCTTGCCTCCTTCAGAGAATTGGGAAAACAGCCAGATAACAGAGCATTGTTGATGAGGCAGGTGAGGAAAGGAAGAAATTCGGGAGCGATAGATTGTAGAAGATCAACATCTTTATGGAGAAGAATACCAGCAGAATAATTGACGGTGAAAACAACCACTAGCTTTCCCCTCTGGCAGCGATGGACGAACTGATCTCAGTGTTCAGGGTGACCGACTGTCGTTGTTTGAGGCAGAAAAAAGCAGCTGGTCACGATGACAAAAACGTGGAGAGAGAGAGGACACTTCATTTAAGATGACAAGCTAACCAGACACACTCCCATATGAGTGGATGTGTCTAGCACCTTCAGTCGTCTGATGGCTCACACGTTTCTGTTTTTCAGACCTTTACGACCCCTGTTTTCTTTATTCCTTGGTCTGCGCGGGGTGAGTCTTTTCCGCCTTTGATCGGCGCACAAACGAAGTGGAGGAGAGCTCTGCAGAATCTGCTCCGTTTGGTCTGAGGGGTACGCAGGTTCACACATTGTGCAAAAAGCGAAGTGAAGTTGAAACTCGCACAAGCGTCCCCAGATGTTTTCCTACACTGCGTTTTGCTGTGGGAGAAATCAATAACTGTGGGCTATGAAGTGGTTTTAGCTCGCTCTCTTGACCTCTCCATCTCAGCAGCAGCTACCGCGCTTTATTCTAAGGTTTATTCTACTGCCCAAAAAAAATGAATTCCACCTCCACTGTAATTGAAATCAGACGTTTCACTTGTATCACGTACTGAAACTGGAGTCTGGTGCGGATCTCTGGACATAATTTATTAATAGCACTTTTTCGTAGCACTTTTTCTTTATTAAATTAAAAATGTGACGTCAAAAACACAAAAAGGAAAACGTGCACATGCACACACATTCCATTGTGTTGATACCGCTCCATTTTCTCAAGGGTTTATTGTCTGGTGAGTGTTATTTAGCGTCACTGCAGGTTGTGTCTACATGTTAGTTAAATTAAAACTATAAAAATATGGACTTTTCCAAATTAAAAGACTGACGGGAAGCAGAGAGCAACACCAACCGCCAGCTGGTGCTCCATAAAACACCAGAATATTAAGAAATAGTACAAACTTAACGACTAGCAAAAACAAACTAACAAGACACGCACAACTTTGTCGACATTGAGGTTTTTTTTTTTAAAGAAAAGTTAAAACGTGATCTCAACAAGAGCGGAAACTGGAAAGCAGTATTCGTACTTCCTGGACTGGCAGTGTAGGAAATGATGTCATGACCTCCTCATTTCCTCTTTTGGTGAATCACCTACTCAGTCAGTAAATCAAGCAAATAATTGCTTCTCGGCTTGTGAATGGATCACATCCCCTTTAATTCACTTTCAGCGTCACTACGTGGATCTGTTTAGTTTCATGAGAGCGGATTCATTAGTAAATTCGTTCATCACAAACGTCGGTCTGTATCATCAGAGAGTAGAGGAGAGAATGTCACAACCAGCAGTATAAAAATACACTTTTTATGCTTAGAAAAAAATAAATTGTTTTAATGAAAGATAAACGACCTGCCAGGTTTTTAAGAAATGGCGCTCAATTCTGGGAAATGATCAAAAGGAGCTGAATTGTATCAGAAACAGGTATGTTTTGTTTCCATTACGAGAGAAAGAGTTTACGGAAAGTGGAAAGGAAAATGCCGATGTGTACACGACAACACGCGCACAATGACGACGCTCGCGTGCCGATGTTTTACCGATACAATTGTTAGCGTGTTCTAGCTTTGACATGCTAACATTTGCTAGTGAGCGCGAGACACAACGAACAATGCATAGGACTGTCAATGGTTTTACATGAATTTGGGGATAAATTCATTGTAAAATGAAAAGTGCGTAGACTTCATCCTCTGGGAAACATTAATAAATGTTCAATGTCTTACTTGAGTTTGTCAACAGCGTACAGCTGAGTGTGGCAAACATGTAGGGCCGTCACAATCAATCAACAACTCCATTAATACGTTACAGACAGGAAGAGAAGTGAAAATGTAATCGTGTACTTTAACACAAACCAAGTGTTCCTGAAACATTAAATCAAGTAATTAAAGCAACAGCCACTTCAGCCCAGCAAACGCATAAGACATAATGCATTTTTTTCAGAAGCAGAAGGGAACAAAGGTGAGGTGAATGAAATGAAATGAAGCAAATGAATAAACTTCAGTGAACAGCATAACGGGGAGGAATCAGCAGCTTGTGCACAGAGCATTAGATCATCCTCTCTGTCCGCCTTTATCTCTCTTTCAAGGTTCATCGCAGCTGAATGCTGTAATTTATTAGTGTGTGTGTGTGTGTGTGTGTGTGTGCGTCATTTCCATGCCCAGCCAGACTGGACCAGCCACCCAGAAGTGTGTCTTCATTTGTGGCTGACAGGCCGGCGGGAGCAAAGCTTCTGCTGTGAGCTGCACTCAGGGTCTGATCACTCAAGCAGAAATCAACAAACACACACGCACACACACACACACTGACCCACATGCACATCATAGTTACAGACAGGAATGGGACATGAGCAGCATCTAACGGGAGCAGAGGTGGATGGAGGCGTCCGCAGACGAGCGGTGGGAAGTAACACCTGATTGTCTTTGTTGGGAGGCTCCCGCCTAGCGACCGTCATCGCGGCAACCCCCGCTGCGACGTGCACGACCCTGTTGCCAGGCAACGTGAACTTCTGCCAGACAGATTGTTTTTGAAAGTTCTGCGGCAAGAGATGAAAAAAAAAAAAAAAAACTGGAGGAAAAGAGAATGAAACATTTTTTAAATTTCTTTTTACAAATGTCTGGATTTTCATATGAGACATTTAATAACGTCTTGAATGAAAAAAAAGTTCAGTTCAACTTAGACGTATGTGAATTCCTGCAGCTGCATTAATACAAATACGTCGACAGATCCACAGCCGTGTTCCCACAGCGGTGAGCGTGAGGCTGGTCACTGATATTTCAGCAGCTAAAACACGTTTATAACCCAAAAAAAAGTTGAGGATGATTCAAAAGGGTAGGCAGCGGCAAATATAACTGTTAGAGTGCAAACTCCATTAGTATTGGCACTGAGAATACTTGTGATGTGTGAGTCAGAGGGATTTTGACGGGTGAGTGTCATACGCCCCCTCGCTGTAGTCTCCTTCTCCTTTTAAATGATGCTGCGTTACCAAAAAGAATCATCTATTTTAGCGCAGTGAACGCCTCTCACATGCACAGCGTTGTACATGTGGTGATTAAACCTATTGGTGTTTTTATTATTGCCTATGTTATTGAGAAGTGAGTACTTCTGGGTGTACTTTGTTAACTTATACATCATGCCGCTAGTACTCAAATGAACTCTTAAAACCAAGATGCCAGTTCTGATGCCAGTTCTCTTTAGGGCCCAAAAATTAAATTCTCCAACACGCTTATATTGGGAAAGGGATCTTTAAAATCGACAGATTATTTATTTTGTTGTAGAACATGAACACTTAAATAGCACTTATTTAAATCATTACGTCCCGGAAGTTGTAGAAGAATCATCGAGAGTTGAACACTCATAAAAAAACTGAACTGAACCGAATCCACAGCTGAATTTGACTATTCAAAGAAGATGTCGCTGTTTGAATAAAATTTCACTGAGGTTTTGTTTACCGGCAGGAAAAATGTGCTGCGCTGTATCTGCTTATTCCAGTTACACCTGGCAGCAGACGTTGGCTTTTCACGGGCCTGCGGGACAACAGCCGGTCACATGTTTCATGCAGAGCAACACGTGAACCTTTTGTTTTCCACTTTGGGTTTGGGCGCTGTGGGAGTGGGAGGACGGTTTGACTGATGGACAACCATCATCCTGAGACCTGGGATAAGTGATAAGTGACATCCAACAGCACACGGGGCGCTAATCAGTGAGCTGTGGCTCAACGCCAGTAGAAAAGAGAATAGCCGGCATGATTACGCCGAGCTGAGCGCTCAGTTAATTCCTCTAATTAAGAGCATTGTTGCGAGCGCATACGAGCTCATCACAATACGTCGGGTGCATTTGTGCCAGCAGAGCTTTGAAGTTTGTGAACAAAAGAAACAGAAATGAGCAAATGAATAAGCACAAAACAATTGGCCGGTGGGTGAATTATTCACAACGTCTTCGTTATTTTTTTCCGTCCGTTAACTGCTCTGAGGTCTTTTATCTCACACGGAAAGAGTTGTTTACGATCTCCCTCCTTCATCTTCACCTTCATCTTACAGAAGAACATCACTAATAAGAGTGGTTTTCTTTATGCCCCCCCCCCCCCCCCCCCCCCGACATCCCCCACATCCCCCACATCCCTCTCCCTTTGTCTTACTTGTTTCTCTCTTACTTGCACATAACAACGGCGTGCCCACTCGACACCTGGAAGCACACGCACACACACACACACACACACACACACACACACACACACAGTCGTTAGGCGCAGTAGGCGTCTTTACACATCTTCTAGTCTCCTAGTAACTAGAGTCGGTGCAGCGGCAGAGCAGCTGTCTCCTGTTTTATTAGCTGCCCGTCTGTCTGCCGCGTCCACGTCAGTGTGAATGAACCAAGAATCACGACCACGCAGGCTGCCGTGCAACACACCTTCCGCACACGCACGCCGCCGACAGGTCAAAAGTCGAGCCTTAAATGCTCTAAATGTGTTTGATGAGAACAAAAAAAAAAAGATGTGAATCGGAAGCGTCGTCGTCATCAAAACCATCGAGTACGTTGTGGAGAAGCAGTGGTGCAGGTTGATGGTGCTGGAGTCCCCGCATCACCCCGCCGGGTTCCCGATTGGCCCCCCGAAGCACAACGGATTCAAAGGAAAAACTGCACACGTGTAATTCAGTGCAATTTCATCCCATTGACGACAACCTCGCGCTTCATTGATTTGCTCTCTCTACACGGCGGCAGAGAGAGAAAACAGCTTCGCGTAAAAGCATCAAAGCCCGAGTGCAGAACTTTAGTGCTCGGGTAACGACGTCGTCCTGGAAGTCAAACTATTTGTTTCCGAGAACAAGCAGAATTATTTTTGCTGTTCTCAAAGTTTCCCCTTTTGGCTTCGTTGGCATTATGTTAACTTGTTAATGAAGGGTTTGAACGTAGAAGACGTTCATTTCAGGGCAAACTAGACTGCGCTGTAGAGAGCGGCCTGCATTGTGAAGCAAATTAAAACGTTGCTCTGCTATAAAATGTGCAGGACTCACGGATATAATGAGAAGGTGAACCGCGTGCAGGCAGGTGTCTATAATGGGAGCTGCCGTTTGTTTGTTTTTGTCGTATCCTCACAAAAGCTTTCAACCTTTGCTGCCATTTTCTCCAGGAATAATTCACATTTTTCACAGAGACGGGTAAAAGAGAAAAACGTCTAACGGGAAACAGGAAGTGGCGTCAAGGCGTTCTCCATTTGGGATTTCACATTTCCGAAGGTTCGAGGAACGTTGGCAGCGTTGAGGATAATAATCTGTTACCTCATGTTCATGAGCTCCTGTTGAATTTCCCAGCAACAAATCGAATCTTTATCCTCACGGGTTTGTTAACGCCAACTGTGAAGCATCATTACTTATTACAGACGACTGTTAAACCCGCGCCGTCCCCCAGAGGCCTCCTGCTGTCCCTGTTTGTCCCCTGAGAAATGTCCTGACCGACTCCGTCTCGCGGCGGCAGCCTCACCCGCCTTCCGCGCCGGGACTCTGACCGACGTCACGCCGGCCGTCAGTCGGGTCGCCCCCGTTAGTCATGTGGCGCCCGAAACCGTGACCCGCCCAAGATAGCGGGGCAGCGAGCTCGGCGGCAGCTACCTCGGCCATGTTGCTTCCTGGCGGTGAAAGCACCATTGTGTCGGAGGGGGAAAAAAACAAAACCGTTTGTGTCGACGTGGCCGAGACATCCACAACAGACACACACACACACACACACAAACACTTCTTTTCTCCTGGTTTTCTCTTTTTCCTTTCTCTGTATCTTGTTTTATGAATTCCTTCCTTTCTCTAAATGTAGCTTCTTCTCCGTCTCTCGCCACGAAGAAGTGTAGCAGACGCCATCGTAATGCGTCCTTCTCTTTTTCACAGCGTTTTCAGCACAAGGGAGCTGAGGAAAATAACAGTACATTTACACCTACGAGGCTCTCCACTAAACCAATATCAGAAATGTGATTAGTGGTGAAGCGTTTCCATGAGCCCACCAGCCAAAAATGCATATTGCTGCTCCTTTATGACAATATTAACACGCATAATTAGATCATATGATCCCCTCTCTATATGTCCTGGAACCAGGCTTTTCATTAAATATGTACCTTTTTTGACATTGAGCCATGAGTGAAATGCCAATACAATATATATGATAATTACATCTCCCGCCTCCTTAAAGTCATTTATTACCCCCCCCCCCCCCCCCCCTCCGAGGTCTCCCCTCTGTGCGAGGACGTGTCTGCAGGTAAACGCTTCACTTAATGTAATCTGTGTGAAACACAGACGCAACATTTCAGTCTGGCCTCCACCCTCCCGAAGGTGAGAGTGTGCGTGTGCGTGTGTGTGTGTGCGTGCGTGCGTGTGGGTGTGTTTGTGTGTCGGAGCCTCCACGGCTGCACTTCAGACGCGAGGCGCGCAGACAAAGGGCCATTCATCAAACCCATTGAGCGGGTCGCGAGGCCCCTCTGTCTCGGAGACACTGGGACCGACGCCGAGGTTGGTGGCACCCGGGCGCTACAATGGCCGACATTATTTGCCGGCTGCACTGCAGCGCCACGCTTCTCAGAAGGGCCATTGAAATGAGAGAAAAAGGGGCCCTGGGCTCCAAGTGCCGGGAACACGCGTGCGCGTGTGCAGCCGAACAACGTTGGAAACAAAGTGAGACGTTGGCGTCCTGGAAGCGTTCGGCGGTCGTGATGTTGATGCTTGTTTCTCTTTGCAGGAGCAGTGGGTGTTTAGAGGCACGTTGTCTCGGTAACGGCATATTTTCCCATCTCCCTCCAGGCGATCCGCTCGGTTCTCACCTCTTCCGCGCGTTCTCACAAAACGCTCATTGTTTCTTCGTGGCGCGTCGGCGAGGGGAGCACATGGTGAGACTCCCCCGCCGTTCACGGCCGCGTTTTTTCCCTGGTCGTCCACATGCTTTTCGGAAAACTCTGAGACCCGCAAGTCGGTTTTTTTTGCATCGAAGCCCGGATTTTGAAATGTCTTTGCTTCAAAACACTTTAACAATAAGGGAACGGGGGATGCTAATGAGAAATGACCCCGAGGGGATGAAATCCCTAAACAGAAGGTTGTTTGTCTACGAGCTGTAAATCCAAAAGTAAGTCAACGGATGTACAAAATGAGCACGTAGAAGTGTTGAATTTGAATTGCACCTCACTAGTAGATATATTGACAAACCCTTTAGACAATCAGATCAGACCTGATGGATTTTTTTTTTCCTGATTAGTGTATTTAGTTGTGCTGCGCTAGTTAAGGTGAGACATTATTGAATCTTATTGCTCATCATTTGCACCTCTGCCAGACTGATTGATTAACGTATTGATTGCTCGCTGTGAGAGCATCGCCGTGGTCCAATAACATCGTCGTCGGTATGGGTTTCGTCTTCTGCCATTAATCTAAATTAATAATGAAGCACGCACCTCACACCAGATGGGGGGGGATGGTAAGCGAGACGGGGGAACGAGAGGATGTGAATTGCAAGCAAGTAGGAAAGTGACAGCACATTTTGGGCAAATCTAATTTGGGGTTGAAAAAGGGGAGAACTTGGCACTCAAGGAATTCCTCTGAAAAAAAAGAAATTTTTATTCTCTTATTGAACAAAAAGTAAGGTTTTCAATTTTTTTTTCAAAGTCACATCCGCATGCAAAAGCATATTAAAGTCAAATACTGTTTGTTTATTTGTTCTTTTCAATGCAATAAATCCGTCACCGCCGTGCAGATTGGAGGAGGAAGAAATGGAAAACAAAGAACATCAGACAGGTCAGTAAAGCGATTTCTCTCCTGATCGCCATGCTGCAGAGACGCAGGGATGAGCACTACCTACTTCCATCAGTGTGGTACTTTCATCCACCTTTTCCCTCCTTGCGTGTATTCGCAGCGCGAGTCCAACGTGTGCTGTAATTAAACCCTAGTTTGTCCTAACACTCGCCTCAGAGCCAAGGGAAACACCAGCGTGTCAGTATCAACATACAGGTGCAGAAACCTGTTTCTGGCCTCAGAGCCGCGGGCTCGGCGGATGCATCCGTGTCAACAGACGTTTTCTGACCCTGCAGACTAACTAACAGAGGCCGAGGTGTGTTTGAATGTGCATTTAGAAAGCTTTTAAAGTAAACTGACCGGGAGCCGACCTCGAATAAAAAGGCGTGCACTCGAACACCAGATGCAGAAGCAGGTAAATCAAAGGGCCACTATTTTTTTTTACAGGTAAATTAGGACTAAACTGCTGGTTTTAGGCCATTCGGTAGTGTTTACTTTACATGGAGATATTTTTGAAAGTATCTTTTCTCTTTCGTACCCTTTTTAAACAATAAAAATCCATTTTGTTAGTCATTGCTTGAGGGGAGAAACTAAACCTTTAGCTTTTTATTTATTTTACCAAGAGGACGTTCTCATCTGCAGCTTCACTAATCCAGAGTCAACGCTTTCTTATCGACTTTTACCCCTTCGAACTCGACCCGTGGACGCAATGCTTTTAGGCATTTCCGTTCTGCAATTTGGCTTCCTTGATGAGAGGATGTGCTTCTTTACTCAAGTCGATATTTCGGATTTGGGCTGAAAACGAGACATTTTCAGAGGAAAGGATTTAATGAAACAATATGACACATGAACAATGAAAATAATCTGTAATGACAGACCTAGCCAATAAACTGATTTCATTGTACATCGAACACAATAGGAACCATTGGCGGCCTGGAAAGAAGGAAATTAATCTTAAAAACGTATAATCTGCTTTCTAAAAATATTTTTTTCTACAAATTAAATTCTTCAACAGAATGGATGTGTTCAAAGATTTTAAATTCTTTTTTTTGCCGAGCATCATCTTTCCTTTTGGATTCATTAAACCTTCCATATGAGCTTGTATCAAATACACCCAAATGGAATCACAGGGAGCAAAGTTGGAGCAAAGTTGCAGCTCAAGCCTCCCCCATCAGGTGAGGCTTGAGCTGCAGACTAATAGGGGGGGAATTTGTTTACGATGTCGGTGATGAGCTTAGAAATTGTGCCTCGGGGAGCTTAGGTTTCAGGTAGTCATGAGGTTAAGAGGCAAACAGACGAGGGAGGAGTGGGGCGAAGATCGAATTTAAGAAGGAAAGTGTGCAATCGTAGAATTGAGAGGAGGAGAACGTGTTCCCTTAATGACAGAGCCAGACGTGATGGAGAAAGAGGAGACAGAAACATCCTCCTCGGCTTGTCAAAACGGTAAACACCCCCAAACTGCCCTTTTTCACACTCTCCATCCCCCTCGCGAGCGTGCAGACCAAGACCGAATCACCAACCCGACACATGCAGAAAGAAATAAGGGCTTTCAAGCATATACCATGCGTGTGTGTGCGTGTGTGTGTATGTGTGTGTGTTGGTGTGTGTCTGCTCGCATTATTGCCCCTCGCCTGCCCCTGCGGCTTCCTGTTGACGTGCAAAGCAAGAAAACCAGAGAAAAAAAAAAAAGAATTAAAAAAAAAAGAAAACTGTGAAGCAGAATGTGAGAGACACGCTGGATGAACTGTTAACTTCCACCGCCCGCCCCCATCGCTCTCACCCACACGGCTGCTCTCTGCTCTTTGTCCCGGGTTTCTCTCATATCTTTTTCCTTGCCTCCCCCCCTCCCTCCTCTCTATTCCTCTTTCCTCCCAGTCGCTGCCTGTGACCTCGCCACCAGTATAAAAGCCAAGCGTCCACGTCAGCGGGAGGTCACTTGCACACGGGCCGGTCAAGGAGAGGTCGCCTTCGTGCCCCGGGGCGCCGCCTCTGTCCCCCCGAAGGACTGTGGGCCGTGTGACGAGGACGGGGGAGGAGGCAGGGGGCAGGGGGGGGGGGGGTCCTACTTGACCTTAGGGGGGGGGGGTTGTGGCTGTTCAGCTAACAAACACACAGCTGTATGCTGAATATGGATCTGCAGGATCATTTGTGTATTTTAAAGACGCGTGTGTGTTGGTTTCGGTTCACGGCAGAACTGCCTGCACACGCATGGCAGAAGATAAAGATGCACATTTCGAGTTGTTGACCGTTCACCGTGAATTGGAGCGTCTATATCACGATAGAACTGCTGCCCTCGAGGACTGAATATGTGTACACATTATAGCACAGCTTGTTACGGCTTTTATACTTTGCAAGGTAAAATCATCCTTTGAGTCATCTCTCATTTTCTGGATGGTTCTCTTTGTCTTTTGTTATTTCCTCTCGTCTGTCGGGTGTGCGTGTGAAGGTGTGTGTATGTGTGTGTGTGTGTGTGCGCGTGTGCGAGTGTGCGTTGACTGTCTGCCTCCTACAAACTGATCCGTCTTCCTCAGAGCAGCGTGACGGGTCCCTCTGTGTCTCACAATACACAGACAACCCCCCCCCCCCCTCTCACACACGCACACACACACACCCTCCCACACAGTCACACTTACCATAGAGCCAGATGGGCTCGTGTCCCCCAACGCCAGACAAATTAAGTTTTGGCTCCCAGATTAATATTCAGGCAAAGCACTGGCTCTATATAATTGAATCATGGTGCCATGAGTGTACAACAGGGGCTACTTTAGATGCAGCCACCACGTGCACACACACACACACACACACACATTGACACTAGGCTGCCAGCTGCGCTCGGTATCCTGTCTGCTGGTTGGGGGCATGTTATGAATACAAAATAATGGTTCACTGTGCATTAAACATTGTTTCGCGGTGGGTAAATTCGCTCTTCCACTTATATTTTTAGAAGAAAAGAGAGTAAACACAATTTCTTAAAATGTAAAAACAAACAACAAAACAACAAAAATGAGCCTAGTTGATTAATGATTAACGCGCTAGATTGATAACTAGGCCAGACATGTGTTAACTTAATGCCAGTGTGTGTTTATTTGTGTAAAATCGGCAAAAAAGTTCACTGATGACATTTCAAGCGCACACAGCAGAATTATCTTATAGTGAATAATCTGGGCGCTGTTCTGTGTGAAAGGCCTCCACTGAGACGGGGGGGGGGGGGGGGGGGAGGGGGGAGGACACAGAAAACACCTTCTGTGTGTGCCGCTATTTCTGTTTGTGTTTTGGCTTAAAACCGACAGCTAATTCTGCCCCGATGAACGTGCTCCGTGTTTATGAGACAAGGAACCAGCTGCTCGGGCAACTCGGGTTAAAGCTCGAGCTTCAGTTAATGTGCCTCCACCACCACCCTAGTTTTATGTGAAAATGTATGAAGAACTCCCTTGATTCTGTGACGTGTCCACGTAGGCCGTTAACGTGTGCTGCAGGTAGTCGGCTTCAGATATTTCCTTTTGATAACGATTCCTTGCTTTTGGAGTAAAAGTTTGTCATTGTTTTTTTCTTCTTTTTGTCTCACAAAAGTGATTATCGGTAACGTTGTTGGTGCTGCACACCACCTCAAAAGCTAAATTCGATTCATCACCTCCGGGTCTTTTATTCTGGAAAACAATAGTGTGGAAACTCAACAATGAGTCAGAGGCTCATTTTCTTCAAAGGCACGTATTTGGTTTAAATATTTAACCGGGACGGTTACCTCTGCCCCCTAACGAGGGGGTGTTTTTAAAAAACAGCCTGTATCATCCGATCGATCCCTAAACTGCTCTACAGAAAATAAAAAGGGCATCTTCATGTAAACTCTACTATCCGGATGGAAAATTCTACTTAAAATTCTACTTTTACTACATAAAAAGCTGTCTATAATCTTTTATTTTTTACAAAAAGGTGACTTCTGGAGATACAAAATCTAGATCCTATTAATAGAACAGGGTGCTAGACTGCTCCACTGGCTGCTAGCCTGCCAACTCACACTCACACACTCACACACACACACACACATACACACTCACACACACACTCACACACTCACACACACACACACACACACACACACTCACACACTTTCGTAGTCTCCTCTGCTTCCTGTTCCCTCGCAGGCTGTCGCCCTCACAAGTTGTGGTGCAGAGAGGAGGTGACATGAACACACACCCGCAGACACACACTCACCGCTTCATTTCTCACCAGGCTTTTTCTGTCTCTCCCACACCCCCCCCCCCCCCCCCCCCCCCGTCCTCCACCTCCTCCTCCACCTCCTCTTCCTCTCGTCTCTCACACTCTCCGTCACACTCAGGGCTCAGTTGTGGGCTGGCTGGCACGGTCGCCACATATTGTGTTCCATGTCGACTCTTACCTCTGATTTCTGCGCTCAGTTTCGCGTTGCCAGTATTTTGTTGAGGTTTAACGCGATTTAGGGAGGCAAACGCTTTTTTGTTCTTTCCCACACTCCTCATCATAAGACGCCACTGAATGCCAGTTCTCGCCTCGTTCCAAAGACAAAAAAACACATGAAAGCGCCTCACGTCGGCGGCAGGGGTAGTGACTTCCCGTCGGCATCTCTCTGGTAATTTCATGGTTTCATGGAGAAAATGAGCGGGGAGGATACGCGAGCCGAGGCACCAACCAGCGCCTCTCGTTCTCCCACCGTTCAAAGCCCGTCTCGGCCCGAGACAGTGAGACGCGCTGACGGAATCCACTTCAGTGACTCCCACATCCGGCGCTTCCCTTTGCCAGTTTGCCATCAATTCTTCAACCACCAGACACGATACACACACACACACACACACACATCAGGGGGTGATTAAGGCCGGCGGGGCTGAGTCTGTTCCGCGGTAGTGAGTATCTGTCACCCACAGCTGTTTGTATGCCAGACACATCGCTTTCAGGTGATTAAATCCCCACAGCCATCTTATCGGAAGGCAGCAGGACAGGTGCACTCCGCTGGCAACCGTTGACTTGAGGGATGTGCTGCACATTTTCAAAGAGACATCCCAATTATGCACACCACTTCCTGCCCGGGTGCCTTAGTTAAATCTTGCATAATCAGAACCAGACTTAGGCTGAACCAAATTGGTTGTCTTGGGTCCTCCAGTATGTAGAGATTAGACGGGCCTCTCGGCTGTCGACGCGGCATCGACATGGAGTCACAGTATAAACCACCTGTCATCCCACAGACGCAACAACACCGCGTCTGTGTTCCCGACCAGCAACTACGCAACCAACAAGTAGCACCGTGCAAAGAGCAGTAACAAAATAAGCTGGCGGCGTGTCCACATGCTTCGTAACGCCGCGCAGCACCACTAAACTTGCCAAAACGCAGCCCGCCGGTCGCCCCAGACCCAACCTCTCCCCGAGGCCCGGGAGCTTTGCCGCCGTAATCTTCCGTGCTCTCCCCCGCGGCCGGATGAGGGTATTAGCGGCACGAATAATTAGGTCAGATGTCCTGTTCTGGGCCTGCGGTGCCCGGCTACTTCCACCGCGGCTCCGATGCTGACGCGCGGAGGGATTCCTCGTGAGAGGCGAGCGCGGGGCGCTCATGGGGGCCAAAGGGGTGACCGATGTGACGTTGTTGACGTTGGGTCGTATTTTCATCCCCTTAATGCTCGCTCACACCCGCCTGAAGTGTTTCCGACGACCGGCCGGCTAATTGACTGTGTGAGTGGAATCGATGTTGTGAACTGGATGTGCTTTTCAGCTCCTCCAACGGTGCAGCAGTTCAGCGAGAGTTCAGCATACCGCAGTAAATGGTGAGGGATTTGTTTGTGGCTCCGCTGGCGGGACAAGAGTCAACAAAAGCCCCAGATGGAGAAAGAAATAACCCTTTTTGTGCTTTTTTTTTATCCAGTTAAACCAAATGGAGTCATTCCGTGTCTGAGCAGATTTCTTTGTCTTCTGTTTTTTTTTTTTATTCACCTGAACACCCCGAGAGGGTGAGCTGTAACGAGGCCACTGGTCTCACACATGGGACACACGCGCACACACACACAGACACACAACCTTGGTGCAATTGGCCTCCTCTTCCTCACGTTTCAGGGTCAAGGTGGGATTTTCTTTCAGCCTATGAACAACTCACAAACACACCCACATACACGCAAAAGTACACAAAGATCTACACGTCGAAGCGCACATGACCACCCAGGGGGGGCGGGGGAGGGGCTTCCGCTCTCACGTCCAGGGCGCCACCGAGATGGGGCGCAACGTTGATATCCGTCCCCGGGAAAATTGGATGGGTTTCACTGGGTGAACTCTACGGACTTTGAGGCACGCAGTTGCTTAGCAACAGCAGAACCGCATCACGCTCTTAGTGTCTGCATATTCCAGCTTTTGACTGAGACCCAAGTTGAGGATCTGAAATGATTACAGTTTATGTAAATACACTTTAGTTGCATCAGACAGGCAAATAAACAACTTCAAACCATAAGATTTCCTGTTATGATTTATCGTGCTTTTTGTTTAAACTGCACTCAGAAAGCATTTCCACAGAATAGTATACGCAAGGGAACATAATAAACGACCCCATCTCAGGATTCTTTTTTAAAAGCTCTGAAATCTGTTGAACTCATTTCATCTATAGACTCGCATCCGTTGCTGGGCAGCATTTCCCTTCGTGCCCTCACTACTAACTCCACACGCCGGCCTGCATGTTTGGATTTCACGTCTGAGGGGGACTGTGAAGCTGCTTCTTGTGTGTGCTGCTCTAATCACTTTATTAACTTCGGCAGAACATCACACGACGCGAGGGTGTTGTGCTCGTGCACGAGAGATTAGTGCACGTAGGTGTGGGCTGGGAACGACCAGTCGGCCGTTTCCTTTTGGGGGGGGGGGGGGGGGGGGGGAGTGGGTGGGGGGTGTGGGGGGGTTCTTGATTGCTTGACGCTCCCTGCACGTCTCCATATCCATCCAACTGTTTGTTTTTTTCTTCCTTCCCTTCATCTCTCTTCATGGTACCAGGAATGAAAGAAGCTCTGTTGGGTGTGTGTGTGTGTGTGCGTGTGCAAAGCCAAATATTTGATAAGGCTTTACATTGCCCAAATAGACCCCCGACCTGTCGACAAATTCCTTGGCTGAGAAAAAGGATTGCATTACATGAGAGGGATTTTCTGCGTGTGTGCGCTGGGGGCCGGAGGTCTGAATCAAGCCAACAGCCATCCAGTCATTTCAGTGTATCCTCAATTATCTCCTCACATCTGCCTCGGCTGTTGGTTCACATCTGGCCTCACCGTGCTCTCATCGATTGTTGTACGTACGATGCTGCGACTGAGTGTGATGTACTTATGATGTGTTGTTTGCCAGTAGACTCCAGAACGGGGACATAACGTCTTTACCAAATCTCATATCCAATCAGCGTCATTTCACACAATAGTAGAATACATCATCTGGAGACCATGAACACACAGTTATGTGTCGCTGCTGATGGAAGATGTCGAGTTTATTTTAGTTTGGAGTGAAAACTATCACCTTTAAACCTCTAATGTAATGCCGACTCCTCCTTTGTTTCCCTCTCAGACTTGAAAGGGAAAAACCTGCTGCAAGCTGAGACTGTGTGACGTGAGGTCTGGACACCAGTGACAATAAAGTCACACTCCTCCGCGACAAACAGCACACAACAATGGGACTTTTCACCTGTTTGTCAAGTGAGTAATTAAGCTATTGATTTGTGTCAGTGAAGCAAAGCGCTGTCGGGGGTCTCTGCTCGTTCTGGCTGTCAGACCATGGGATTGATATCAATTTCATATCAAATCAAGGTCTGAGACACGTTTAGCTCGGCTCAGCTGAGATGGTGGAAGCGGTCAAAAGGTTCTTACCAAATCTCACAAAGAAATTCATTTAAATAAAATGCAGGAAGTGATTTATTTGAGTCTCCGGGGTGGAAACTATCTCTAAATGGAGCTTTACAATAGAAAGTTTCCATAAAACATCCTCAAAGATTCACTCCGAGTCCTGACTCCTCCACACATCCCTCTTCTAGAGACATTCTAGAACTTTAGATATAAAATGCTTTTTAATTGCATTCAGGTGTTTCCCCCCTTTCACAGTATTCATCATATCTTGCTTTCCAATAAAATGTCCACCCTCCTGTAACGCGAGAGCCGGCGCTAAGTAGCGGCGGCGGAGAGCTGGAAGGAGACGGATTTTCTCAGGCTCCGTGCAGACGAGGAGCCACACATCATCGCGCGCAGCTTGTCAGCACACTTACAGCTTCTCCCCCTGCGAGATTGTTCCCCATAACCCCCGTGGCCTACATGAATGACGGCCAGGTACCGGATGAAGGTCTCTCTCTCTCTCTCTCTCTCTCTCTCTCTCTCTCTCTCGCTCTGACCTTTCACTCAATGCCCCACACAAAACCAAAGAGCGATGTGTGATGGGTTTTAGGACGATTAGCTCCATCAGGTGTGACCCGAGGCGACCCGGAGTGACGGGCGTGCGCGTGAAAAGCAGAAAGCAGCTTCAGTCCTCATGCAGGGACACTTGTCTCCAACGATGAGCGAAAAAATCACTTGTAAGTTCAAGTTATCGCTGCTGTTGAGAAAAGCACAAGGTGGTAAAGGAAGGTTTAGCAATGAGTGATGATTCAAGTCTTACAACTTTAGGTGAGCAAACCTATCCGTTCAGCTTCACAGCTTCCTCCCCTCCGTGCAGCACAATTAAACTTGTCTCTGGTATCTCCCGTTAACAAACAGCCTCTGCCTGGTGGTCATTTTTCACCCCCGCTATCTTGATCTTCTCTCTGCGTGTGTGTCTCCGTCGGCCTCGGCGTGTTTGTTTGGAGAGCACAGCTCGCCCAGAACGACGCGGAAGTACGTCAGCGCCGCTGGCTCCTGCTCAGAAAAAGGCAACAGGAAGAGACCACTCAGCGAGAAAAGGAGACAGGAGGGGCTGGCGAAGGAGAGAAGGGGTGAAGGGTGAAGGAGGAGGACTGATAACTGAAAGATTTTCATGTTTTTGGTTTTATTGAGCGCCGCCTTGAACAGATTGGTCGGGACTGAATGTCTTGAAAGGGTTGGTTCAGCCAAATGGCAGAAACATGTACGGTTTCGGCCCCACTCCTGTTCTTCAAACGTCTGTGTTTGTAAAAATAAAAACCCTTTAAGAGAAGTGCTGCTGGCAGATATTAAACGTCCGAGGAGTAGGGAGTCTTTGTCCTCGAGGTCTTCTCTCTTTTTGAAATGAAACTTGATATTGGCCTCCATCCATGACGACTAACTGTGAAAGACACGCTATGAACCGACATGAAGGAGCTACTTCAAATGCGATTTACAGGAAAACACCATCTTGGCACAATACGGCACGGTTACATCTGAAGTGTGTAGCCATCCCAAAATGACTTAGTTGAGTGTGAATGCATTGCATCTTCAATATTTAAAAACAAAATTTTTTTGTTCCAATCAGAAGGTCTGATGATCAAGGACACATTCTCTCAAAAGAGTTTTTTTTTTTTAAATGTCAGAACAAACATTGAACTCTATCTCTATCACGTTAGGCTTGTGAAGCTCAAAACAACAGCTCCTGAAACTACGCAGGCCGGTCTGCGTTGTCGGTTTAATGATGACAAAGTCAGTAGCCTGGAGTCGGTGGAACTGGATCTTTACCAAGCTCTCAGTTAACGATGGATAGATCGCAGTTCCTCTAATGTTTTTCTGGCATTGAGCGAGGAGATAATTAGAGTAAAAGCTGAAGTTATGGCCGTCTGTGCATTAATCCCGTGATGTTCATTCTCTCTCTCCTGCCTGGATCAGCACTCAGGCTTTGATCTTGCTCTCCACATAACAAGGCCCCAGGGTCTACAAGACAGTAGAAAAAGTCCAAACTACACACTGTGTGTGTGTGTGTGTGCACGTAGCCGTGCACATATGTGTATGAGTGAACATACTTAAAAGTATGTGTTGAATATCGTCTTGTTTATGTCAGGCAGATTTTTCCTCTGGGACGAAATCTTCAAGGTTTTTTTTTTTTCCTATTCCTATTCTCTTAAACGATTACTCCACTTTTATTAGTGTGTCTTTTAGTGATGCTGCTTGGCTGAATTATTAAACAGTTGCAGACGGAGATAACTTTTCTCACAAGGCGTCCGAGCGTGATAAAAAAAAAGGGTTATTCTGTATTATCTAAAAGCTGACGGTTCCCTGTAAAAAAAATAATATCTAATAAAAAAATCTGGGAGACTTTTATTAAAGCTTTTGGAGGAGTGCCGTTTGAAATGTACAATCTTTACAGTCACGTTTGAATGAATTGTGAGGAGATGCATAGAAAAGTGCAAGCTGGAAAGAAAGGACAATATGTCCCCCGGCAGAGAGACGCGGGTCGATCCCCATGTCACATCTTCTCGTCTCTTTCCCAGTGAAAACAACATCATGCACCTCATCTTGTTTGTGTCTCTCTCGCCAGACAGGATGTTTTGAGGAGTAAGACAGCGGGGTCACGGTCTGATTCAGAAAGGACGATAAAGATCAACCATTTCCTTTGCATCGTGTGCGTGTGTGTGTGTGTGTGTGTGTGTGTGTTTGTTCCTGTGTGTATATCCTCCTCCATAATAACCCAAACGTTTTTACTTTGTTGGGAAAAGGCTCATCTACGAAACATTAATAATTGATCTATTAACTGTAGAAGCAGCAACCACCCCATGGATCCCTCGTGATGAACGCCTGTTTGGTACGTGGCCCCGTGTTGACTGAATGTTATGAATTAATAAACATCCAGTTCATGCCTTCATCACATCAGGCAGAACAAATGTGTAAGAACGAAACGTTACTTTCCCAAAGCCTCCGACTAACACATCATGCTGAAAAGTAGGGCTTAGTTTCTTGATTAACTGATTATCTTAAAATAATAAATATAATGTTATAAATAGACATTATAATAAATCTTATTTCAGGAAATGTGACCAAACAACAGTCCAAAACCCAGAGATATCTGTGTGCATGCGAGCTGATAGTCAGTTATGAATTTGCTGGTTGGAGCGCTTGCGAGCGCACTAATTGTACTCCGACCGAAACGAGCAGCCACGTAGCCGATAGCCAAGTGCCCCTCAACCGCAGGCAGGGCAGCGTTTGACCCGACTATTTGGAAGTGAAGCATAAAGCGAGGGATTATGGGCTGCCTGCGGGAGTATTTGTTAAAATGGACACAGGTTACCGTGAGTGGGAGAGAACATTCAGAATCCGCGCTGCCTGCTTTAATTTGTGTTACTGTGAAACCGAAGCAGAAGACGTAGGAAACTACAGCCGAATGGCTTGAGAAATCCCCCCCAGGGGCAGTAAACACAGCACACAAACACAGGCAAGCGGACATAAATGGGATTTTTGGAGTGAGGCCTGGAGGCTGGATACTGAAGGCCGGGTTTGGGTAAAAATGAGAGGGAGGGGGAGGGGTGGGGTTTAAGGTCCCAGCCAAAGTGTCTCCTGCAGGAGGTGGTGTGTCGGCATGGAGGGATTCCCGCTCCTCTGAAGTCTGGCGGTCGGTATCTGGTTACTCCTGTAGGTCTGCCATGATTACCCTCCACTCACATTCCACAGCCCTCATTTGCTCCAATCCACACGGGGATCGCACAAAGTCTGCGGGACACACGGGACAAATGCACACATGAATACGGGGACCAGCAGCCAGAACGATAAACCAACGATAAACCAACTTCAGACTCAAAACACGCAGCTTTTGTGGCCCTTTAAATCTCCGCGAGTTTGGACGACGGCCTTTTGACTGCGGCTGAGGTCTGCGTCGCCGCTGTAGTGGTAACCCGGTTGTAAAATGCCAGAAGTGCTGTGATCCACATGGGGGTGTTTGTCAAGTCACACCAAACTGTGAGGGGAGCGGCGGTAACGGGGTGGTGAAGCCCCCCCCCCCCCCCGATTCACCCCCCCACCAGACCTCGTCCGTTGCCCTCCTGCTGGAAGGAATGCTGTTACAGACGCCCAATCAGCTGCTGGCATGTTGCAAAGCTCTCCTGGGGCTTTACAACAGGACTTCATGCTCCTGCACAGAGTGCAACCGATTTATGACATTGGTGTTTGTACACATATCTGCATGCTGTGTGTGTGTGTGTGTGTGTGTGTGTGTGTAAGCTGGGCTCCTCACACTGTTGCATCCTAGCGTTCACCACCGCGCCCGGAGCCTCGCGTTTGAGAGGCTCGTTGCCTCCTGGCTCCTTCCTTTGAAAAATGAATTTTCCTGTTGCTTTTTTCAAGTCAGCACTTTGTCAGTGAGACTGACATCATTGTTTCTCCGGGGGGGGGGGGGGGGCGGTTTGGCCTCTGGGAGGACGGCCCAATGGGACAGAGGACAGTTCAATTCGTAATCACGAGGGAAGGCAAGGAAATGGCTCTTCTTGCGTAATGTAATTGGAAAAGAAGAGCGAGAGGATATTGTAGTCATCTCGAGCTTGTCTCATGCCGATATTGCGCCTATCAATCATATTTCATAGGGTGTCTTCTGTGTGTTCAGTGACATTCCTCCTGATTTATCATGGTAATAATACGCACATAGTGCATGTCTAAATATACTAAGAGAAGGGCCACTGTAGAGGGAAATGTATGTGACTTAATGCGATGTGTGCAGGATGAGGGGAACATATATATTTATATGTATATATATATATATATATATATATATACATATAAATATATATGTATATATATATATATATATTTATATGTATATATATATATATATATATATATCATACAGGCATCTATGAAAAAATATGAAAATCTAAACACCATCTTCTGATCAAAAGGCAACTCTTGAGTTCACAAAATATTCACAGAAATAAAGATGTATTCCATTTTATCCATAAAAAAGGCAGAATCTTATAAAAACTTGAGATTTTATTGCAGTAAATTAGAAATGATTGAGCCGGATGGGGCTGTTTACATGTTGCGTTGACGTATTACTTTCACAGCACTACAGACTTCAAAGTCTGAATGCTGCAGCAGCTTCCATTAACAATGAAACGTATATATTAGATGAAGTCTTCTCCCAGGCTTGATAAGCCCGATAAACATTTAACATTTGACGAAGACAGAAAGCGAACGTATTGTTTCAGCGTAGACGTTTAATTATAAACAGGTATTATAGACTTTACTGTCCAGACCAAAACTACTACTTTCAGGATGTAATTAGAGACTCGGTCACATGTATGTCCCTTTCTTACAAACATACATGCTGCATGATAAAAGTGTGGAATCCTCCCTTTGAAAAGCCACTGAAGCACATTTTTTCACTGTTTTCTGACATTTCTTTACATCAAAGAAATGATACAGCGGATTAATCGATAAGCAATCGTTAGTTTGCAGCTCTGTTGGAAGCTTTTGAGAATGATCCAGACGATGCTCGTGTTAATCCCAAGGGGCTTTTCTTAAGCCAGCTGTGGACATAAAAGAATGGCGATCAGATCACACGGTGGAGAAGAATGAACATCAACATTTTAAAGGACGCCGTGTCCGTGCACAGTTGTGCAATATAGAAAAACTCACACTACTGTCACTGCGACCGCAGACGGTGCACAGAGGAGCCGTCTTGTTGTGTGACTGTTCCAAGCAACAGATCAATATTGGCTCAAAATTCACTACATGGAAAATCAAGGACGTTGTTCAAAGGACGAGCGGCGAGCTGGATTCTTGCCGCTGTCAGCTAATTCTGTGCATAAAATGTAGTCTGAATATTTTAATTAGCCGCAATGCGGGTTTCACTAACAACTAAAATCTTTTGGATAAGAGCGACTATTATTTGCCACGCGGATCAAAGACTCACACACTCACTTGCAGCCACTAAGTGAATGTATTTGCCTTTTTCTATTCACTGATTCATTGAGGTTAAGAAAAAAAAAAGAAGAAAAAACATGCCTGCAGGCCATGTCGGGGTTAAATAAGCATAAGAATGCCAGAAGTGACTGTCCCCTCCTTTAAACCCCCAACAGACACATCCAGCCAGTAAAATCGGCTAGACTGCCCCCACCACCTCCACCACCTCCCAGCCTGGGCTCAAACCCCCCCTTGCGATAGGAGCAGGCAGATAGACAGACTGTCTTATCCCCCCCCCCTCTTCCTCTGGGGAGGAGGGGGGGGTCTGGCTTTGTGTCTACCGGCACGGACGAGGACTTTGTGTTGCAGACATGCATGCATGCATGCTTGTGTGCAGGAATATCACACAAACGGGCCGTTAGTATGTGGCCCCCGGCACGCACATGCAAAGACAATACACACAGAATCCGTTCGTCTATATATACTGCATATCTCAAACAATAACGCGGTTTAAGATGACTCACATCCCAGAAAAGTCCACCAAGCATTACACAAACAATCAAGAGGATGTTTACAAATGATTCAATGTCAGATGACATTGTAATTAGGAAGGACATTTTTTTTTTCCCCCCAAAGTGAAAAGGTCGGGTTAGGGGACACATTCACACACAAAGAGCCAAAGCAAACCCCGCTGACCCTGTATAGGCCCCACCTACCATGTTCAACCCCCCACCCCACCAGGTCTGCATATGCAAAGACGCACACATTTATTAATATACAACAAAAACGCAGGCGTTACCCTGCTATGGACTGCATGTGTGTATTAAGCACGGACAAACCGCATGTCAGTTTGATTCTCACCAAAGACGAGAGATGCAGCATGCAGAGAGGCTGAGAGGCTTTCATTACACCGTGGGATGGGATGTGGGTACAAATGTGGCATTTCTGTCAACAACAAAGTATTGAGAAGAGTTTTAATACAATGGTCACATACCCATATGTCTGTTTTGGATTAGATTTCATTTAGAAGATAATTGCTTCAATGAAGCATAATTTTCTGAGTGTACAAGGAAATCTTTTTTTCCTTCCATCTCTTCATATCTAGCATAGCAGTAGTGATTAAATTATATATGGCCAGTTATTCAACAATATTCTTTAATCAGGAATTCATTGTCATTGGGACCAGCCTCTTAAATGTGTGTGTTTGTTGGTTTTCTTTGTCAAGTATTTGTCATGCAATGCACCAAACAAACAGTTAACTGCAGCCCTAACGTTGTGTGAGTATTATTAAGATTGACTGGAATCAACCATTACCCCTTCCAGGGTGAACAGTCACTGTAGAGAGCTAAAAACAAGCTCGGGAAACAAGGCCGTCTACCAACCACCATCATCAGCCACAACAGCCAACAGGTGACTGAGCAGCCGTTAAAAAGACAAACACAGCAAGTACTTAAACACACACATTTATGCACAAGTGAAGCCAACAGCAAGCACGTAATCACGTCCCTCTGAAACTATTTTAAGAGTTTATTTTGACAGAGACATGTCCATTAATAGTTTAACATGTCCACATTGGATTGTCTGAACTACAATAAAAAGGAAGCAGCAAACCTCACCTGACTGCTTAGCTCTGGTGAAGTGTAGTACTCTTTCTCACCACACACCGTTAATAAAATGGGACAGCCGTTATAATTCAGAGGGGCGCTGTTTCAACAAATGAGGGAAGCACGGTGAAAAGAGACAGCCCTAACAACGCGACACTAGGAAAAAGTGCGAAATAGCAAGTTTAAAAATAAATGGGTCTTAAAAAAATATAAACATTTGATGGGGACACTGGAAGGACTTTAGACAGGGTTGAAAAAATACAATTAATTATGTTAAATATTAAATTATACTTTCTGTACATGACAGTAAAAAATTCTTCACATGGCCAGAAAAAACGTTTATGTTTATATATCTTCTGGATATAATCAGATTTAAACACATAATGTGTTTTTCTTGGACGCTGCGCGCTGGGACAGTTTTCATGTGTAATACACATGTTCATGCTCCTGGCAAGAGATGCTGGTGATCAACCTGTAATAGTTTTAATGGAATTATTGTTGGGCAGAATCAGGGTCACCCTGTCCGAGGGTCACTGGTATTACACCATTTCTCTCTCCCACACACACACACACACACACACACACACACAGAGCTGCTATAGTTGTATTAGCAGGTTTAGGGATTATTGTTGAGAGGACATACAGTCAGCCCTTAGTTTAAAGTACATGATGTCAAGGAACCGGCTCCCGTTGGAGGCTCCGCCCCCCCGGTGGAATGTATTTGAATGTTTTCTGAATAATGCATCTTCCTCCTGCGTCAAAGTTTCTATCTGGGTTTCACAGTAAATATAGTGATACATAATGTATGCACTGGGCACAGTCATCAATAAAACAGGCAAAGGGAAAGAATATTAATATGTATCCTCGGACGAGCGTTGATTCGGGGAGACTTTTAACATTCATTATTCCGTCTGAATCATAATACTTTCCAGGGTACACCACACAAACATTGTGTCATTGTCCTTCTTTGCAGGAATGACTTGGCAAACAGCACCAAATAAATATGAATCGGGCTGTGGAATATCTCAGGAACATGAACTAATAATGAAATTGCTCTTCAACGCTTTCATAAGGAGGGTTTAAAGGGAGAACGCACACACGCGTGCTTCCACTCCTGCCTCCACCACTGAGTCATTGGCACAAAATACGTTGTTTACTCTGTCATATTCTAAATAAACTCAAGGTTTTTTGGAAGCGCAGTCGAACAGAGAGGAGGACGGGGGGTGGGATTGCGTGGAAAGTGGGTCTTGTAAATGTAGGTCTTTGAGACAGTGTGTGTTGGTAAAGCAGGCTTACAGTAGTAATCCTCTTCACAGACACCCATCTGACTAGCAACAGGACGCGGCCCAGACAGACACGCACACACCCGCACGCGCGCACACACACACACGCACAGACGGAGCGGTTTTATCACAAGGAAATCTATTATGTTGTGTATTGTTTTTCATGAAATGCCAACGGTCATAAGTGGGCCAGGCTCACTGATCATATCATCAGGCCATTCATCTGATATCAAAGCGGTCTAAATAAAGTCGTCTTCCAGTACATTTCCAGTGTGTTCACTTCCTCAGGTGTGGCACCGAATTCTTTCCACGATTGTTTGTGTCGTTTACTTTCCATTCAGTCTGATCAACCGTTTGAATGAAGAGGGCTCCTCCAGGAAGCCGGAGCTTCTGTTGACTTTATTGGTTCCTGAAATTTGTCATTACGACTTCCTGGCTATGGTGTCATCAGGTAATGACAGAGGGGAAGGGGGACATTGGTCCCAAAATAACTGACAATTGTAAAGCCCGTGAGGAGTTATGGCCGACGGAGTCTGACTCATCGCGTCTCAAGAGGAAAATGCTTTTACGAACCACACTATGACATCAAAGTCCTTCAGCAAAGTTAAGCCAATGTTGACTTTGATAACAACGAACAGACAATATTATTTACCAAAATTGAGTTAGAAGGTTTTTAGAGAAATAATCCAATTTGGATTGTGCACAAAACCAAAGGCTAATATTAAAAACAACTGAATGAGACCAGTGCAAACCTCTAGATAAGAGACGGGACAAGACATGTTATTTGTACTTTTTTTTTTATTTTGGCATTTCTTTGTTTTGCATTTATATTAAGCAAAGTGCATCTTATTTTCTTTTTCTCATCAACACATTGCACAATACATAAATAATGATGCATATAAAACGTCTTCATATTTACAATTAATAATATATTTATATATAACATAAAATACATTTTCGCTTCTTATTTTATTCAATTAAATCTTAGTCATTTATTAAACAAAGTCCGTCAGAGTTGTTATACTTTCTTCTTCTTCTTCTTGTGAAACATTTCTTTCCACTGTTTGGACCTCTCTGAAAACAAAACAAGGAAAAGAGGGTGTAGTCTGTTTGTGAGGAGGAGGAGGAGGAGGGGTGAAGAAGAGGAAAGCTCCTGCTATCGCGTGTTGAAGATGACTTCCAGCCAGCATGGGCAGCTGCTGATGAACTGTCTGGTGTAGCACTGGCCCCAGCCCTTCACGAAGCTTATCTGCACCGTGAAGCCCGTGCGCGGCTGCTGCGTGAACTCGTGGTCGTTGGGCCTCTGCAGGCTGCCGGCTTTGTCATAGTCAAAAGCTTTGATGGAGAACCCGGGGAACACCTTGTGCACCAGCAGCGTGCGCGAGTCCGGGTTGTCCAGTGTGGCCGACTTGATGAAGATGGGGTAGCAGCTGCGGTTGTAGACCCACACCCCGTCCGGCTCGCGCGTCAGCTGGATGCCGTAGCCGATCTTGGCCCGCACCATCTGCACCAGCTGGGACTTGTTTTCGGAGCAGAGCTGGCCCAGGCAGAAGCCGTTCCCTTGAGGTAGATCGTAGAAGATGTCCAGAGAGGGCTCCTGGACCGAGTAGAGGCGCCCGACGCGTGTCTTCTCCTCCCAGTAAGCCACCACGCACCAGTGGGCCCGATCGCCAGACTCCTGCAGTGCCAGGGAATCTAAAAGGAGACACAGGGGAGAGGGAGGTGGTCAGACCTGTCGCGAAGCTGCACGGTAAATGATTGATGACACTGAAATGTTGTAAAAGGGGCAAAAAACAAGAAGTAATGGAAGAGGAAGGGGAAGGAAAATATGAGGTTTTAAGAAGAAAAAAAAGAAAAAGAAAGCAGAAGGCGACGACACAGACGTTGCTCCTTCCTCCCAACTCCTCCATCATCCACTTCTCTTGCTTTAGTCAAAGCCAAAACTAAACCGTCAGACTCAATCTCTGCAACACAGGAAAATCCATGTCGGAATTCCTGGACTTCAGACAAGAGAAGCAGCTCGGAGACGCTGGCGGCCGCGCGGCGCGATGCTCGCCTGAGCGTCGAATGCTTATCTTCTGTCTGGCTCGCTGCGTTGCGAAGCCGGAGGGAAAGAAAATCCCGAACCAAATCTTCCACCCTGCGCCGAGAGAGCGGGACAAGGCGAACGTCGCGTTAAAAGAAAAAAGAAAACGCAGGAGCCCCTTCCCCCGTCCTCCGCCGGAGCACGTGGCCGACGGGCGAGCCCTTCGCCTCCCCGAACCCCGGCCGTCTGATTGGTCGGACAAGCTGGGCCCCTCCAGTCTAAAGTTTCCCCTGAGCGTAAAAGAAGTGTAGCATTGGCCGTGCTCCAGTTTCTTTCCTCCCCCCCCCCTCTCGTCTCCCCTTCAGGGTGCCTCCCGCGCTGCTCCCCCCCCCCCCCCTTCATATCTCGATTCCACAGAATTCGGGCTCCCAGCTCCAAAAGTAGGAGCCAGTCAGGCGCGAGGGAAATAGAGGGAGACAGAGAGAGCGCGAGAGGAAAGAACGGGGAGGGGGGGGAGGAAAAGAAGGAATTCTTTTCACATATTTCGACTGTTACTTTTGCAACTTTGCTTCCTCTCCCGATCTCTAGGCGTCTCCGGCGCTTTTAGGATCGTCACCTAATTCGCCGCAACCCGTCTGCTCGCCAACCTCGTGTACTTCCTCTCGCACACACACCCGAATCCAGTCGCCATGAAAGACACATTCAAGGGTTAAGAAAGCTTGAAGAGGGGGAATATATATGTGAGGGAAAAAAAAAAATTAACAGAGCCCCTCTCAGAGCCTATTCAGCCGCCCCCCCCCTTCCCCAGCGCCGCCCCCCCCCCCCCCCCCCCCCCCTCCTCGTTTCATCTGGCGGTGGCTGTGAATGTAACCGGTAATTTGGAAGGTCCCGTCTGAGACAAACTGCAACGTTAATGCGGCAGGATCTCTGCCGGCCTGAGCGAACTCACCGTGGCCTGTCATTAGCCTTCATTAGATGCAGGGAGAAGGCGGGGAGGGAGGGAGGGAGGGGGGGGAGAAAAAGACAACACTAGGAGAAGACAGAAACAGACAGGAGGTGAGGAAGGGGCGGGGGGGTGGGGAGCGGACTGAAAGCATGCCTTCCATAAAACAAGAGAAGGCTGTGTTCTTTGAAGTTGGTCAGAGAGCAGCCTTGGGGAGTTTATCGTAAATCCGTCCCCATGTGCTGCTGGGGGAAACTAAGTACCCTGCTATCTACCTTAGACCAAACTGGGGCGGGGGGGGGGGGGGGGGGACGGTGGGGGGCTTTATCTTTGGGAAAAGGGACACAAAGTGTATTTTGTGTCTCGGGCTGAGACGGAATCTCCAGTCCTGCCCGAGCTTTGCTCCCGGTTCGGTTAAACGAGAACAATACAAGACCAGCCCGGGTTTGATACGCAGAAGGATGCTGTGGACTTTCTTAACAGCTGACAGAGGGCCTGCTGGTGGAGCTCACCTGTGGGGCCCTCTGTGTGTGTGTGTGTCCGTGTGTGTTTGTTATTGCTGGGAGAGACAGAGCCTGGCGTCAGAGGTCATTAGAGCGGCTGCCTGTCTGAGCCTGTCATTGCAGCCTGAAAACACCCTGCTATTCAGGACTTCACTGGCTGCCTCGCTTCCCCTCCCTCCCTCCCTCCCTCCCTCCCTCCCTCCCCTCTCAGAAACCCCGGCTGGTGGCAAGTGAGAACCGCAGAGGAGAGAACAGCAAAGGCACGGATTAAAGCAAAGGGCCGAAGAGAGACAGAAACATGGAGGCCCGAGAGAAGAGAGGTCAGCGAGCAAAGCGTGTGTTTATGTAAAAGCTGCAAATACCATGAAATAACAGTCCTGTCTTGCTGGAGCGGGATTTAAAAAAAAAAAGAATGGTTTAAGTCAATAATCCATAATCCATATTCCTAGTATGGGTCAAGCTCCAAAAAACGCTATCCTACACTTCCCATAATGCAACCCGAGAGCCGTATTTGTTGAACTTTCCCTGACCGATAAAATACTTTAAAGTCCAAATGAAGTTAACAGACATCATCTCAAACTTTCACCGGCCGGTAAAAAGGTGTAAAAACTACAAAATGTCCTTCTGGATGGGTAGCGAGGAACAAAACTTTTTTTTGTTGGTTATATCAGCAGCGCAAAAGGGCCAGACAGACAGACTCCTCCGTCTGTGGGGCCCCGTGAAGAATATGTTCACAGCTCGTCCTGACAGCAGATGAGCTTACACCTCATGAGTAATGCTGCTGGAGACACAACTAAACACACACACACACTAATGACACACAACAACACACATTTAACTGAATTTACATTTTTAACACATCATGTGTTAGTGTGTGTGTGTGCGTGCGTGTGTGAGGTTGCTGCCGGTTGCACTCCTCGTGTTACGCTCCCACGCTATTTCAGGTGGTTGTCACATAGGTGCGCGTGTGTGTGCGTGCGTGTGCGCTTGTCAGACGCTGTCGTCAGAGTGTCTGCGCCGAGTGCGTCTGTGTTTCCGTTCGCTCTGATTGCTTCCAGAGCTCGTCTGCACATCGGAGCATTAGTCCGTCTATCTGCCCCCCCCCCCCCAAACCTCCCTCCCTCCTCTCCACCCCCCACCTGCCCGTCTGCTCCGCCGCCTTTTCAGCCCGTGCGTCTCGGGCTTCTTCCTCCAACGGAGAGATAAGCGGGCTAGCCGGCAGCCCGAGGCCATCTGTCACCCCGGCCCTTTGCGCTCTGCCCCAGTTAGATGTCTGCTGCCAGTCTGTCCCAGTCTGGTTTGTCCCACGGGGGCCCGCACACATATAAAGGCCATCCAAACCCCCCCCCCCAGAGTGATGGTCCTCTACGGTGAAACGTAAGAGCTAGAATGTTGATGCTGGAGCAGATTGGTGTACCTCACATCACCGTTTATAATGATGATAAAAACGGTTATAAGCACTTTTTGCAATGTTTTTTTTACGCAATTGCAACAAGCAGCTGGTGCAAGCTAATATGGATGTTAGCCATTAGCTAACACAAAAACAGCATATTGCTTGCATGTTTTCTAGGCATTTAATGGATGATCAGCTTATGGTCTGCGAGGTAGGGGGGGGGGGGCGAGACACTGTAAATGTCTGTGATTAAATAAAGCCCCTCTGCAATGCAAAATATTTAAACCACAGCACAGGCAGGGAACATTTGGCAAAGAGACACACACCACTAGCTCCCCTGTGGATTTTAATGGCCCAAGGTCTTAAAGAGTGGACGCCATGCTAGCTGAGACAATTGGTGGAGGGGGAGGAGGGGTGGCTGATGGGGGAGGAGCGGGGGGGGGGGGGGGGGGGGGGGCGACAGACTGGGTGCTTCTCACAGGGCCAGTCTGGAAAGGTTAATCATTACCTCTGTCTGACTCCACACACACGCGCACACACACACACACACACACACACACACACAAGCCAGGTTGCTAGTATACTTCCAGTCAGCACAAACCTACACTCTCATGCGCACACACACACACACACACACACACACACACACACACACACACACACACACACACACACTTTCAACCTTCAATCCTGGACACAACACTGTCAACATCGGTAAATAGTGAGGAGGCTCCTAAGAACGAGTCTCATATCGATCCCCGAGAGTCCCATATATATGTGTGTGTGTGTGTGTGTGTGTGTGTGTGTGTGTGACATGTAATGACCCTGTCGTCATCAGACACACACACAGCAGCTGAGGAGAGGAATGGGGGGGGGGGGGGGGGGGGGGACATGAAGGCAACAGCTCTAGGGGGAAGGAAGGACTCTTCATGGTGCCTTATTTTCTAAGTCAACACCCTCTCTCCAGCCAGGGAAAGTCTATTCCAAAAGGTCAGGGGTCACCCTGGAGGCATTTCTTTTGTTCTCAGTGCCACGCCGTGTATGTTCAGCCCTGTGTGTGTGCGTGTGTGCACGTTTCTCTCGCTCTCTCGCCCCTCGTTCACAAAAACGTTTGGTCTTTTTCTAGGTAATGTAAGTAAAAGGGTACGTGTAGAGTACGAGTCCTAAACAGCGGGCTTGTTGCCTGTTGTGGTCCCGTCGCTTTCGTCTCATTCAATGACAGGCGACCCCTTCAGACAGAAAAGGGTCAGCTGTTGTGTGCAGTGAAGACAGAGTGTCCTTGTTTTATATCAATACGCGATAGCCTGTAAGTTTCAGCCACGGGGCCGTAAACTGAGAAATGAGTCATTTCGTCTTTGGTTTTGATCACTTGTCATGTCGTAAAGAAGAGAAAAAGCGCAATAAAGTCGGCAGTCGGGCCGCACTGTTCCTCTTAAATGAGTGCAGAAGATCCCCCAATGCAAGTCGAGCCGCTGCAGTTTGATTTGGAGATTCAAGTTGGGTTTTGTTAGAAGCAACTGAAGGAGCCTTGAGCAGCCACCCTCGAGCAATCAATTCTTCCCCAAGTCCCATAATTATCTAAAAATCGTACCAAGTGAATGCCGTGTTTCAGGGCCTCTTTGGCGAAGCTCTGAAGAAGAAAGGACATATTGTTTTAGTTCAACAAAGTATGTAAACAGATGGCTAGAGAAATGGGAGTAGCGAACGTAGGAAGCTCTTCTTTAGGGAGGCAGGTTACGTATGACGCCTTTAAGTTCTCCCCCCACCCCCGACTCCAGGAAACCGAGAAAAAAAAAAGCCCCGATGGCAGGAAAACCACACAGGGGAGTGGCACAGTTTCCCTATCTCCAGATCTGACTCCTTGCAGAAACACAGATAGAGGGAATGAGTTGCAGACACGCCATCTCTAACATGAACCATCCGGCCACGACCGGGAGGAGATAAGGAGGAGGAATGGCTCGTGTTTTCATAAAGCCTCCGTCTGTGGTATAATTCTGCCCGAGTGGAAGCTTCTGCTGTAATTACCCGATGCACGTATCTTGATGCTGCCCAGGCCCGGTGTGTTTATCACAAGTTTGAGATAAAATACGGGAACGTTCCGTAATTAATTGGGCGGCATCTTCCATTTGGATCTACATTATCAGAAAACTAAAGCGCAATGGTTTTTCTTCTGAAGGACATTTTATTCCCCTGAAACACCTCCATCCTACTCCTGCAAAGTTATTATGCCAACACTTCATCATGCTGGCCCTCACACACACTGAGACATACACAATGACCCCCCGGGTGACAGGACAAATAAACACCAGCCAGTCGGACGCGAGGTACCAGGCGGGCCGTAAGGACGTCAGCAGCTCACTTTTGCAAACACACAAATCAGAGGATCACTTGCAACGGACACACAAGACAAACAATCACCCTCATTGTCGTGGTGCCAAAACATCGTGGGAACTGAATGACAAGAGGACAACCGGCAGAGCCAGTTGTGTGTGTGTGTGTGTGTGTGTGTGTGTGTGCCATCGGAGCTGTTGTTACTTTGTTTTCCAATCGTGTGAAACCCGTGCGAACGTCGGCGAATGCGCCGCCACGGTGGCGCTGTGGTCTGCGATGGAGTCGTGTCTCCAGACAGGGCTCAGTCCGTCGCTGAGATGAAAGACACTCAGACGAAAAGACAAAGCGGACTTCACGAATGAAGAGGAGGGTGTGGAGACAGCGGTGGTGAGTGTCACACTAGAAATCACTTTGACACACACATCCAGTCCACTCTCATATTTTCATACATTGAGGTAAGGTCAGGATCCACTTCCACAGAGTGACTGCAAACCACCACAATGTTCATCTTGTTCTGGGCTTCCGTCCAGCTCTGGCCGGGAGCCACATCTGCATAGTCCACCTTTCAATCAGCCGGCCGATGCTACGCTAGCTTTTTAAACGTTTCATACAGCGAATAAGAACACCGCATGAAGGATCTCCATCGGATAAAACCCTTCAGCACAAACCCAAAACTAGTTGCCGTGTTTTCCTCTTTGCCCCCCCCCCCTCCTCCCTACTCTCCATCCTCCACCGCCTTCACGTGCTGTTTTTTCGATTTGTGCAGCATAATGACACAGGGTGGGGAACAGAGGACGGCCAAAACCAAAATTAAGTCCCTTGCCAAGAGGCGGCTTTGGCTGCCGCGCAAGGAGAGGAAGTGGGGAGTAATGAGAGATCCTGGCCCCGGCTCCGAGTGGCCCGGCTCCGCTCCGCTCAGCTCGCTGGCTGAACGACGCAGCCTCCAAATTACAGAGAGCGCAGCGGAGAGCTGCCGGCCATCTCTCCCTCCACCCAAAGCCGCCATCTTCTCTCCCTACTTCATTCCTTCCCCTTGCTGTTCAAGCGAGGGAAAAAAACAAAAACAAATCGAGACCAAAAGCGGAGGCAGATTTGCGGTGTTCATTTTCTCTTGGTTGCCGTCTGCCAAGCTGCGTATAGATTTCTATCTTTGTACAAGAAAATGTAATCTACTACTTTCTCCCTCACTTAACTCCCTCCTTCTCGCGAGTCGGTGCACTTCACTGTTTGTTTTCCGTCGAGGAGAGGCCTCGGCTGCCTCCCCGTCCGCTCCCCTTTTCCTCAAAGACATGAGGTCACATCCTGCGCGGCCCTTTCCTTCGCCCGCTAACCCAAACAAGGCAGGAATGCCGAGAGAGAGAGAGAGAGAGAGAGAGAGAGAGAGACAGAGGGGAGGCAGACTGAGGGCGCTCTGTTTCGGACTTGGTAGAAGTTAGTTTCCCCCTCATTAAAACATAGTGTACAATTGTTGATCTACAATAGAAAGCAGTGAACAGAGACAACACACAGCCCTTTTCCTCCGAATTAATTTGCACCAAAAATGGGCCTTCCACGCGCAACTGGTTTGATTTAATGAGCCGAGGCGCCTCGACCAAATCGAATCGCTGTCAGAGCCCCCCGATGAAGGTTATACCTCCAGCCGATTCCCCCGGGTGACTAATTGCCTGAAATGCCGGGCCGACTGTCGAGCGAGGTGACTGGCCCGGGTGGTATAAGAATACAGCCCGGGGCCTAAATTTAACCCGCAGTGGGAGGAAGCGCCTGTGTGACAGTCGGCAGCGCGCCAGGGCTCGCACCCGGTCATCCTATCCGCCCCTCGGTGCGTATGTGCGTAGATGTCCCCCGCAGCCCGACCGGATCCCCTTACATGCAGACACTCCGGCCCGGTCCCCCGATGGCACCATCCGGCGCGCCAACCGACACTACGCATCCAGTAAGAGCTGGTCTTTGGTGAGGATTAAAAGCACGAACATACCAAGGATGGGTATTGATCCCCTTCCCCCCCCGTGACTATCGGCGATCGTCAAGTAGTCTAGTTTTCAAATTGGTACCAAAACCGCAGTGGCCTCAACCTCTCTGGCCTTTCAAGCCTGCAGAGGGCTTTTATTGTCCTTCCAGGCGTCTTTCAGCTTAAAAAAAACAAAGGATGGACATCTGGCTACGTGGGTGCTACCAGCTCTGCTCTTAAAACCGTTTAGTCTCTACGGAAGTTTGAACATCACCCTCCGGTCCCTCCGGGTCGCCCTCCTTTCGAGCTGAGCCCCGACGCCGACGCAAACCAAGATCAGCACCCTGACTCTCCCAGCGCCGGGGCCTGCAGCCATCACCCCCCCCTCTGCCCCCCCGCTCCTCTTCCCTCCCCTCTGCTCTGTTCCAAGCTGATGACGTGAGCCTGCGAGAGGAGCTTTGGAGCCGGTAGCCTGGCAGGCAGCCTAGTTTGCATTTGCGCTTGTCGCTGTCGCAGCTCACTTAACTCCTTCCAGCCTGGATGCGCTCGGCTTTTCTCAAGATGGATAAACAAGTAGTATTAAAAAAAGGATGTTATCTTATCAGCTCTATCGGGCCGGTGTTTTGTAGATGCGTGAGCTCCTTCTAAAGCTGCTTTAGTCCACTCAAGCGTTCTCTAAATGTCTCAGTTAGTCTACTGAGATGCAAAGGAAGCAGTGGCCCGACGACAAGTCTTCACCACCCTCCTTCCCTAAAAGCCAGCCTCGTCCCTCTTCCTTCTGCCTCTCTGTTTAATACGTCTGGAGAAGAACATAAAAAGGGCAGAGTGAGTGAATTAGAAGGTCAGCAGCGGGCCTCTGGGAGAGCCATGTTTCTTTTGTCAGGGCCCCAGGGGGAGGGAGCGAAGGGAGGGAAGCAGGGAGAGAGGGAGGGGAGGGGGGAGAAATGGAGCAGCCTATTTTTTTTTCTTCTTTGCTTGCCAGGAAAATGATGGAGGACAGAGAGCTCCGGCCGTCCCGCCGCGCGGCCTTCTCCTACCTACCGGCGCTTTGACGGAGGAGGCCCATTCACCGGGGCGCTGCCATGTTTGAACCGCGTCCACAATGTGTCTTTGGTTAACGGACTGTCTGAAGGTGTGGGGGGGGGGGGGGGGGGGCGGCAGAGGGGAGGAAGAAGGGGAGACTGATTTCTAGTTCCTCTGTTCTCGTAAGCACTACTCCAATCTCTTCCCCCATCTATGGACACACACACACACACGCTAACCCTCCACCCCCCTACCACCAAACAAAGGAGGGGGGAATGGGCAGCGAACACCAACTGACATAAAACAGGCTTTAAAAGGCCCAGTAATGAGAACCATCTGAGGCACAGCGCAGACTCCCCCCCCTCCCTCCCTCCCCCGAGCACCATCTTATTCTGTAGCCTGCGGACAGGCCACTCGGCGGGGGGAAAGGCGGCGCTGCCAAACGGGGGATTACGGGAGAAGAGCCGAGGAAGCCCGAAAACACGTCCTGCCTGAGAGACGACGGGCGAGAGAAAGGCGCCTGTGTCTCGCCTCTCGTCCACACACACAAGAGCCCGGAGGAGACTTACCCGTCCACAAAGACGTCCCCTGTGCGCACAAACACACCCAAACAAACACTCGCACGTCAGTCCCAGCGTCTCTTTGCTGCTATTCCCCCCCCCCCCACAACACCGCACGCACGGAGCGTGTTCCTCTGCGAGCAGCCGTCCGCCGCCGCGTCGACCTTCCATTGCGGCGCGACACGGGGAGCGAGCGGAGGAAGATGAGAGGAGAGGAGCGTTGATCAAAGAGCCAAGAGGGAGGAATGTGTGTGTGGATGTGGGAGAAGTACACCGCCCTTCTTCACTGGCCTGTTGTTTTTTGTTGTTTTTTTACAGCGGGGAAGAAGGGGCCCCCACAATCAGCGCCTCTTCATTACAAGTAAGGAGGGAACATGTGTGTGTGTGAGTGTGTTTAAAGGAACGCAACGGAGAATGAAAAGGAAACACAGGAGGGAAAAGATGACTTTCAAAAAAGGAGGAAAACAATCTGTAGTAACATTTACCTGAGAGCCCCACAGGGGCCGAGTACGTCGTTCCCACAGTATCACTAGATGATGGTCCAGAGTCTGGAGAATCTGATGGAGAGAGGAGAGACTTTGAATTAGAACTCTGCGTGTGTGTGTGTGTGTGTGTGTGTGTGTGTGTGTGTGTGTGTGTGAGAAGGCAAGGCGGCAGCTGTGAGACCGTCAATCACTTTAGTGAAATCAATGCCTGATGAAGACGCTGACGACGAAGCTCACACTCTCACACACACACACACACACGTGGAAGACTTAGTGAGGAGAGTTTCTTACACCCCTGATAATCCCCCATAAGCCACTGCTTCAGAGGGAGTGTTAGCCCTGCATCTCTGTGCAGACGAGCTACTGATCTGTCAGGAGATGTATTCATTCTGCGAAAGACAGAAGGAGAGTTTTCCGCCTGGAGACTTCTGATGCCTCAATAATCAAAATCGTTTCCTGTTTTAATAGAGATCCCTCCTCTTATCTCTTGAGCAAAGCAACGTTGTGCGGCACAATTCCGTTGCATCGGAGTTTGTGGCAGGAAGAGCTCAGAAACGGCCCTGGAAGCTGTTCACCATAAATATACGCCGCACTAGAAGGCAGACAACAAAACGAAAACTCTCTGTTAGCATTTCACTGCTCAACTCCCACCAAAGGCTTGTAACCTAGACTTGTTTCAACACGGCACTCTGCGAAAAAATAGGCGCTGTGTGCGGTGAGCTGCTGCAGAGCCGCCGCCGCTGGTAGCTCGGTATTCACTAATGATACGTTCCTCTCGCTGCACGTCAGCGCCGCGCTGCGCCTTCTACCCGTTCCACCGGCGGCGATCTCCGCCACTGGTTGCGTTCGAAGGCAACCATCGAAATAAGACAAATGAACATTTATTTGAAGTTGCTGTCATCTGAGGGGTTTTGTAGGAAATACATGGAATGCAAAACTTAAGAAACTTAGAGAGTAGGGCTTCTGTATGTATGAGGTCCACATAAGGCGAGGAGGAGGAGGAGGAGGAAGAAGGAGGAGGATGGTGTTTCTGTTGCATGTGGCTAACAAGAAATAAAGAAACAGCATCCGGAGCGGTTTCGCTGCCGGCCCTCCGGCCCTCCGTCCCTCCGTCCGTGCCACCCCTTCGCCGCCGCCGCCCGAACGCAGCCGGGTTCTGCTCGTGGCCGCGGGTGACGAGACACACACACACACACGCGCGGGCATAGCCAGAGCCATGCCTCGCTTTCATTGGGTGCCAGCAGCCTTTGCCCTGGTTTCCTGGGCAACAGTTCAGTGCTGACCGCAGGGCCAATGGGGCATCAGCGAGCAGGAGCTAAACAGTGTGTGATTTATATTCCCCGGGGCTGAAACAGGGCAGCGTTTCTACGTGTCGGCTGCTTTCATATTGGCTCCTGCCGCCGGAGCGGACAGGCGCCCTGACACACACACACACGCACACGGACCCACTTCCTGCTCGGTGGAATAATAAAGCCGCCGTCATAAAATCTAGCGCTTTTCCACTTCATGCGGATTTTTCTTTTGCGTCTCGCCCGCCTTCTGAAAGTTCTAAGTGCAGATTTTCCACGTGTCACGATGATTTAACAGAGCCTGAGATAAAGCAAATACATAGAGGACTATAGAAAATTGGAATAGCCTCCGGTAATGAGATGGAATTGATGATTGACAGCTTCCAGAGGCCACCGAGGACCACCACCCCCACCGTCTTTCTGCATGATAAGCTCATCTGTCCTCTGTGTGTTTGTCTGTGGCCTCCAGCCTGCTCCATTGTCCTATTTATATATGTTGTCTTATACCGTCCTCCGGCAGACAGACGGATACGTCTGCACCGAATGAATGAGCAAACAGCACGGCAGGTGACTCAACACGCCCTTTGCTTTGAAGAAAGGCCAATTAAAACCTCTCTGTAAAAGTTTAAAACCCCGGGATATTCATTTTGCCTCTATCCGTTCTTGTTTGGCTATAATGAATCCCCACAAAGTGAAACTAACTCAAGTCAGCTCCCAGAGGAGAAGGGTGGTCACATGGGCTCTATAATCATTTCCTTTGTCTGCATCCAGCTTGTATTTCCTATTTACCTCTCTTGCTTCCTTTCATCGCTGGAGCGTTTCCAACTGGACCCGTGTACGGACTCTACGCTAGCTCTCCACCCGGAGAGGGACGCCGCATTGGGGGGGCGGGGGTTGGGGGGGGGTACGAAGAGGAACCACTTGGTATGAATCCTGCATGTATTTAAGGTTCTGCAATTGCTTTTAGGTGAAACAGTATGGCGAAAGCCTGGTAAATGAAGAGCGGGAGAAGCTTGTGTGTGTGTGTGTGTGTGTGTGTGTGTGTGTGTGTGTGTGTGTGTGTGTGTGTGTGTGTGTGTGTGTGTGTGTGTGTGTGTGTGGAGGGGGGAGTTGAAGAACCACAGCTGCAGCTGCAATGACTTCCTATTGTTTCCACTCACTGAAAGCCACTTTCTCCTTCTCCTGACTAAACGGCCGGTCGGCCGACCCGTCTTTGTTCACGTACGAGCTATTCCTGCGCCGACAGCCGAACCGAGCGAAGCAAGACAACAACACAAAAAAACAAAAAACGTTTACTGCATTTTCTATATTTGTCACCCTCCCTCTGTCTCGCACACCATTCTGCTTATAGCCTGAAATGAAACACTGTGAGAACCGGTGGCACTTTCCAGCACTGGGGGAGCAGGATGACAACCACAGCAGCATGTGGAGTCTCACACAGGTGGAGGGAGAAAACAATTAAGCAAGACCGAAGCTTGAGGGGGCAAAATTAAAAACGACCACAAAAAACACAAACGCGCATCCAAACAGAGCCTGTGGGTCCGGAGGCAGACACACACGCACACACACACGCGCGCACAAATCTTCAACCCTAATCTGATGATTAATTCAGCTGATGAATGGCTGCTGGCCGCAGAGACGCTGCTGTCTGATAAATGGGCACATCGCATCAGCCACGTAACCCATTCCACACACACACACACACACACACTCTACGCCCCTCTGGGGACATGCCAGTCGGTCTATAGGTGGTGTCTCAACTTTGTGCTGCTTCGCCCTGGCCGCCAGCCACGACCGGCCAGCCAGACGCTTCACTGCGATCGTAAATCAAAACATAACACGGGGTTGTTTCCGTGGACACACACACACACACACACACACACACACAACAGTGCGTGAGAACATGTACAAATGGGATGCTAATCAACATGTAAACATCCATGGATAGCTTTTTAAGATATGCGTGTTTTGCAGTAAATCAAAAATGAAAAACATGCCTTTAATAAGCATGTGTTCATTGAGCTCACCTGGTGGTTTCAGATAGTCCATGGGATACCGCGAATACGGAGGTGGAGGAGATTCTGCGTGGAAAAAAAAAGAAGAAAAAAAAAAGAACATGAGTAAAAAAAAAAAGAAAATTTTTAATTAAAAAAGAGACAAGTGGGAGATATTAACGTTATGATAAAGAGTTGTCATTCTTCCGGGAAAAAGGTTTTTGTGTCTGTCAGCTGAGCCCGGAGAGAGGCAGGCGCTGAGGCCGGCCGGCTATTGCCTTTCATTGGCAGGCAGATAAACAGGGGGCCGCCTGGCGCCAGGAGGGCCACTATCAGCGTCTAGGACAAACTGAGATACGGGCCTCTTTTGGCTTGGGACGCCAAGCAAGCCAGCCAGCCAGCCCACACACACACACACACACACACACGCACACACACGCACACAGGAAACTGCAAAGCCCGGGATGAGTCTTCTGTGCACTTTGGAAAGGTTGAAATGGCAGATGGGTTGTTTGTTTATTAAAAAGTGGGGGATTTTGACAAATGTTTGGGGGGGAAAAAATATGCGATGGGTGATAATAAACAGCTCGTAAGTGCACAACAAAAACATGTTTAAGACGGGATGCAGCCCGATTAATAACGCGACGCGCTTGATGTTAAAAACAACCGACGCGTCATAATCACAAGCCGATGTCATTTGTGATGGGAATAAAATTATACATAAAGACGGTCATTTTTTGAGTTTATGGAACCTCAAGATAACAATGATGTCATTTCAATTGAGCTAAATAGGAGTCAGGTCATTCTTTAACACAATGACACGTTGGACTGCACGTATACTCGAATAAACTCTTATTTTCTTCCCCCCCCCCAACAGAAACTTTTTCCGGCTTATTGAAATGATTCAGCTCACCGAGTTCACAAAGTCTGCTCATGTGGTGCGGGTTGCAGCAAACGAGCTCCGGGTTGATTTTCCCGTAGGATTCACAGCAAGACAGCCTCTTGAGCTCCGAGGAATGCCTGAGGTCCGGCCACCGGAACACTTTGTAGAGCAGCATGGGGAGGGAGTAAGACTGTTGACCCACTTTGGCGTCTGCCTTGCCCGGCAGGAGCAAGCAAGGGCTTCGGGCACCCCCCTTGGACTCCACCGCCTGCAGAAGCAGCTCTAATTGTTTCTCTTTGATCTTCTTCAGTACGGAGTGGGTCAACGACTTCAATTCAGCCTCCGACCCGGCGTTGGACTTGGCCACCTTTGTCGCTTTGCCCATGCAGCAGCCTCCGGTGCCATGCGTCCCTCTATCCGTCTCCCCGTCGCCCTCCACGGGCGCGCGGCTCCTCCAGAGTCGCCGGACGAGCCCCGATCGTTTGGTCCTAAACATGCGGGACGAAAAGAGGGTTCCCCGGCTAAAAAACGAGCATGGTGTCCGCAAATCATGAAGATTCCGGGATCCGAGTCCAGGCAATGACAAGCAGCCTGAGGAAAGACGGTGGAAGAACCGGGAGCTGGATAAGCAGAGGAAGTCTGTAGCATGCGCCAGTCTCTGTTGCCTCTTCCTGCAGACTTGATCACCAAAAAGCAGCCGGGGTTCCCGGGACAGTCAGCTTTTTCTCAGGGGATAGATAACCATCATATCCCGGTGGTTAAGACCAGCCTATAAAAAAATGTAATCTATAGCAGCATGAAGCCGGAACCTGTATACAAATTATTCCCGTGGCGATGCGCTGTGAGCGGACCCCCCTCGCGCGCGCGCCGCCCCCCACCACCACCACCTCTCCCTTTTAAAACAAGTTCCGATTCTCAGCACATATAAGTGTCAAATATCGTTCAATCTTTGCTAAATGAGCTGTGGTGAAAATCACACAGATCCGGGCCTAATTAAGCCGCAACGCTACCACACAATTATCCCATGAAGAAAAAAAGAAAAAAGAAAAACGAGGCTCTCCGTCGCGTCTTCCAAGAGCATTAATCCACAAAATCCTTGATCCGACTGCGCGGAGTGGGGCTCTCCAGCAGGACGAGGCCTTATAATTATTATATATATATTTGTTAAATCTGTACGCTTCTAAATATGCCACACGTCTGCAGAGGATGTGATCTTCTGGCACCAGTCAGCCTTCCATTCGTCCAAAGAGCCGGCGAGCAAATCCGGGGCTGATTCTCACACACGAGTTGAGTTGCGTCTAAAAAGCGCGAGAGAGCGAGCGAGAAAAAGAGAGAGAGAGAGAGCGAGAAACCCCCCCTCCTCCGGTTGCGTCCGCGCGCCGAGCCTCGAGACCTATTTTTAAAGTAGTCGAATCCTCTAAGATTAAATAATCCGAACGCGTATCTCACACGAAGTTCCCGTGTCCGAGTGCCGTCGGGGTCGCAGGGCTCTCTGTCTGCAAATGAGGCGGATGGCTCGGGTGCCCTTGCTCCGTCTCCAGTGCGCATTGACGCGCCCGGTCACGTGTGTGTCTAGACACCCTGTCGCTTAAAAGAAATGTGATTGTGTTGCGCAAACAACAGATCAAGTAGAGCCCACAGCGCGCATGCAGGCGCGCGCGCGTACACAGACACACACACATGCACGCACACGCACGCACGCACGGAGGCGCGCAAACACGCTCACACACTCGAAGGAGAAGGAAAGTTACGAATTTTTTTTTTCCCAGAAAAAAAAGTTGAAAGAGTTTAACGTTGCGGGCGCGAGGACGAAGTTGGGAAACTGAAGCGGTTATAGGCCAAAGATAAACTCTGAATTACAAGTCTGTTAAAATTGAGAAATATGCATCTAGTGAAGAGACCCTTTATTCCTTATTAAAGATGTGCAAATGGACCCAACTCTGTCTAACGAGCTTTGATGACACGGGGGGTTCGGCAAAAGGAACAAAGTGGCCGTTTTTGGTCATTTCGGGGCTGTTGATGTCGGATCTCTGTTGTTTGAGGCGTTTAATTAGTGTTTCGTGATATTCATGCTTATTAACTAAAGCATGTACGCTAAAAAAAATATGTAGCTATTAATGGAAATGGAACACAGTGGAGTTCAAACAAGACAGCAGTCCCCGTAATTTCATGATACAACATTTAGTTATTGTAAAGTGAATCGATCGATATAGTTTTCCTGGAATTACTGTGGGATTTACCCCCTCGTCTTGGCTTCGCAGGCAGCGTTGCGCCACCAGTGAGCTCTGCAGCTCAGTCATGTTGTGGTCAGACCTTGCTCGGATTTGGGTTTTTGTAAATCGAGGTGATGTCTCCGACAAACAAACAAACAAACAAACAAAGGAATCCAGGGAAGAGCCGAGTGCGTGTTTGTGCCTGCAAGTCTGTACTCGGGGCAGCTCGGACACCAGCCAACACGTCCGAAACACGGATGGGAGCGCGCTGCTGCCGCCCTCTGGACGTTTTGTCTTTCGGGTGGGACAATCCCAGGTGTCCTTTGTGTTGCTCCGTCTGAGCCATCAACACAACACCACAGCAATTATATACAGTCGATGGGCTGATGATCAATTTCCCTCTACGGCCCGTGTGGGTTCTGCCCACTTTATAGGGTCGATCAGCTGTAACGCGTATTCATTAAGGCTCGCGCGCTGGATGGATTTTGATCACTTTGTGGTATTGTGTGAAGTGTGAGAGACAAATAGGCTTTAATAGCCAGCTTGAACAAAATAGTTACACCCTTTCGCTATAACGAAAGGGCCCTTGTTGGATACAATGTGGTCACATAGAACCGATTGATTGAATGTTGCATTTTGGGAACCTTAACCGTATAAACACGTGACATTTCAAGCAACGTGTGCGGCTGCAGAGGACCACGTAAACTTCCAGAGCCCCCCATCATCACACTGAGCTCCTTTAGCATGAATGCGTTTTCTCAATGCGTGTGCGTGTGTGTCCCCTCCGGAGCCTAATTGGGTTTCTGACAGACAGCAGTCCTGCGCAGGAGGCGCAGTATGTAAATGTGTCAGTGAGCCAGTGTGGCCGCAGGGCAGAAAGGGGGGGGGGGGGGGGGGGGGGGGGGGCTGATAATGGTGCTGGGGTCGGGGGTGCGCATACGTACGTGTACGTGGATAGGGGGGAGTCAACAGCTCATCCCCGCATTGTCCCGGGACCCCCGCACCTCCCCATCCCCCACTGGCGCCGCGAGAGCGCAAAGCAAAGAGCCCGAACGGGTCAGAGGACTGCGCCGCTTCTCAAGGTCTGGAAGCAATCAGTCAGGGGGAGGAGGTCTGTCAGAGGGGTCGTGGAAGTGGCTGCAGACGCACACTGCCTCCCCCCCCCCCCTCCTCTCACTCCCCTGTCTCTGTCTCTCTCTCTCTCCATGCCCTTCCCTTTGATTGTGTGTGTGTGTGTGTGTGTGTGTGTGTGTGTGTGTGTGTGTGTGTGTGCGTGCGTGCGTGCGTGCGTGCGAGTGACTAGTCTCCAGACTCCAGGAAGTAGCCAATTTTGTCTACCCGTTTTCCATTTCAGCCTGGCTGGAGGAGGCTGTCTGCAAAGTGGCTTGAATAAGGGTGCAGGATTCAGAGATATGGGCTGTACATATTGGGGCCTTTATGGGCGGGACATTGTTTCACCACCTTCAGCAAAACACGTCAACGTGTAACATTGCTAATTTCATGTTACTTGTGACGTCATGTAACCCAATTCAAACTACTCTAAATGGAACTTTGAATAAAAACTATGATGACATAACTGTTACTAATAATTCACACACAGGCCCTGAGGAAGCATACTAAGTTAAAAAGTAGTTATTAGGAAGAGATTTTGTCGTAGTTTTTATGTATGGTGGGAGATGTTGCAAATCAATGAGATTTTTTATACAATATAAGGAAAAAGAAAGGTGTTCCCGTCACAATGTTCTTGAGATGAGATGTTTTCCAGCAATTTTAATATTTTGAGTAAAAAAATGGAATTCTGGTTTCCAGCATGAAACATGTAATTGGTATCATGGAGCCCACAGAGCTAATTCAAAAGAGGCCAATGTGGAAAAACAGCCTTATAGCAGCAGAATGAGGATTAATATTCTAGATAGCAGTCTTGGCCTTTACTATAATTTATTGACACAGCGACTGCCTCCAGACAAAGGGGTCATGCATATGTAATTAAAGAGGCTTACTCTGTCTGAACCACAGCGCTCAGAATAGGCCGAAGCTAGCACACAGGGATCTCTTCATCACTTAGATAAGAACAATAAAAATAAGAAAAGTTTAATTAAAAAGATAGCGTAGAATTAATTTTTCACCACTTTCACATCTGATATCATGTCAGGAACAAGAAAAAAGACATACATCGGTGGATGTCACTGCATAATTAAACATATTTTGAAATAAATCTGCAAATCTGTGCGGCTGTTTGAAATATACTGTGTAGAAAAAAGCCTCCAGCTGTTATTCCA
This sequence comes from Gasterosteus aculeatus, assembly GCF_964276395.1. Taxonomy (NCBI): domain Eukaryota; kingdom Metazoa; phylum Chordata; class Actinopteri; order Perciformes; family Gasterosteidae; genus Gasterosteus; species Gasterosteus aculeatus. The sequence goes on along the minus strand of NC_135702.1, from coordinate 5,404,497 downwards.
CCGTAACGCCCTCAAACCCAAAACCCAGAAGTACAATGTAAATTGGAGATCTCCCTGCGTTACACTATTCATAACCGGCCTTTCTGTGAATGGTCAGAGGTCAAAGGTCACGGGACATTTTGATCGCTTCTTGCGAGAAAGTGAATGAGTTTTATCCTGTCAGAAAATGTAGTTGTATTGAACCGTCTCCACCAGGAAAAACACAATCCGACATCACAACAAAAGAGATGCCTCGAACAGTAAAGCTCATCTCAAACATCCACAAAGAAAAACTTGGCAACGTGAACAGAAAAGCTCAAGGACATATTGGTCGATGGAAAAGATACAATGTCAAATCACAGACATTATCTTAACAGCAGGCATTTAGAGAACAGCAACACGGCAAAAGATTATCATCGATGAATCGCTTGTAATATAAAATGTCAGAAAATGGTTTAAAAAAGCCCATTGCAATTTCCAAAAGCCTGAGGGAGTGTTATCAAATTCTTACAGCAGATGTACAGTTGAGATGCCAGGAATAAGGAATGTTTTGTTAAAAAAAAACAATGAATTAATGAATCAATAATGAATATAGCTGCAGATTAAATTTCTCTCCACAGGTCAATCGATTTTTCAGCTAATTATTTTAGCTTTTAAACCAAACACGCCAAATTTAGTGTGAAAATAATATGCATAGCATGAAAACTACAACAAAATAAAACATTTAAAAAGGACATCTACTAGAGTAGAGTTTAGTATTGCTATTTTAACGATAATTGTGGTTACTAATAAGATTATCAACTTATGCATGTGATGTAATTAAGCGTAACCAAAGGTACTTTTAGGACAGAGCTTCTGTGATCGGCTCGTAATGTCTGACCACCGCACATTATCAACTTCACTGTCCTCAGATTTTCTAAACCTTAAAGGAGTGAGTGATCACAGTCCGTTGGAGACTATTTTTTGGAAGGTTTTCTCTCATTGAAGAGGTTTTAGTAAAACATCTTTTCATCACGGGATTCGTGTTTATAAGCGATGTTAGATACAAGCTGTTCCCAGTGGTGGACGCTGTTAAGGACGGGTCATTTTATTTTTTTTTCAAGTTCCTTTTGTCTGTTTTTTGTTCAGGGATTCACTTTGTGACATTTTATCAAAGTAGCTGGAGGCCTCGGTGACCCAGTTCTCTTTATATCCCATTAGTGTGAAGCAATTTTAAAGATCTGCACTGTGTAATTGGTCTACATAAAAAAGTGCCGGGGCCCAACGGATAGAACAAAACATCTCAAATGAAATGTGGAAAATATTGTACATATGGTCTGTGTTTAGTGACCACTTCAATATTCCCCTCTTTCACCAGCAGGTCAAAATATCTTCAACTAAAACCCACAGACAGGTTGCCATGAGATGTAATGAGCACATTCATGTTCCTCAGAGGACAAACCTTTTCCATGAGTCTTTGCAGAAAAATGACACAGTATAACTAGTATTGTCCAACTAATAAAAAAACTCTTCGTCTGTTCAGTTTTTTTTCAACTTGCTGGCGTTTAGATTCAGGGTTTTAAAACTTTGAGCCAGTTTTTACATGCTAACGTGCTAACGTGCTAACACTTGACGCAAAGCAGGACTGGCGCCGATTGAAAGTCAAATGTTTGGTAATTGACAAATAACCTTTTAATGACGGCATCGTACAGAGAGTTAGTGGATCTTAAGATTCCGGTATAACAAACAAACATCAATTCATGAAAGGCTGACCAACCAGACGCTATCATAGATACGCCGTCAACATGGCTAAAAAAAGAGTCGCGTCTTACCTTTTATTGTAGGTAAGCTCCTATCTTGTGAAATGTAAAGCCATCCATGTTGTTAAAAGGTGATGACCTACAAAAAAATGTGCATTGTAAAAAAAATAACAGAAAATAGTGTGAACTATTTAAACGCTAAACTACAGTTATAGTATTTTGAAGCCTGTCCTCAGGAGCCAGGAGCTGGTAATGTTTGCCTTCTGTAACCTGTGATGACTAAAATGAAGTTCACTGGTATCTTTGGGACATCATGCTCACTACACAGCCTGTCTGTCTCTTCTTTATATCTCTTTGTGTATTTCCATTGACGGTCCGGCCCATTGAGACTGTTTTCATTCCACTGAGGATTTGGAAGGAATGACAGTAGCAGGCGTCGTCTGCGTTTATTTTTGTATTTATCTCTCTTGGTGCTGTTCTCATGCTGTGATCAAGCTTCCTCTCTCCTGCGACCTAATCCTAAAAGCCTAACGACCTTTCGTTACTGTGGTAATCCGTCAAAGGAATCGGTCCCGTGTCACTGGGGGCTACCGGCAGTCAGGACGGAGCCACTACGGCAATCTGCTCCCCGGTTACTTTTCATATCATTCAATTGACGCCGATCAGAGTGGGACCTCTGCGTCTGGAGCCGTGCTGAGCTATGACACCGCGACGCAATCTCACCTTGACCCCGAGGGAAAAAAGGAAAAAAAACTACCCATCCCGGAACGCCACGTCCCATCCGTCTTCCTGCTGTCACCTGAAATGGTAAGGTGACCCCCCCCCGTCCCATGATTGAACAAGAAGGGCCATGTCGCTCTGTGAACACCTCCCCTCAACCATCTGGCACGGCAATAATGGCGCTGGAAGCAGGTGAGCGTCGGTGCACACAGAGAGAATGGGCGCCTGGTAATTTTGTCCTCCAGCGCGCAGCCCAACTGTAACCTGCCGACGACCCCGGGGTGGAAAATGGGCCATTCTTTTGCATGAAATTGCTGCCATTACATTGTCCTTGAAAATGGGAGAATTTCAGGCATGAAAATCAATACAATAGAGACGAAAGGCACGACATTCCCTCGGGAAGTGGGAGCTCTGGTGACACAGTGGGCGCCATTGTGCCACAAACTTTTCCTCCCAAAGTGGTTTCATGCCACCGTTTCTGCTGCCTCGGCGTCTACGAGCACAACAGGCAACATTGAGACGTGAGAGAAAGACGCGGTGGCAACGCTCACGGATTTCTGTGATGCAGACGCAAAAACAGAACGGGACGGCTGCGTTTTAAGGCAGATGTGTCTTTAGTGTAGGCCGCTCCGTTGTGCTAAATTCTAAATTCATGGTGGTAAAATCAAAAATGTGTATCAGTTCAATGTGAATCCAAGATATTCCCCCTTTATGTCCATATTGTTCCAGACCTTAATAACCACGAGACACTTTGGTTGCTTTGATTCCTTATTTTTATTTAAACTCCTATTTCCAAAGTAATATCTGCCATAAAATGACAGTTGTTGTCATATATGTAATAATATAAAGCCAGTTTTTGCCCTGGGAAGAAACAAAGTATAGTACAACCGTTTTAATTTTAGTACTGCCAACATTTACATTTTGGGAAAGTTGAATATGAAAAAAAAAACCAAAAACATATATATGTGAAAATAAATAATTTAATACAAACTCTCTACTGAAACGTGCAGAGTGACCAATCAAAGATTCAAATCAACTGTTATTATTCACAACAGATCAAGAGGTTCAATTCTCTGAGCCTCGCGTTACATCAGGAGGAAAAAGGAAACGACAAGAGGAAACAGTCAAATAAACGAGATGGAAGTAGAAATGAAACCTCATGAACAACAGCGATGTGGACTTCTAATATCATCCAGGGACTGAACACAAGCATTATTTATGAATCAACGTGGGTTGTTGGCAGTAGCCACCAAACAACACTGGTGTACTGAAATATGCCGGGGATGCGGCTCTTGCTTCTCCCCGACCCTTTTTAAAATCCTATTCCACATAAACAAACATTTTATACAAACAAACCGTCTCCAGAGGACAATGTTGGTCAAAATAAAACGCTACTTTATGAGATACTTAAAACCCAATATCATGGAAGTTATTCATGGTTGTGTGTTGTAGGTCTTGAATATGAAGCCAGTGCAGCAGTATAACTCACCAAGTGTAAAACCTGTCTACATGTGTTTTAATTGACCTTTTCTCTTGGCAGGCAAGACGAAAAACTAACAAACAGGATTATCCATCGCCGGCGTCCTGAGCTCCTCGCAACACACACACACACACACACACAACACTTTAGCGTGACCGCACGGACGTGGAAGCCACGCAGGGAACTCTCGCCCCGGTTTCGGATGAAGCGGAGGATGTTTTGGGGAAAAGAAAACAAGGTTGTGCATCAAAAGAAACACCAGTCTGTACAAGGCCGAGGCACTTTCAGAGCAGCGTGCACATACTATAAAGGGTAATGCGCGCACGCACACGCACGCACACGCACACGCACACACACACACACACACACACACACACACACACACACACACCGTCAGTCTTTCTCTTCTTTTCCTATACTGAGCGGGGAGGAAAACACACGTCTGCTGCAGCAGGCGCCTCAGCCGGAGTCCATGCTGAACAGCTCGATGCCATGCGGGCTCCAGTGGAGGCCGACCCCGGAGTTGAAGACCAGGGACCAGACGTACGGGATGAAGAAGTCCTCCGGCTGGTCTTCCTCCACGTACTTAAACTTGAGCTCCGGAAACTTCTGCCAAGGTAAGAAGAGAAGCGAGAGGTGAAAAAGGTGTGTGGGGGAGGGGGGGGGGGGGGGGGGGGGGGACACAACCCAGATAGTTCTGGAAACGTTGGAAATGGAGCGAAGACTATTCTGCAGTGGGATAACTCAGGGTTCCAGGGACAAACACGGTCACATCTCCACTGGCACACAACTTGTTTGTGGTGTCTCGGTAATTAAACTTTGTTGTGTACAGTAGCTCGCTGGCAGATGTAATTCCATCGGTGTGGGAGGTCGGATCGCTTACGGGGGGGGGGGGGGGCGACCTCCGACCTCGTAAAAGGGACGACGACCAATGAGAAAACAGACCTCAATACAAAACAAAGCAAATATTTTTTTTAAATAAATTAAAAACTAAAAATGTAATAGACGGAAAGCAAACACACAGGGGTCAGCCACCGTGACCTTATTGTTTAGACCAGCGGATGAGTAACCTCATTGCTCGGTAACAGCCACTGTGTCCGGACTCGTCAATGGACAAAACAGTCAGTGAGCCGCACCAGGAGAGGTTATCAAGTTCAGCAAGTGGGGCCTCCGTGTGGATTACGTGCAGAGCAAGCTACCTACAACACGCTCGCACGCACACACACACACGCACACACACACGCTGACTGCATTATCTTGGACACACTTATGTTGGATAAGAATTTCAGAGCTGACACAATTAGTTAAGTGACCGGGAAAATATTTTGATAGTAAATTAAGAATTTTCCATCTTAAGCAAAAATGGTCCGGCTTTTTGAAGTAGTTGGACATAATGACTCTTTGTTCCACATAATGGCCTTATTTTAATGGCACTCATCTATAGCAAATTGTAACTTGGCTTATTTGATGAAATCGCACTTTGTTTCTTGAGTTTGTATCCTTATGGTTGAATGCACTTATTGTACGTCGCTTTGGAGAAAAGCGTCAGCTAAATGACATGTAATGTAATGAATTTAATGTCTTGGCATCTGGGGGATATTAGATTTTTTGGAAAAAAAGAAATAACAGGTTTGTAAATCATTTATTTTGTCTCCAATGTGCATTAGAACTTTGGATGGTGATCAGTTACTTCTTTAAATGTCTTAATTTATTCAACAAACTGTCCAAAACCTAAACACTGTCGGATTACAAAAAAAAAGAATTTGATTTGCAAAAATTTCATAACGGAAAGTTTGTCTTGAAAAGACGGATCCATGCGTGGACTCTTCTTCCAAGTGTCAGCGCCGCACACACTGGATGTTCGATTTCTCTCCTCCAAACCTACACAAAGCCAATACGAGCCCACTCAACAGCAGGTAGGCAGCGGAGAGAAGAACATCAATAATACAAAGGTCCCTCATTATGCCCTCCTGTCTCCACGCGCACGCATCTCCACACGCGCAGACGCTAATCAGTCGCCGCTGAAAGACGGGACGCCGAGGGTCCATTGAGTCCCGGCCCGCCTCTATTCACGGCCACACTATCGGTATCACAGTGACACAGACGGAGGGGCTGCGCGGGGGCCGCAGGCCATATGCCGGCTTGCCAGGGGCCAGACCGACCACACACACACACACACACACACACAAGCGCCATTGTGACGGCCTAACACAATGCAGGAGCTGTGTTATCTGCCGGGTATTTGTGTGTAGGTGACGGTCGCGTAGGCGAACTTACGAACTCATCACGCGTCTGCTTTTACTCGCTGGCTCAGTGGACGCAGCAGAGCAAAGGTTTGGGATGTGTTTGCATGATGGAAACTAGTGTTTTAATTTAATTGGATTTTTTAAATAGGAGGCTGTTGTGCTCATTAATGTCCTGCCATGAGCATCTTGATCAATGAAACAAGGCTAGTTATGCTAAATCCCGTCATTGAGGTAATTGAAGCATTAATCAAAACACGGCTGCGTCGACAAACATGCGTGTGGTATTAAACATGGTCTCTGTGAGCATTAAGGAATCAAACGTTTCCCTCATTAAATTTGCAAATATATGAAAAGAAATCGCACCAAACACTAATCAGATAATTAAGCATTTAAGATAAAGAAGCATGCGGTGCAAGCAGCAACTCTCATTTAATGTTTTAAAGCAAATGTTGTTATTAAAGCACATCTACACACAGACATAAGGCCAGTGTGGCAGTTTAATCCCGCACATTGCAGCTTTCATTGGCGGGACATTAAAAGACGAATACTTACGAAGTCTTTGAGATCACCACATGGCTCACAGTAAAAGAGCATCTATGCGCCGCTCGTTGGGTCGACACGGAGGCTTCCTCTCCCTCCCTCCCTCCCTCCCTCCCTCCCCTGTTTTGTTCTCAGTCTGCCAGTTGCCGGGCCCCACTTGGCCCGGGCTCATATCAGTTAGTTATGGGTCGTGGCGGGTCGGGCCCTCGCCCCTGAACACAGACTGGCTGGCCTCGTATCTTCACTCGGGACTCTGTGTTCCTTTTCCCGCCCTCTGCATGCTGCTGCTGTCAGAGCTCAGTCAGACGGAGAAGAATGCGTCTAGGGAGCCAATATGAACTCACCCAAACACACGCACGCACACGCACACACACACACATTTGGATGCAGGTACACACACAGGCACTGAAAATGAGACATAAGGAATAATAGCGATTTCAGGCCACGGCTAAAATGAAAAAAAAAAATAGAAAATCCACCCAAACCTCTTCAGATAGCGTGTTAAGAATGTTCACTGTCTTCATGTCCGGTTCCCACCTGCACTCGATATTGAAGTGGTTACTAAATTGCTATGATTTTGCAGGTTTCTGCTTCCAAAACTGGAGGACATGTTGCCTCCCTCTGCTTTTCAATGGATCTGCTTCCAGATGGAAAGATGTACATTTTAGAGTTTAGATGTCTCCAAAACGGTGCTTCTTTCACTTGTCTTCAGATGTGGCTCATTTCATAACAACTCAAGTCGTGAGGCTTGATAGAGCAATACTTGTGGTAGATTTACACCCTGGACGTGTTTCAGGCCGAGGGACCACAGATCGGACACGACGACAGCTTCCTACCTATAAACACCCAGGTACCGGGTAACAGCCGGTGCCCCCCCCGTCCCCCCGTCCCCCCACAGGACCCCCGTCCCGAGGAGCCAGAGAGTCTGTTGGCTCTCAATGCTCAATAAGGCTGATTTCAGCTGGTCAGGCGAATCAACAGGAGAGCCTCACACACCCTGGAACCACACACACGTACACAAAGACTGAGAGCGGGGGAGGGACGGGGGGGGGGCGGCTGAGTGACGAGCTCGTCCCCGGGGGATCCAACGCCTCCTTCTAACCCTTTCTTTCAGTCGACACCTAATTTACATGTCTGCGTGCTTTCAAAAGCCTTCGAGTAAACAGCCTCTCTTTTGTTGTCCGCGCGCCTAAAACAACACGGGGCCGTATTATCGGGCAACTGTCAGTTCCTCCCTGCAAACAGATTTACACTGCGCACCGCCCTAAAGTGGATGAATGTGAAAATAAAAAGGCTAAAATAATAGAACATCCTCCTTATCTTTTCATGGACACGTACCAAAACTGGTCATCGGATCCACAATCTGATCATGTGACAGCGCGGTTCGTCTTCTTGGACTCGTGTCGCTTTCGGCCCGAGCCGAGGCGCTTCATTTCAGACTGCAGCGCATTCATCTAAAAGTGCTGACACGGTAATCGGATGTGTGCCGGCCAAACAGGGCGCCTGCAGAGACATGACGTAATCTCCCCCCCCGGTTAAGTTCATAAAGGATCGTCTAACTTTCTCTGCGATTGATCATTTTGAACGTGGAGCCGTCACCTTTCACCTGTGTGACCTCATCATTGAGAGGGGCGGCTGGTTAACAGGTAGGACTCACGAGCGGCTTGTGTCACAGACCCCCCCCCCAATATGTGAATACATGCATTTTATCGCATGCATCGTTAAACTTTATGCCACACAAACTACAACGCAACATCATCTCTTGTTAACTCCTGCAGCATTCCTTGAAATGCACCGTGCTGCTGTCACGTGTGAAAGCTGCTCGGACTCAATTGGAGAGGAAGCAGCGTCCCCTCGTCTCTTCGGCCTATTCGTCGTCAGCCCCCGTCCCCGACGCAGCCGATTGAGACACCAGCAGTCGTTCCTAGAGCCTTTCGCAGAGCAATTACCGGCTTATCGGTGACTCCGCACAACGTTAATCCGACTTACGGATCCCGGCGTTGGGAGCGGTGAGCTCATGAGAGGAGGGGAAGCGAGAGGTGGAGGAGACGGGACTTTGTTTGAGCGACGGTCCCGTGGAGCAGCAGCCGGGGGGGGACGTCTCGCTGAGGAGGCCGTGCCCGGGTACGCCCTTTATTCTCATGTCACCCGGTGGAGCGGGAAAGCACTCGGGTGGTGGGGGAGTCAATGCGAGACTCGACAACACAGAAGACACACACACACACACACACACACACACACACACACAAGCATCGCAAATACAGTTGACTGCATGAGCGCGTCACTTCGGAACAGCTCGCTCTCCCTGAAGGACACGGCGGGGTTACGCGCAGGGCCCCACGGGTAATAATCGTTACACGGAGGGGCAGAATGGGGGCGGCGCGGGGACCCGTGGCCACGCGGCGTCCCCAGTTTCTCGCCCGGCTGGCGAGACGAATGCCTTGCAGCCGGCCCGCCGAGTGCAGAGCATGAAACACATGATGAAACATGCAATTAAGAGCTCGGGGCTGGTGAGGAGGCGGCGGCGGTGGGCGGGGGGAAGGGAGGGACCACCGGTTACATATTTCCTCGCTGATTAATGGAGGCGCTCTGAGAAGGGCGGGTGTTAGCCAGCCCGCCAGGAGAGCGGGGACGTGTTGGGTAACGACGCGCGCTGGGAGATTTATGCTGCCCTCTCCCCCCCACAATCTTATGGGCCCATGACAAAGTGCCCCCGAGCCCCTCCCCCTCCATCCCATCTCCCTGAAATGCCATTACATGTTCTCCTGAGCGCGGCAGCGCGGCCGAGAGATGGAATGGAGATGGACGTTAATGCTGATGAGAATTGGGATTTAGCCTTTTGTCTCTTGTCCCGATGGCGCTTTCCATCTTTCCCCTTCGCCCCACAGACTTATTCCACACCGCCGCCTCGCTCACCTGTCCAGACAAACTGGTTATTTCGTCCTCTTTCCCTTTACACCTGATGTCCGCTATGTCCCGCTCCTCCATTCTTCAGCCGGTCTCATTGTGCACTGTTCCTTATCTCAATGCTCGTCCATAACATGCTGCTGTGTATCCGTGTGTGTGTGAGGCGGGGGGGGGGTTACCTTCAGTCGGTCTGTGGGGAGAGCTTGAGCTCCTTTCATGATGACTTCCTGAACCCTCTCGACTGACAGGTCACTTCCAGCCTGCTCCAGACGCTGACTGAAGAAGCCGATCACCTGCAAGGTCACACGAGAGAAAGTGGGCCAATCACAAAACAGAAACTAGATTTGCACAAAAAAAAATAAAAAAAATGGGGACGAGACGATCAATAGCGAGGTCAGCTAAATACAAAGCAACAGACAGGCGAGGTTTAGCTTAGCCGAGCAGAAAAAGCGGCAGCAGGGAAGCAGGACGGAGCCCGCCGGGCTTCTGGTCCTGAAGCAACGAGATCTGCCCGTCAGCATCTCTGAGGCTCCGCGATCAACTTTTCATCTTTTCTTTTTTTAAACCTATACATTGGTATCAATGTGCATGTTGGCACATATGTAAAAAGAAAAGAAAAAGCAGTTAATTAAAGTAACAAAAAAAATCTACACCAAGTTAAAATACCTGATTTATTGAAAAAAGCTAGTTGTCACTTTGGGATACAATTCCAGTTAATAAAATGTCAGGCTGCAATCCATGTTTATTGTTGTTTGTGGCCTTTTCAAGACAACATTTTCAACATGTGCTGCCTGCTTGGAGGCGTTGATTTCATCCGAAATCAGAAAGTCATAGAATAGCTTGAATGTCAATAGAACAACACGTAATATCAGTTATGCTGTTGTTCTGACTCGAGCGGCATTATTGGCCTCAAACATCCAGTAAGAGTTGAACCCTGGTCCGGTTTAATCTAATCCATTGCGTCTCGGTAGCGTTTCTTAACGCCCTCCTGATCTCTTGAGGTTCACTATGAACCCTCAGCTCTGTCGTGAAGCCCCGTGACTCTTCTAATCCCGCTGTTTGGAGCCGTCACATTGATGTCGCAGCCGCCCCTCCCCTCCGCCCCCCTCCCCCTTATATGATGACACCGGGTGCAACCTGGAGATCCAAGTTGGAACAAAGTGGCAGCGTGCTACACACAGAGGGCCTCTACAGCAACCCTGGGGAATGTGCCAACGCGGCACGTTGACTAAATGACACGGCGTCCGGCTGATTTGACACTACGACAACCGTCGACACGTCGTCGCGGGTTGTCTCCTAGCAACAGTACTTAAATGTCTCTTATTCTTATAAGAAGTAGAGAGCTCAGGAATAGCGTTGCTTGTATTGCAACTGTGCGTCAATGCGCATTGAGAATCACTAGAATTAGGGGATAAAAACTGGCTGTTGCACTACATGAATTGCGCTTTCAGAAAGGGAAATATCTCCAAACCAACTTCAACATGCTATGAACACACACATATGCTAATATGCCCATGGGCTGCAAACCACGAAAGCGCACACAAACATACAGCATTACACATTCACTGCAGGCTTTGAGCAACGTTTCATCCCACTTAAAATGAACACTTCACTGCTCACGTTATCTGATGCCTTCTGGGTTTGAGCCCAAAGTTGAAAGGAAACTGCATTTTTATGTTTCCACTGCTGTGCGAGGTTCTTACCCCAGATAATTGTTTGCTATTTGATCATTAAAAGAACTCTGGGTATTACAGATTCTTTTTAATGCGCTTATTTGTCTTACCGACGGTGAAAAATGCATCTACAGGCAAATGTTCCCTCTGCTCGCCCACTGCGGCTGCCTGAGAGAAGCCAAACACTCCGGAGCCTACATGAGCACTACGTGTGTGTCTATCTAATCCTAATCTCTTCATTAGCTAGGAAAGCCCCCCCCCACCCACCCACCGTATGGGGTTAAACCCGCGGCTACACACTGATACACACCAGAAGCTCCTGCCCCACCTCCTCTATACGACTCATCTCACGCCGTTCCTTTTCCTCCCCCACAGTCAATGAATATTTGACGCTGGGCGTCTCGACACGGGGCGACTGATTAATTCATCGATACTGCTCAAGCTCACAGGGCTCAGCTCCACGCGCTAGCGACGCGGCGCGCATACGTTCCAGCGCTGCCTCACTCCCTGCAGACGGAGAGGACGGGAGGGAGGGAGGGAGGGGGGAGATCTGTGCAACCTTGATCTATGGAATAATTACCACACCTCCGCCGGGAGGTAAAGCGCTGCGCTGCCCGGCTCACGCTTCCTCGCTCCTGAAATACTCAAAAAGGGGACGAATCGGAGGGGGGGGGGGGGGGGGGGGGGGGGTTAGAGGATAAACTTTTGACTGACCGTGTCCAGGTTCTGCATGATGTCCTGGAACGAAGGGTGCGTCCTGAACTGCTCGAAGAGCTCCCGCTTGTAGAGCAGCGCGTAAACCAGGTTGGGGTTGTGGTGGAGGGAGCTGCACAGGCAAGAGTTGATGATCTCCAGCATCATGCGGATCACCTCCTCGATCACATTCAGGTCCTGGGCCTGGGTGGGTGGGTGGTGGTGGTGGGGGGGAAGAGGACGTAAAAGGTTAATTGGTTTCTCCACTACGCTGGTTTCCAATGGAAATGGTGTTTTTACATGATTGCTTCCTGATTGATCAGTCTGTGTCGCAGCAGGTTTCCTCTCGGGGCAAAGTCGCCCGCCTGTGAGTGACAGGTGACACCGTGGGGCGAGACGGGGCGTGGGAACGAGTGACAGGCAGAGCGGCTGCCTCGAGGAGTCATTTACAAAGTTCTTCACGCCGGACCGGCTCGCCGAGGAAACAGATACCACAAAGAGTACAAAGTCAAAAAGGTAGATTAAAAGGAATTCACCTTTATGTTTAAATGAGAGAATCAATACCTCTCTCATGCGAATCTACCATAAGCAGTCAGCTAGCTTAGCTTAGCACAAAGATCGGAAACATGTGGCAAGGTAACACAATCCAACTGCGATCCCATCCAGTCACTAAGGGAGTAAAAAATTGATAAAATGTGTCAAGATGTTGCAACATGAGGGTGTTTGGGATTCTGTGCGTCTGCCGAATCTCACCGTGTTCCTGCTTTAAAACCTCTTAACGCTTGTAGATGGCGGCGGTTAAATAATCAGCTCACAGCCTTAGATCAGAATTCCAAGAAGTTTTGGTGGTTCCCGAGGAAATCTGCCTTCTTATTAGCGTGGACATCCGAGCATCGAGGTAAAAGCTAATCAGCCCATCTGCTCCACTCCGGGAACGTGCGCTTTGAGAACAGAGATTCTATCGTGCATTGTTCTGCCGCGTTCTCACAATAATGTGTCTACGGAGACAGACAGACAGATAGACAGACGCCACCGTGATGAGATAAAAGCGCCAAATGGGCTCTGTCCATTGTGACACATAAAGGAAATGGCAGAGAGACTGTGGGAAAATGAGTACGCTTAAAAAGAGATTTCAAAAACAACAACAACAACCCAGTTAGAGAACAAGGTTGAAGAGAAGATGTGAGATTTCCCGCGGTGTGAGAACCGCGGGCGCTCTGCAAAATCTATCATATACTACATTATAGATTGGCTGCATCCTCGCAGGATCCTGTTTCCGAACCAAATGAAAAATACAAAACAATGAATAATAACCGGCTTCATCAGAGTGGAAACAAACACTGTTTGCAAGATTTTTCATTTGCCAAGAATGTTATGACGTTTTTACAAGAATGAATATCGACTTTATTTTAGAAAGTTTGATATCAACTGCTAAAAGCTGATTTTCCATGAGATCTATCTAGTCCATAAACATTGCACTGTGTTGGGCAGAACAGGGCACAAAGACAAAACACCTTAGAAGAACTCAAAAACGCTGACTAAAGGAACCCAGAAGTCAAGAGCTTCCCAAGTAGCTTAGCTTAATGCCTTGGTGCGCAAATGAAATCCGAGGGTAAACCGACAAACACTGTAACACACACGGCAAAGATTCCCGAACCCTGATCATGGGTCTGCGTGATCAGCAAGGACCGTCCCGGCCGCGCTGAGAAGAATTAGTTTATCGAATAGCTCAGCACGGTTGTCTTACATAGTATTCTTTTTCAAACGCATCACTCTTATGATCCGAATAAACTTAATTGAATTGACTAAAAACTTTCTTCTCCTCTTTGCTTCACAGGAAGCCTCCTCAGACTCGGTCTCATCAGCAGCTTCCAGGTCACATCCTGCCTCATTTCCGACTCTAAATGAGAGAAGTGGAAGTACTGCAATTCCTGTAAAATACGTTAAAATGAGGTGCTGAGCAAGCCAGTTTAATCTTTAATATTTATACGCATGAATCAGTAAAGCGCTGGTTTCCTCTGCGCTGTAAGACATTTACAGCCTTAAAAAGTGTAATAACATTGTCAAAAAACCTTAGAGAAGAGAGAAGAACCATTTCAATGGCGTTGTTGTTGTTGTTGTTGTCGTCCAAAGTGAGACTTAACCTTAAGGATTGTTTTAATGGCACGCCTCATTGTTCTGATGACGACCTGTTTTGACCGAGTATCTGCTAATACCGGCTAAGACCAGATTCCAAACAGCAGCTCAGTGAGACGGCGAGATTCCACCTCCAATCAGGGCGGCCCACCTGCAGCATTTTGTGCTCCATCTTCGGCGCCCCGACTAAAATTTAAACTTGGCTTGCTGTGTGGCCTTCGTTTTTATTTATTTATTTATTCTCCGTAATAAGCAAACTCGCACAAACACACACCATCTCCCCCCCGGAGGCAGCCAGAGGGATCAGGACGGTCGTAAATAGAAAAAGCAGCATTCCTTCGTGCCTCGACCATGAATCCGGCTCGCCACGCGGATGCAATGACGCCGTGAGAACGCGACGAAGAGGAGGCACGAGGAGCAGAGGAAGGCAGAGTGAGAGCGAGCGTTGCCTCGTGCGTTTGTTCTCTGGCTCCGGCACCCGTCTTAATGAGATTAGCCTGGCAGCGAGAAAAAAAAAGAAAAAATGCCACAGTGGGGAATTCAGGTCAAATGAAAATAGGCGAGCTAGACGTCTGCCTGGCCCTGTGTGCGTGTGTTTGTCAAGTGGATGAGATTAGGCGCTCCGTGGTCTACTTGAAACCCAGACGGGATTTAAATATATCGACTCCTCCTCCTCCTCATCGTCGTCCGCTCTGGTATCTTGCACTTGTTTCCCATCTGCTAGACATCCCAGAAGCACATGACGTGTGTTTGTGTGACTGCAAGAGACCGTCGCGGCCTTTCCTCTGCTCATTCTTTCCCCTCCTGCTCCTTCTCCTCCGGTCATGTGCTGCTTTTCCAGCCTGCTGCATCGTCCTTTAGTCACTGCCACTCATGCCACTATTAAAAAAAGCCTCCTGCGCGCCCAGACAAACACGGGCCTCAGACACCAGCCACATCCTTAGTCTCAATGCTCCTGCCCCCATTTTACTCGATTCACCATTTACACAAACCTCACGAGAAGGCTGTGAGGGTGCCAGTGTGTGTGTGTGTGTGTTTCCATCCGTCTGATTGTGCTGCTAATACTTCAACACGCTAAGCACAAATGTGTTATGTCTGCAGGTATGTTTGACCTTTGCTATCCATCTGACAAGGGAACATTTTTAGAGCCTGCAGATGCAATCAGGGACCGGGAAGGACATCGCCGACACTGCGCCATCTGTGTGTGTGTGTGCGCGCGATTCCAGCCGTCCTACCGTACCCTCGTGTGTTTTTATGCATGTTTGTGTGTGTGTGTGTGTGTGTGGACAGGGTGTTTAGCGACACAGACGAGTAAATCCCTTTAAAGCGGGGGCTGGCATCATTAAACCAATAGCTTAGTGATTCCCTGGCTGGCCCTGCTGCTCACTGCAGACATATTAAGAAAGAGCACTGACGAATACAAGGGCAAGGAGATAAACACACACTCAGAGAGACAAACAGAATAGAGTCGAACCCCACACCTGGACGCGACGCTAGAAGCAAGAGGGACGGCGAGACAGACAAAGAAAAGCCCGACGAGACGGAGGGACGAAGCGGACATCCAGAGAGGGTCGGACTCGCGGAGCCGTGTAAATAGGTCATTATGCTGCATTATGGTGCCACCGCCGTGTCATAATCACACCATGTTGTGGCGCAGTGTGCCAAGGTCAGCCTCTTATTACCCAATAGCTTCCCACTAAACATCCTTTGTTGCAAGCACACAAACGGCAGCCGCACTCCGGCAGACAGGTGGGCAGCGCTAATTGATCCGCTGCTGGCTGTGCGGTTTCCCTGCGCATTGATCAGGAAAAGATCAGGGCACAGCGGGGAGGGGGGGGGGGGGGGGGGGGGGGCATTTGGAGAGGGGGCGATCATTAGGACCCCGGAACGCCTTCCCGCCCGCAGGAGGTGCCACTCCTACGGCCCGAGAATAAACACAGAATGAGTCAGAACCAAAAGAGGAGAGAAGATGAGAGGCAGACAGTATATGGAGGGACGGGCTAACAAGGAACTTAAAAAACTAGGACCAGTATCGCCTTCACCAGGCAGGTGAGGGAAGAAACGTGAAGATAAGAGACTAAAAAAAAAAAAAGGGGCGGCAGTGAGTCACAGCTCTCAGCAGAATACCGACTTAATGAGAGAACTGCAAAGGGGACCGAGTTATATTGAGACAGAGGAGAAGGTAATGAGCAAGCAGCATCAGTCTAAGAGGTTACGGCTCCTATTGTACTGCGTGGGGTAGTGTGTGTGTGTGTGTGTGTGTGGGCGAGACATCGGACAATGAAATATGAAACAGGAAGTCCACTATGATCCCTGCGCTTGAAGGCCTAGCAGGCAGCAAATGAGGACGAGGAAGTATTCTTGCTATCCCGGATCGTTATCACAGCGGCAATCAGTGGCACGTTGGCCGCGGCAATCGGGAGGCAAACAGCAGGAATATGGAGTTCAGTTACAAAACAATCCAGCAGGAATGTGCGCACGCATCCATTTGATTGCGGTGTCCGATAGAAGCGCAGATACTAGAAAAGAGAGTAGAATGCGTCACACTACTTCCGTAACAAGATTAATTTAGAATTACTTAAGAACCTACTTAGTATTCCTCATGCTGCCGTGTGCAGGAACACCAGCCCAAATGTTGAACTGGAGGAAAATACATTAAAAGGTTTGAAGGTTCTAAAAATGTATAGGCGCAGCTTTACATTCCCCATTTCTTCTTCCATCTTTCCCCTCTGGGCTTTTTCACATCAATTGGAAAGTGTGTGTGTGTGTGTGTGTGTGTGTGTGTGTGTGTGTCTGATCTCAGGGAAGCGCTCTGATAATGCATCGGTCTTGTCGGGGGAATTGGTTCTACATCAAAAGACAGTAGTTTCAGGTGAAGCGCGTACGAGGGGAGACGCAGTGGCGACGAACTCGCCGTGGGGTTGGAGGCCACGGGCGTGTGGCCGGCTGGTTAAACTGCAATATTTAACTATTTCAGAGAGAGGAAGAAGTTAAGCGCGAGATTCCCTTTCTGGTTGAACTGTGTGAAGGCGACACCGAACAAAGTCATTTCATACGAATGATAAAAACGTGAAAAAGATCGGCAGAGGACAGAAAGGTACGGGAGTAAAATGGTTGGTATGTTATTACTACTATTGTACTAGTTGTTTTCCATTTTAAAGAATATATATATATATATTTTGAATTACTCATAGCATATCAGCATATTAAGACTCTAAATGACTCTAAATTCTAAAGCCCATATAGCTTGTGACCACCGACGGATTATTTTTGGTTTGACCGGTTAATATTGTCCGTTTACCTACATACGCTCCAGAGACTGTATATTAAATCAACCTGAAGACACAACTTCAAGCCACAAAAGAGCTATTTTAGCAATAACGGAAAAACCGTGGATTCCGCTAAACAATTCCGTCGCCAAATAAGAAAGTGGCAAATCCCTGGAAGGCCTGATAAAAAACAGAAGGCACAGTGTTTATTATCTGTTGATAGGTCCTCGGGCTCTGCCGTTTGCCTAAACAAAAGGAATGGTGCTACAAAGCCACGGCATGTGTCTACTCCGGCTATTAAAAAGAGATCTCAGATTGTGACTCAACCAGCACACATAAACACATAGGCAGGGTGGTCCAACATGCTTCTGGCTGTGTGTGTGTGTGTGTGTGTGTGTCTGTGTGCGCTTGTAGACTCTTCCCAGGAATGTGCAGCAGTAAACACACAGAGAGGCACAGAAGTAACATTACCCTCAACGCACAACGCGACTCGTGCCTCCTTCCCTTTTCATGTTTGCTGGTGTGCGCCAGCATGTGCTGCATGTCACTGCGCACATCTCAAAAGGGCAGGAGAGGAACAGCAACAAAAAGAAAAGGAAAGGGTGCAATCAGCGCTGCAGAGCGGGCGGCCGAGGGGCCCCCCCAGAGAGCCGGCCTGCTTGGACCGGGAGCCTTTGGCGGTTCCCCCGAGGGGGCTCGAGGGGCCCTTTCTACCCTGACACTAACCAGACACAGCAGCACAAACGCATACAGGGATGGGGAGGGTGGGGTGCTTTGGCAGAGAGAGGGAAAAATGTAAAAAGAGGGAGGCATTAAGGAGAATGCGCCACGCTTCAACCAAAAGCTGAAAGCATTTGATGACATTTTGTTCTCATCCTCCTCTCAGCCTCTCCCCTCGTGAAAAAGCAGCAATTACATGTGCAGGACAATCCCACATTAAACAAACATTAGCTCTCCCTCCAGAGCCGGACGGGGCCAAATCACATTGTTTCCAGATGCACATCACAAGGCCTCGCTCTCTCCAAACCCTGCTAACCTCCTGCTCACTTCTCCTCTTTCTATTGTTCTCCCCCCCCCTCCCGCCCCCCCTCCTCATTTTCGGCTCCTCTTTCATCTCACCCCGTAGTTCCTCGAACCCCCCCCCAAATTGAAATGAGGTGTTGTGAATCACGCTGCCACAGCCACTGGTCCTGGAGGCGGAGGAGGAGACGCGGGGCCCGGCGATGGAGAACACGGCGGCTTTAAGATGTCACATGTGCAAAACCTCTGGAGGACGCCGGCGTGCGAGGTCATTACGACGCAGCAGCCGGGCCGAGCTGTGCATACGATGTTCATACAATTATCAGCTGGGAATGCTGCTATTGAGTACTATTAAAAATGAACTTCAATGAATCAATAGTTGAATTTGGTTATAAACTAAAAAAATCCCAACTTTCCGAACAGTTAATCCTCAACAACACCTGCGACTAAGACCAAGATTTTGTTTACAACCAACTAGAAAAGCGAATGGTGCTCTCCCCTCTCAAAGACACAATTAAGCTGAATTTATGTCCCCGAGGTGTTTTTTTTTTGTGTGTGCACAAACTCGGCACGCAGACAATACAACGTGTTCCTTTTAATCCGGAGATGTCGACAAAGCCGAGAGTGGACTTCAATAAGACGAACGGCGACCCGCGTAGACTCAGGGGCCGACGTCACGCAACTTAGTAAAGTCTGAGCTGGAGGATAAACAGCGGCGTTAGAAACGCTGACCAGCGCGGCCTTCGAAGTATATGAGCCGGACTGGATGGCTGACAACAAAACTACAATTTCCATGAAACAATCCCACTGGATTGAGCAGCACCCAAAGTGGGAGCGCCGTCGTCTGGTGGACCACGTGCTTTGATTGTTTGTGCATGCATTTGCCTTGTTATTGTTGTCACTATGATCATATTCACAGAGTGCACGCTGCTGTGGAAACCGCTGAGAAGACTTAATAAAAGCAATTCAAATCTCTGTGTCTTTTCTTTTTACATTTTCCATCATATATGCGGGGTGTGTACGAATGCGTGTAAATAAAACACAGCATTAAAATAACCCTTGAAGGAAGGAAGCATCCAAACAAAGCTGGATAAATGCATTATATACGATTCCGTGTGTGTGTGTGTGTGTAGACTTCTGTTAGTAAGTGGGTCTCATCAGACAGAGGTTGAAGGAGCACTCAAATACACTCACGTTTCCACATCACCTGAGGGCATCTAGAGAGACCTCAAATACATCTCCAACCCCAAACACACACACACACACACACACACACACACACACACACAGAGAGAGAAACATGTTTACACACCTATAGAGGACGAAGCTAATCTAATGAGACGGAGACGTGTATTGATGAACCTGACACACACACACACACACACACACACACACACACACACACACTCAAAGTGTGTTCAGTGATACAACTTTAATAGAAATAGTTGTTAGTTGTGTATGCCCAAAGTGTCTCAATGTATTGACAGCAATACAGGAGTAAAAAAAAAGAAAAAAGAGTGACAACCAGCTGTCATTCACAACTCGATCAAACTGTCGAACTAATCAGCGCCAATACAATTCTGAATCAATACCCGGTTACTGATTGGCTGTTATTCTTCTGGCGCGTTAAAGAGACACCTGTTGTTGTTGTTTTTTTGGGGGGGGGGGGGGGGGGGGGGGTTCAGCCAACAAAAAGTGACCTTTATTGAAATTACCCAGTGTACCTTTAGAGTGTATTTCTTATCTTTTGATTTTCTATTCAGTATTCCTGTGTAAAACCTAATTATTCAATTTGATGTAATTTACTTTTGGCAAAAATCACATTGGCAACATTTCTGTCCATAAAACTTGTTTGAATTTGATTTAGAGCGAGAGAGAGATACTCACATAGTCGGGCAAGGCAGCGTTTTCTCCCTGTCGGCCCCTCAGAGACTGGGTTGCCTGCTCCAGAACCTTGTTGTGCTTTTTGGAAAGCAAAGCAAACAAACTGCAGGGGAGACACAAAGAGAGAGAGAGGGAGAGAGACACTTTACCAAAGAACCCAAATACACGGCCGTCATACTTCAGTAATCAAGTGCTGTAAATTACTCAAACATCGGCCTTAACGTGGTTTAACTGAAGAGAGAAGCTTTAATCAAGACTGATTCTTCTTCCCAAATGAGGCCTTTAGAATCATTTGTAATAATTAGTTTTGGAATGACTCAATAATAATGGAATTTGCTGGAGACAGCTTCAGAAAGGATGTGTCGAAATAATGAACATTATGCTAGGATTAGTTTATCATATCAATATGCAATCAAAACTCATTTTTCCAACCTGGCTTTCATTTGGCCTCATTTGTTTTATACACGTGTGTGTGTGTATATATATATATATATATATATATATATATATATAGAGTTTTCTGGTGGGGACTCAGACATACGTACATCAAAAGTCCTTGAGTCTGCTTGGCCGACCTTAGGCAGCGACAGGATGGGTCAATAGGGGCGCACACACGCACACACGCGCACACACACACACACACACCATTGTAGAACAGCGTTGCCGCCGCAATGAGCTCGTTCCCTCGTGTGTGATCAAGACCCTTGAGACTTTATTGCAAACAACCGGCTGTCACTTTGAGTAGTTTTTTTCTCTTGATTACATCTCATCTCCTCTCATACATCATCCTTCTTTTTTTTCCCCTCAGTATCTCATAACATATTCATTCGGTGTTTATGATTATAATTATTAGAGACCTTCTGCTTTAATTACAACTTTTTAATACTTTTTCCAGGACCCCCAAGGCTGTCGAAAGTTTAATTTGTGTGTCAATCAAGAAAAAAAAAGAAAAAAAGAATTGCGGAATATATTAAATCCAATAAGAGCAAAGTGCTGCAGAATCTCTGATGCAGAGGTCTGCAAAGCCCCACAGAGCAACACCTGTCCATCCGTCAGCACTGGACAACACACACACACACACACACACACACACACACACACACACACACACACACACGTGTCAGCATTTCTTCCTCGGTCTAATTAGCAAAGTGAAAGCCTAATAGTGATATGGGAGCAGCTACAGGGAGGTATACTTCTTATCTACTAGCCACGCCTACTTAATGGGATCTCTTGTACCATGTAGGCAGTTCTCTCGATTTCCAATGAGACCACCAACAAAGTTCCACCTGGGACGTTTTGCCCACAATAACATCCCTCATCTGATCCGAGGCATCGACGGACACGACAAGGGAAACACACCCACTCCGCTCGCCCGATCACAAGATCAGTTATGAGGCTGCAGTAACGACAGACGTGCCCCCCCGGACACACTGAATATGTGTAGGTGCTCGGTTTCTACCGGTTCAAAGGAACATTTGTACAGATGTTTACACAGTAATGTTGAGGCTCGTGTGTGACTTTTTAATTTATTAAAAAAAAAAAAGGAGTAGATAAATGACTTCATCGATCACCTTCATTGCAATATATCCAAGGAAAAGACACAATGGAGGTTATCTAATTAAATGAGGATGAAAAAAAGTTAAGATGTCATTGTGGAGTCTTGAAACTTAACGTAATAAGCATTGTTTGCTTTTCGCTGAGGTTCGGTCAATAAAGAGAGCAAGTTGTGGATAACTTGGAGGACACAAACAATGCTGCAGAAAGAGAGTATTGATCGCGGGTCAGAATTAATAGGCAAAAGTGAAAGATGTGAGCCGGTGGTGGTAATGCGGGCAATTCAAAGCCACTGCTGCCTGTAGATAAACAGCAACAACTGAATTAAGGAGCAGAGTTCAGCACTTCCTGGCAGACGTTTGGAAACGCCTGGCGGGATATTCCCTTTATCTAGCCGGCTTCGCTCCGCCATCACGGTCTTCATCATCATTACCGTTATCATCGGACATGGAGTCCCTTGAGGACTGACATGCAGACATTCACAGACGGTGTTCCTCTCTGACTCACCACAGAGCCACAGATACGAGGGAGAGGATCCTCGAGTGTGCGTGGAAGCGTGCACGTCTTCAGGAAAGGAAACATTCCTTCCTTCCTGTGTGTGTGGAGTTCACAGGCGGACGTGAGCGCGGTTTGGACCCTCGTCCTGTAAAGTCACCTCAGTTGCCCCGTGTGACATAATGTTCTTCTCTACACAGGCACACAAATGTCTATTAATATCCAGAGTCAGTCTCTCCTGCTGGATTGTGGAGTTACGATAACAATCATTAAAATGAAGGAACTTTGCTGGTGTGTGAACTTGGAACTTTGTCTTTGGGCAACTTTCTGCCTCTCTTTTGGCGTCCCTCCTCGCCTCGCAGGTGAACGCCGTCGTTGCGTCAAAGCCACTTTGTGAAGCGATACACACAACTCGAACTGTTGATTTTGATGCGCGAAATTACAAAAAAAAATGTCAGGAAGCCGGTAAGCTCCTGGGCGATACTCTCGTCAGAGCAGAGTTTATTCACATTCATGCCCAGAGGAAGGCCTCCGGCTAAAAACACATGAACTGCTTTTATGGTGGGCCAGCTTATTCTACTATACATTTATTCATATATCTCTCCGAGAAGCACACTTGTTGCCTTTTTTTATTCAAATTATCAGCCAGGAAGGAAGTACATTCAGCAAGAGAGTTAAACAGCCTCCAACCGGCCTTCCTGCATATTATAGTACACAAGGTAAAGACCCTGATTTCCATTCAAACCGGCAAACTTAATATTTTAGGTCAAACAGACAAAGCGCAGAATAAAAAAAAAAGTTTTACGATTTCACCGTTCGTTTTTAGAATTAGGTTACAATAGGACGACTTAAACAATGGAGGAAAGAAGCTGTCAAATAACCGGCGCTACCAATAGGTCCTACTGAAGGTCCTCACCTGATGATGCGCTGGGCAGCGTACTGGTGGAGACAACGGAACTGTGCCGACATGTTGGCTAGTGCAGCAAGACAGTTGGTGTGGAGGTACTTATCCTGGAGAGGACGACAGACACACAAAGATATACTTTACCGAATGTTACTGTTGACTGTAAAATACTGCCATTACACTTTAGGTGTGTGAATGCATGGCCGGAGGCACAGACGGTGGGAATCGGCGCTCGACTCACCCTCGTGCGGGTCATGTTGAACTGGATGGTGCGGATGACCACCAGGATGAGCAAACTGCCGAGCGAGATCTCGGTCAAAGTTCTCTCCGAGTACCACGAGACGTTCTTCAATACCTGCGAGAGGGAGACGCATCGGTTGAAAGCAGCGGCAATTCACCCCGATCATCCACCGAAGGCAGCCGTGCGGCAGCCAGGCGCGTGAGCAACGTGCAACGGTTTTCACCCACCACCTCGTGGATGGAGCGGTTGAAAGCATCGTCCTCTGTGAGGATGAGAAGGATGATGAGGGCCATGTAGACGTGATGAGAGTTTCTGTCCTCCACGTGGTAGAGGATCTCGAGGATAGGTAACACCTGAGAGGAGGAGGGGGGGGGGGAGAAGGTCTGAGAATGTATGTATGTAATACCTGCAGGTATTACATCTAATAAATGCTGGATTTCAAAATATAACAACCTCAGGGGGGAAACAAAAATGCTAATATTCAATCCTCTTAGACGAAGAATGAGGTACGCACAATAATAAATGCATGCATCTTTCTTCTCAAGCAAAACAAGCTTTTGTTGTCTTGCCAAGGGGACTTTTTATTTAAGATGAATCTGCCAACGAGCAGCCAAATGATGGTTATTGCTGTACATGAAGCCCTATTGCTACAGCTGGTGGTTCAAACTGCTAACTAAGAGACAACAGAACAGTAAAAGCAGCACTGAATCTGCCAGTCGACATTGACATTACTTCCTAATTATTTGCTGCTCCACCATAGGTGGAGGCACAACCTACACTCAGCAGAATGATGGAGTCAGACTGGCAGCGGTCGGCAGCTGGCATAGTGAGCCATGAACGCAGGCGGATGCAGCGTTAGCTCATCGCTCAGTGCTTTGTTGTTGCTGGAGTCAGTGGGAGCCCAATTTAGTTGCGAATTAGCTCAGACGGCGGATTTTTTTTTTTTCTTAGAATAAAAACAAATAATCTACTGATGGCGCCGTGCGAAGGACCCTCGCGCGTGAACGGATACCAAGTTCATATGTGATACCGTCTGAGATGCTTTTTAACTCACTATACGGCCCAGTACACCCTCCCTCGTCCCTCCTACCCACCAGATTGTCCATGTCGGTCCTGGACAGCATGTACGTCCTCATGTTGGCGTTCTGGTGAAGGAGGGTGTACAGCAGAAGCGTGGCCTGGTCGGAGCGCTGCTGCTCACACAGCGCCGTGTACAGACTGTTGAAGTTGATCTGGAAGGTGTGCGGTTGCTCCGCGGACGACGACGACGTGTCTACGTGAGAAGTGGGCAAACATTGTCGGGATCGTTACCACCTCGCGTCACGTCATCGCCCTCCTGCATACAGTGGACGAACAAATACGGCACCTTGCGTGTTTCTGAAACTAGCGATGGCCTGGCGGTAGGGGTTGGGCCAGTCGGGCCCGTCTGTCAGGTTGGCGAGGACCAGCAGTAACAGAAGGCTCTGATTGGACAGGGGTAAGGGGTTCTGCTCCTGGTCCGTCGCCACTTTGCTGCCGGCTCCGCCCAACGTGAAGACAGTCCAGAGTCCGCCTGGAGACGGGACACACGGTTAAAATGTATTCAAATATTTCCGGTCCATCACCCCTAACAGGGTGTCAGTTACCCATAATTCATCATTGACCGGTTTCACCGTTGACAATATTGAATCAAATTGTCGCACCCAGCTTTCAATTTAGCCAAAGGCGTCTTGTTTGGTTTTCATTGTGTTCTATACATCTGGTTAGACTGGAGAGCACTTTGGGTCCAACTTCTTTTTCTTTTTACCTGCTTGATCTGAGCTTCAAGACTGAGTGAGAATTGCGGATCTATGGAGGTCTATGAATCTAGACCTTCTAACCAGTTTACTCTTCATAGAGCAGCACAGTCAGAATAAAGTAATCAAGGCCAAAACGAGCACAATGGACTCACACACACGATGCTTCGCAGTATCTGAAATTTGAAACAACATAGACGGCGCCACAGAACAAAGACAAACTGGAACGACGGGCCAACCGGAGTGAGTGGAGTTCATTTGTCTTGTTCGGGGGAAGGAGGGGGAGGGGGGGGGGGGGCGCTGCAGCAGTGCTGGTGCTTTCAGGCGCCATGAGAAGCACGGGAAGCATGAGCGCCGGGGTACACAGACGACAGCCTCTGGCTCCTGCACGTCTAGCCACACAGCACGAGCACGAGCCCCCAACCTCGTGGCGACGGGCCGTGCGAGCGTGTGGCAGGTCGACACTGATCGAGCACCGGGAGTTTGGGGAGGAGCCCAGTAGATTCGTTGCCATCTAGCGGCGAAGGACGGAAGAGCAGACGTCCCCGATCCGTCTCCGACTATGAGACACTCGCGCCATCCGTCGCACAAAAAACCCCTTCAGGGGCGACACGCTTCATGCGCACTGACATCCTGCTGCATTAAGAGATTAAGTCAAGGAGAACGTGGGAGTTCACTTCCCTGTGTTTGCTTTCTGGACTGTTTAAAGAGGAAAGAGGCAGAACAAAAGAACAACTCGGGACCGTTTCCCAACCTCGACTTCATCAATTCCAAAGTGACTGAATACGAGCTCGGCCTTAAGCTTTAAACTTCTCAGTGACCCCTTTAGGGTTTGACATGTTGGTTCGCCGCTCACTTCACTGACGGAAAAAAACAGGCGGAAAAAATGAAAACGTTTAAATTTGAGCAAAAAGACATGAACTAACTGCATCCACAACATAAAGAAACACCCCAGAGAGAAATTACATCATTTATCTCTCTCTCTCCACAAGAGAAGTGAGTGAGAGGAAAAAAAGGGGGAGGGGCCAGTTGTGACGGAGCCCTGTTCATCTCTCCACTGGCACCAGGGTGACTGGCCCAATAGTGTCAGAGGGCCCGGTCTGGCAGCCACATTTCCTGCACTCCCAAACACACACTTTATCACACACACACACACACCTCTCTATTTTACCTCAGTGGGTGCCGTTTGTTATCCGTCGGGCTCGGTTCCCCCGGCCGGTCTGCCTAGCCCACCACATAAACCCAATAATGCTACAGTGCTCCGGCCCTGGGCGGCCGCCCAGTGGAAAAAGAGGAGGAGGAGGAGGACAGGGAAGGAGAAAGTGGCGGGTGAAAAAGAAAGAACCACATGGACGGAGAGGCCGGCTTGCCGAAATCTGAATTTGGGTCCCGGGACTGCAGGAGGTGGGGTGGGGGGGGGTCATTTAAGGAGTCCTAGCACGAGACACGCAACACAACTGCACCCACTAAGTCTTATATCATTCGAGTCGGTGTCCACTACGGTTATCTACCAATCCACACTGGTCTGGTCCTAATATTTACAAGGCCTGTAAACAGGCTCATCATGACACAGGTTTGTGTTTAGGACAGAAGGCAGTGTGCAGATCTAATTTTAAATGGCTGCATCAGACACAACTCCTGGCAGAAAACCCAAACTTCTATATTCAGACCGAAATGTCATCACGTGATCAAATATCTGCAGAATATTTCCCCTGATGTCAACCTCGCCTGACAACAAATTAGTCTTTACTGTATGTAAGAATAAGGAATTCGGTTAATCTACTTAGTCCCACCCACAGTAACACAAACGAGCCTCCTGTTTGCTTATGATTTAGATACACAGTTATATAAGAGATTTTTTAGAAATGCATATTTAAAGAATAAATATTAGGACATTATAAACTAATGAGGCAGAGGGCAATGCAATCGATATATTATGGACCGAAAAAACATCCACATCAGACTGGAGGCGAATCACAAACTGATTGCGGCGCTTAAAACGGGTCATTTTCTGCTCAGTACTCACATAGGAAAACTGCTGATTTAGGTCTTTGACACTGACCCACACAGAAATCCACCAATCACTAATGTGAGCGGCTTCAAGCCTGAGAAGATCAGTTTGGGTTCTTTTCTAAATACATTTCTGAGGAGAAGTGAAAGCCTGGACTTACTAGTGGCCCTGGAGGAAAAGTCTGGGGATCACAAATGGTTGTAGGAAATTTCAGTCAATACCTTTATTAAAGCTCCACCAAAGCTCTGCGAAATCTGCATTTTTAGTCCACGAGCAACATGTGTTCTAACATTTATGTGAACATCTTGGTGGCCTGTGGATTCGTACAGCAAAGGCAGCTTATGTGAGGAGTATTTTCCTCAAAGTAACAGCTGAGACCAAACACTTCAGTGCGCAGGGAGATGGAATCCAGACCGAACGTGCAACTCACTTAACAACTCGCATGGCACTGAATGAAATATGACGAGGAGGCCCACACAGATGCTGCGCGCACACACACACACACACACACACACACTCCAGACGTTAACGCAAAAATGCACATGGGGGAAAACATGCTGAACAGACAAGCAAGCAAACCATTCTGATAATCTTGCACAAACGAAAATATATGCAAGAAGCGTTTTCATCCAAAACGGATTAAAAGCCTATGAAGACATTCCGCAGACTTAGTTCTGTATGCTCATAATCATAATAAAAAGCATGGGCTAAGGCCTTAAACGAATCTCCCGATACACTTGCTCAGCGTGACGAGCAAACGTTGTGTTGAGTGTGCCGTACAAACGAGGAGCTAACGCACAAACAAGACGTCTGTGTTTGTGTAGCTGTCAGCAGCATCGATGGAGCAGATTGGGACCAACGCCCCGGGACGACGAGAGAAGAGGAGCTGCGTTAGCCCCTCGATGGCAGCAACGTGGCACGTGGAATTATCTGCATTTCATGGGCGTCTGCTTGCAGGCAGATGGATGGCTTAACTAGTGTGGTGTGTATTTGTGTGAAAGAAAGTTAGATAGAGAGAGAGCATCAACAATTACAAGAATATGATCAGTCTAACTCAAATAACCGTATTGTGATATTGGCTACATTGGGTCTATTCTGCTCAAACTTAAGTGTATTTGCCATATACAGTGTATGTATGTGTTATATATATTTATTTATTTAGACTTGTTTAGATCATTGTACTAATTGATAACAATTCAGTTAATGCTCATCTATGTACGTATAGCTGTTACTTTAGGAAAGCGTTGTTTTAGTCTGCTCCAATATACCGCCTCGGCCGTTAAATAACGGTCCAATTCTCTTCCACATAATGAGGGGGGAGAGTAGAATAGACGATTCGAGGCAAACGGGCGAGAGCAGACTAGAGTAAAATAGGAGTACAGTATAGAATCGACGCGAACATTAGAGCGCATTGGAGGAAGGACGGAGCCGATGTGGGGCGAGGACAGGGAAGAGGCTGCAAGCGCCTCGTCTTGGTGATAATCCTCGTGCAGACTCTCGGACAGCGGAGTGAGTAAGCGAAGGGAGGAGGAGACGTCCTCTCCACCCCCTCGTCCACATCCACACGCCGACGGAAATTAAGCTGTGCTTTGCCGATGCCCAGTGCCCGTTTCTGGGGAGAAATCCAGACCGTCTATGAATGTGATTTCACGTGCCACTAACATGAGGAACAGGACTTCCACAAATGAGCCGGTTCATGTTCAAGCTGTGCTGGCAGCATAAGAGAGTCCAGAACAATACATACTGTATGTGGAGTCATTATAGGGGGGAAAAAAAGGCATAAATCCTTCTGTTAGACCTCTACTGCCGTTTGTAACACACAGAAGCCATTACAAGATAATATGATTCATTTAATGTTATATTTATTGACTTTTTTCCTAATTCTGCCATTAAATGAATTTATTTGATATTTAGTGTTAATATAGAACACCACGTGCATACGGCCGTATGATTGTAAAACATTCAAACGAGCACAGCGTACTCTGCCAACCCCAGATGAGTGCACATGTGCACGAGACAGGGAGACGGAGAAAGAAAACAAGTGTTGTCTCTGAGCTCCGAGTAGAAGAGCGCCTGCGTCTCTGTTGGTCTGTGCGTGTGTGTACAAGGGAGGCGGCTGCAGACAGACGGGCTCTGGGGGATTACAGCACAGGGCACCATAACTCACTGGGCCAATCAGCCGCCACAGACAGACAGGCTGGGTCGAATGCTGATGGCTCATTGATAGGAATCTGCCACCAACAACCGACAAAGAGCGTTTATCTGCAGGGGGAAACCCGGCCCCATTCTCACACTCAAACAAACACACACACACACGCACACACACACACACACGCACACACGCACACAGAGCGTTATTAGCAGTCCGATACGGACGCACTCATTCCTTTTTGACTCATCACTTTCATCCACCATTACGGGCAGCATTGCACGCACTTAAATTTATCACATTATTATATCCCACTCATTTTTTGTTTGGTTTGTTTGTTTACTGACTGGCTCTCATCTCATCATTCCTACAATATCTCAAAATGTTTTTTACCAACCAGCTTCATTTTAATGTGGGAGACAGGGCAAAAAACTGATCAAATAATAAGAACAGAATATTTGCACCTCTTACGGGGGTAAAAAAAAAATAGTTTAGCTTCACATGATTATTAAAAACAAGTAGATTTCTCAAACACAAGATAAGGTTGACGGTTTCCCTTTTTTTGGATAATTCAGTATCCTGGAGTCAAAAGTGTGAGAGTACCACTAAAAAGAGTACCATTGAAAACAAAGTGAAAAAAACAACAAATAAAATCACTCTTCTTGTCTCCATAGAACTCGGCCATTGTGGTGAGTTTGTGGCATTTATAGAATATTATGACCCCCGTTGTGTCTTTTTGTCTTAACCCCGTGTGGATGTGCGTACTCGTACTTGCCACCCCCGACGCCAGGCCGTAGAGCAGACCTCCTTCGGCTTTGGGCTCAAAGATGTGGGTGGGCGGAGGACATTTCTCCTGCCTGATGAAGTTATAGAGCAGGGTCTTCACCAGACGACTCGTCAGAGACAAACTGGGGAGCACGGAGACAAATGGAAAGACAGGGTTTAAAAAATAATAATTAAAAAAAAAAGACAGCCGGGGATTTAAATTGGTCTCAAGGCCATAGAGGACAAATCCCTCTCGTTGTGCCTTGACACAACTACGCACAGGTGTGTGTGTGTGTGTGTGTGTGTGTGTGTACAGCTGGACAAACTGAGATCCTATTGTGCGTCTACAGGTGTCCATATCAGGTGTCCTTTTACTCCTCCCTCATCACGTCGGCTCTCTCCCAACGAGTGACGTTACATCGCTATCCGATGACACGGTTTATTTCAAAACGACCAAAACATTTCAGCTGCTTGGAAGCTTTTCTTCAGCTTGGTAGCCATTAATCAATAGTTTTCTTGTTTGGATCCTGTGCTGAGGGAGCGCGAATAAAAGAAAATGACTTCCATTAGCTGTCCGCCTGTATGAAGTGCATTACTAGACTCCAGAACGCATTACGTGCTCCAGCATTTATCAAACCAGTTAAGGACCAAATCAGACTGTCGCTTTGATTTCACTTGCCTCATCATTTAGTAAGACTCCACATTTCCATTTTTTTTTTTTTTTTAACATGAGGACAATAAAACTTAGGAGCCTTGTTCAGTTTTCCTCTGAATCCCGGAGCACGAGGCCACAGCGGAGACGGGCCCCTCGTTTGAAAAGACTTATTATTAAATCGGATGACACACAGAGACGTTGTCTGGAACGCGATGAGTTTTGTCTGGGAGCACAGAGAGCATCACAGTCTGGATGGATGAACCGTGGGCCGGATCACATGCTGCCAGGAGAAGATCCAAAATGATCCGGGCCCGCGTTCAAAACGAGGCGTCGACAGATTGTGGACGACCCAGTTACAGAGACGGGGGAGTGCGACTCTCAGAGCAGCCAAAACTATAGGACATTAATCCATCCTCATGTCCTATTTTGAAACTTGTGTCGGGGGAGTCGCGGTTACGTTTTTTTTGTTGAATATGAGGGTTAAAGTCGTTTTAAGTCAGTTTTGAGCATTACGTTCAATTTTCTGCCTCAGTAGCGCTTAAGTTGGTGTGAGTTTCCTCACCATCGCCCCTTCATGATGTGCTGGTAGATGGGTCCATCCCGGAGGATGTCTTTGTGGAAGAGCTGGTAGGAGAAGAACACCAGCAGTGTGGTGACTGCTTCAAACAGGATGCTGTAGGTGATGTCCCTGCAAGGAAAGACAGACAGTTAAGGAAGTACAGTTAATGCAAAGGAAGATGGTGGTTCCATGTGTTGATGCTAAAAGCAAAGAGAGAACAAATCCTTCCCGTTGCTAATAACCTCTCTCACTGAGAGGTATGACTTGACTGTGTGTGTACAGTTAAGAGCTTTAGTAAATAGAATAATTGTTTCCATGATCCATTCCAGGTTATAAATTAAATGCTTTATTATAAAATACAAAAGCTGATAATGGAAAAAAATATCA
The DNA here is from genome assembly GCF_964276395.1 of Gasterosteus aculeatus. Classification (NCBI taxonomy): domain Eukaryota; kingdom Metazoa; phylum Chordata; class Actinopteri; order Perciformes; family Gasterosteidae; genus Gasterosteus; species Gasterosteus aculeatus. Next base: position 5,372,713 of record NC_135702.1, on the reverse strand, counting down.
TATATATCTGATATCAGGATCAATTATACTCTACTTAATTATTCGGCCCTCTACGTCACAATTCAAATACTTTTTTTTTTTCCAATAAATATCATTCAAGTTACTTAATATCTCACAAAATAGATTGTGGTATAAGAATAAGAGAACGATGCGACGCAGGCGAGGGGAAAGGGGGAGATGCTGCTTCAAGGATTCGTGTTTCTGTGAGCTTGTTTTGACACCGCCGAAGGAGGGGCGTCGTCCACGGAGACGAGCGCGCCGGTTCTCTGTCTCCCCGTGACAGACTGAGTGGCGGGCGCGAGATAATTCCCGGCGCTGACGAGTAAACACGCTGAAGCATTGGCTCATTAAAAAGCGGAGCGTGCGGGGGGGGGCGCCCACGGGGAGCCCGAGACGATACCGCTTGTTCAATCACTGCGTTCCCGTCCCCTCCCACTCTTTCACTTCAAGTTGTTCTCACCGAAAACTATGGACGTCCTCTGCTTTTAAAAAAAAAATGTATTCCGTCTCTTTACTCATCAGTAAGATCAGTGCTCATTTTGCTGAAATTATAATGCCAAACAAGTGACCCTGAACCGAGAAGAAGAATCAGTGTGTGGAATGTATAAAAAGCCCCTTCACAGTGTTGTATCCAATCCAATGTGGGACGGTTTAAACGTATGCAAGACACACCGGGGTGTTTAATTCGACCTTACACACACACACACACACACACACACACGTCGACATACTCACAGTTGGGGCACTTCTACGATCAGGTGGATCAGGTTGGACAACAGCTCCTCCAGGAGGTCCTCGCTGCCGCCTTCTGCACGAGAGAGACAGTTATTGTAGACGACATTTAAGGCGGCTCCCTGCCGGCCATAGTCTCTCGTCATTGGGGTGCTTCTCACCCCCCCCCCCCACCCCACATCTCCATATTTCATGCCCGCTGTACAGACGGACGGCATTGAGAGGAATGAGTTAAGTGGGATTAAAGGCTTTCTGCCGGGTTGAATTTAATACTTCAATACTTCAGACATTTTTAAGACCACATTGAATGCAATTTCAGAGCAGTTTCACCATCACGCCGGGCGAAGTATGAAAGTACAACGTAAAACCAGGAGAGACGGCGAATTATTGATTATTAAATCGTAGTTCTACCATTTCCCAGCAGTGCGGGGCAATAAAAGCTAATGCGGTAATGAATCAAATGAACGCGCCGTGCACACGGATAAGAGGCAGAAAATGAATGGATGGTTGAAACAAATTAATATGATTGTTATTGCTAAGATTCATACTTCCCCACTACGAGATGATGAGCTCCCCAGCTGCAGTGGCTTTTACAGGTATGACGCCGATAAATAAAAATAAAAAAAAGGGATTTGCGAGCCTCCTGCGAGTTAATTCAACTTTGGCAACAACTACCCTTCTGTGTATGAAAGGCGTGTCGCGACAGCCGAGAGAAAGAAATTAAATAAATGTAATGAGAAGATAAAGATGAAACTATTTTGTACTGTCATTTTCTTTGAAGACCTGCAGATCAGTGATCATCTTCCCTTTACCACTGCTATTGTCATTTGCAGGCATGTTTATTTGATAACAAATACCCGAAAACAGCAGGCCCAACTGTGTAATGTCTGCAGCGAGTCGCAAATGAGTATGTTTTTGTAAAGAATGTCACAGTTCGTGTTTGCGAGGGAATGCTGGAAGGTGGAATAACAAACAGTCATGGCAGGATGATAGAGATGAAAGAGGGTTGATTATATTTATCACGGCTGCACACATTTGCAGAGCGTTTGTTTTGAGACTAACTTCATACAGAACTGTGGTTGTAACGCGAAAAGTAATATGCAGTTATTGGACGCAGAGAGGCTTTTATTAACAGTCTGTCAGCGACCGCTTACACAAGTCTGTAGGAGGCATTCAATAAAAAATAAAAAAAACGAATTGGTTGTCTCTCTTTAGATTTGACATAAAGGGCTTTGCATTTGACTGTTGGTGGATTCTAATACCTCATATTTAAACATTCAAGGAGTCGACCGGGAGCCACTGTGGCTCCAAAAGACTTTTCAGCAGAAGAAGTGGATTTTTGCATATTGTTATGCATAAAAGGAAATATATATATATATATATTTAAACTGACATGCAGGACCTTCATTTTTGTCTCAGACCATTAAGGTGAAACGAGAGGTTTTCACTTCTGCAACTCAGGCCCGCTTCAGTGACACAGCTTCCCTTTCCACAGTGGTCTGAAATGGACGGGCCTCACCTCCACAGGAGCCCAGCGCCCTCTCCTGGTACGAGAGCTGCAGGTGCAGCTCCGCTTCGCTCATCTCCCTGATGAACACCTTGAGCAGGCAGCGAATCATGAACAGTGCATTGTGGGCCTGCCAGATAAACAGCTGACTGTGGGGACAAAAGAAAAAAAGAAACATCACCATCAAGGTCATAGATGGAAAGAAAGGAAATTGTTCTGTTACACCTCTTCATTCAAATGTTGCCATATCATTTGGAAACTGGAACCGAAGCCTAGCCTTTAATTTTGTCGTTGCAAATGAAAAAAAAGAATCAGGTTATCACATTTTGGGCATCACCTCTCACCGAGCACAACGGCTGCAGTAGAGTAGAGGGTCAAATAAAGACGCTACCGACAGCCTTTGAGTTAATGAACACCCTCTTCCTTTGTACCGCTTCAGATGGTGACGACGAAGCGTTCCCTCAATGCCGCATTACAGCCGACGCGAGGGGAGAATCATCGCTCTCCCCGCAGCAAACAAGGAAGAAATAAAGAAATGATTGGAACCATCCGCCGTCAGCCCGAATGTTTCCCCAACCACCGACCTCCAACGCGGGCGGGTCCAACCGGTTCCACGGACTGACCCTTGGCACAGCGCGGAGGTTTGTTTATGGGATAAAAGTGTGCGAGCGGTTTGGAAAGTGGGCGAGGGCGTCCGGGGAGCGATGACTGCAACCTCTGACGGCGATTGATGAGGAGTGAAGCCTTCTGGGTACTCGGGCGGGGTCCATGTCTGTGGGCGTGGAGCTCGGCGGCGAGTGCAGAATTGTGCAACATGTGCTGACGGTTAAACCTCAGCAGTTTTCTCATGAGAAACAAACAACCACTGCGCACGTGAACACCATCAAACAATAACTGGCCCGCCCCCGCTGACGTGCACGTGGTTCCCATACTCACTCCTGGCATTCGGTCGAGATTTTCAGCTCTTTGGTTCTTCCGAGGAAAACTCGAACAAGAGCGCCAAAGTTCCCCGTCCTGGGATTGTTTTCAACTTGAAGAAGAAACAAAGAAGATAAAGAAAGATATATAAAGAAAGAACTTATATATATATATAAATAAACTTTCCAATCTGATAATTTGGCAAACAATATAACAAGCAACGTACTGAGGGTCTTGGCGAGGGGGATGACGGCCTCTTCCAGTAACTTGGAGTCTCCACTGGTTTAAAGGAAGAGAATTAGAGAGAAAAGGAGCCTCAAAAGATATGCAAAAAAGACATTTATCAGAAGATATCTGTTTTCATGCTAGAAAGCACCAGTATAAAATATAGTTACTGGTTCACTCGATCAGTTGGGAGTATTAGTGGTTGATATGCACAACCGATATATTTGATATGAGCCCAAACTGGCAGGAACTGTTTACCGCAGACAATATGTCAACTATTGCCTCTTGTGATTAAACTTAAACCACTCCAATAGTCCTGTTTTTTATGTTAGCAGTGCAGATATCATAAAAGGGTCATTCCACATATGCGTGTGCTCTGTTATTAGCCCAGTCCGGTCTTTCTTTACTTCTCAACTAGATTTACAAATTAACTGGAAGTCAAATTGTTCCCATCCAAGCAGGACAAGAAACCTGTCAAATCATTACCGAGGTGAGCTCTGCAAACATCCGGGCTACGGTTTAATGTTTGATCCGGGTTGAGAGTCTTCAGGTTGTGTGTTGTTTTATAGATACTGGACCTCTTGAGAAGATACTTCGGGGGAATGGGTCAAAAGCTGAGACATTTTCAAGAAGCTGCGAGTAGCAACCTCAATAGTTTGATGTCCTCTATTAGACTGTAATGAAAACACTTCCAGGCGATGTGTAGTTTCCACAAAGTTCCATTCAGGAAAAGCTTTTACTGCAGTTCATTTTGCTTCCAATGTCTTTTCCCTCCTGAACAGGGCTATGAATCACTAACCCACGGTTTCCTTACTAGTTTCCTCCTGAGCTTTCAGCGGCTTTTTTTTCATGATCTTCGTGCAATACAATAGGACCTCATCTTCTGAATTAATTCCCTATTAAAATTGTCACTGCATGATGAGAAATGTGCATCTAAACTGCAACCGGGGAATGTTCCGCTCAAATTCCATTCCAAATTAACCACTCAAATTAACCAATTAAATTTAAATAAAATTAAATTTGAACCAATTCTGAAACTAATAATCATTGAATCTTGCAACATTCTGGATCATGGCCGGACCCACGTCTAACAGAGCCTTTTCACGTGTGCATGCGTGTGTGTGTGTGCGTGTGCGTGTGTGTATGTGTGTGCGTGCGAGTACCTGCTGGTGGGACTGATGAAGGTGAAGGAGATGAGCTGGTTCCAGAAAGGGTCATTCTCCGATATGGACTGTGTGCCCACCAGGGCCTTGAGGCTGGGGTTCTCGGACAGGTCACTGACCTGGCTGGTGTTTGCTCCCATCTCCCGCTCTGCTGGCTCCACTCAGCCAGACTCGCCGCTCTTCACTCCTTCTTTGCCGGGCATAGGCCGGATCCTGGGTCAGAGGAAACGGTGGCTTTAGGCTCCAGCCGTTTAACAGCAGCATCATCGGTTTGAGTCAGGGACCGTCATTTGTTGCTCTCTTTATCTGTAACATTTACTGAAGAATGCATAAACCTGCCTCGACCTCCAAAGTTATCCAGAAATGCTTGAAAGAAACTAAATTTGCTCTTATTATTCCTCGATTGTGAAATGGCAGAAATTCTTCCGATTCGTGTTTTCTCGAACGAGGACGGATTTGCTCAGTGAAAACCAGAAGGAATATTATCAAAGCCAATTCGATGACATAAACTGGCTTGAATAAAACAGCAAGTCTCATTTAATCACGAGGAGCCAGCCCATCATGTAGACATCTAAGTTCCTAAATAATATAGAGACTATAGAGTTCCCACTGGAACATGTCATGTAAGCAACACCCCCCCAGGTGTCCAATACATTTATTCAAAACAGAGGTCAAGTGGACTATTGGATGACGCATCAGGAAGCAGGATGTTTGTTTTGTTTTCTTGAAACACCTTTAGCACACAGCTGCTGCAGAACCCCACACAGAATGAGTTGACGTTAATAGCTATTTTTGTATTAACAGTAATAAAAAAGGCAACAAAAAAATATGTCTTCTCATCTTTTTTTGCATTATCAAACAGAACTTTGTGGTTTGATCGGATTCCAAATGCTATCTCATGGGTCACAGCTGCACTGCATCGGCTGCTTGAGGTTAAAACAACTTGTCACGTTAGCTAGCTCATCCTGTTCCCGGTGCCGGGCTTGGCCCCGGCCATTAGGACTGTAATACCCGGCGAACCGAAAGTCACACATTAACATGAAATGGTAGCGAGGTGAACTGCGGATTGGTGCGCTCGCCCGGGTTTCCCGGGGCTGTAAACGACGCACCGTGCCCGGAAAACTGCTAACGTTGACGGCGTGTTTGCTATCAGCTGACCGCTTACCTGTCATAAATGCTTCTCGCAGTTTCTGTGTCCCTCGATCCCCAGGAACGTTAAAAGAGCGAGAAGAAGGTACGTTTATGCAGTTGATTTTTCTCGAGTGTAACTTCCAAATGCAAACCTTTCAAACAGGGGGGGTGGGTTGGTATTTAAGAAGATGAAGTTTACTCTAAATACTCCTTTCGTCCATGTTTTCCACGTTGCCACCCATTGCGTGATGACGACACACAGGCGTTGACGACGTCTACGTTAAGCCGTAGAAAGATAGAGTCGCGTCATGGGACGTTCTTTACGTTGGTTTTGCATTTCCCGTTGGTTTTTCGAGTCTCCTTAATAGTCTCATTCCATCACCTAAATCCACAACTCCACATTCATACACAAATATACTAACATGCGCATGTTTATTTTTACCTGTCGTGACTCTCATTTCAAGGCTCTGGTTTATTTATTTTTTGGTGACGTCGTATACAGGCCAACGGACCGATTGGCTGGCGCGTGCTTCCGCGTCTGCGTCGTTGCGTCGACGCACTCGTTTCAATTCCTGCAACAGGAAGTGCCTCAGCGAGTTGCCGGTGCCACAATTTGCGCCAGCCCTCTCTCCGTTGTATTCGACGCAATACGCACCTGCAGTACCACCTCCAGGCCGCTAGAGGTCCGCTCCGACACGTGTGCTGTTTCAGTCGCAGCGAGTTCACGTGTGTAGTGCCGGAATACAACATGTCGGCGTTCAAGAGAAAACGTGGACGACAGGCTCTTGCTGGTAAAAAGGCAAAGAAAGCGAAAATTGTTGCAGATGGGGCCGAAGAACCACGGGTAGCTGAACAAGAGAAGAGTAATGAAGCCACCATTCCGCCCCCTGTTTCGTCGGTAAGGGCTCCTGCTTGTTATTAGCCACCAAGGTAGCTAGCTAACTAGCTAACTTAAAACATGGGCTTGTGTTTTCTAAAACGTAAGTAACGTTATTTAACTTCGTAGTTTTACTGATAACACCGGGTAGTTAAGCCACGTACATCGAATCGTATCATTACAGCATTATGACAAGAAAGTCGTTAAAATCGCACGGTTTCACACTTGGCAAACGTGGCTAAGCAAACATCTAACATGTTGAGTATCTCCTGCTCATTTATAATAATGAAGATAGAATAGAATGTGATAGATAAGATAATTGAGCCGAACGCCATCGTAATGAGCGTGTTTTTGTTTTGTATGTCTTTAACAGGGCAGATGGACCAACAAGGAAAGAGTTCTCATTTTCTCCTCAAGAGGCATCAGCTTTAGAACAAGACACTTGATGCAAGACCTGAGGACCTTGATGCCTCATTCAAAAGCAGGTTAGTATTCTTTCACCCCACAACATGAGCTGACACCACTTCTTACTTGTGTCAAGTGGAGATACAGGTTGTTAATTATACTGCCTTAACCGCTTGCTTTCTTGATTTTTCTTAGATACAAAAATGGACAGAAAGGACAAGTTGTTTGTCGTTAACGAGGTGAATTATCTTATTATTGAAAATCCAAACGTCATGTATATCACATAGCGGTATTACTAAATATCTGTTTTGTTCCCAGGTTTGTGAAATAAAAAATTGCAACAAATGCCTCTTTTTTGAAGCCAAGAAGAAGCAGGACCTCTACATGTGGTGAGTCATTTGTGTTTTTTTACTACAACTAAACATTTTAAACCCTCCTTTTTGAATTGCGGTTATAGAAAACATCCAAAGATGATTTCATCAATGTCCTTTCCCTGCAGGATTTCAAACAGCCCTCATGGACCTTCAGCAAAGTTTCTGGTGCAAAACAGTGAGTTACTTCCGTCCGTCCTGCAGTTTTTAAGCGGAGTAGACGCGTGCCGTGGGGACAAACTGGTCAATGTGATTGTCTCTCCACAGTTCACACGCTGGCTGAGCTCAAGATGACAGGAAACTGCCTCAAAGGATCCCGGCCGCTGCTCTCGTTTGATCCTGTGAGTAGTACTGGCCAGAAGGAGAACTGAGCTACTCCGACCAGATGATAACTATCAGAAGTACTGGGGTTGTGCAGCTGTGACACAACTACCTTGAATCCACCCGAACGTACCAGATTTATTGTTTGGATGTGGATGAATTGATCTCTAATATGACAGATTTGTTCTTCTACACCTTCATAGATCATGCATGAGTGACCTCCTATAACAATCCATCTTAAATATGCATTTCTGTATGTCGACAACTGCTAGATTGCTAAAGGTAAGAGTGTAAATATTAACAAGAGTTGTCTTCTCTTTTCTTCAGAAATTTGACTCGGAGCCCCACCTTGCTTTGCTGAAGGAGCTCTTCACCCAGGTGTGTGGACAACATGCAAACATTATTTCTAAACGTTTAATGAAGTACATCTGATCAACTGTGGCCAGAAGATTGTTGTTGCGTGTCATTGAACTGGAATGCTTAACAATCTTAACATTTGTTTATCTGTCATTGAGCATAATTGACTACTCGAAACGACTGAGGTTCTCTACTGTTGCGCTGTGTTGGATTAAAGTTTACTTGATGTAATTCTCATTGTTTGGATTCAGCAGGGAACTTTGGAAGAAGATTCTTTCATGTGTATTTTTATATTGAAGGATGTACTCAATACGTTTTACTGTTGCAGACATTTTCCACCCCACGCTACCACCCCAAGAGTCAGCCTTTTGTGGACCACGTCTTCACATTCTCCATCGCAGACAACAGGATATGGTTCAGAAACTACCAGGTAACCTAGAATTCACTCATCCAGGCTAACATTTGTATTTGTCTTATGTTCTTCTGTTGTGGGTTTGGTTCTCAGATATTTTCACTCAGCAAAAAATATGATCTCCCTTTTCAGATCATGGAGGAGGATGCCGCTCTAGTGGAGGTCGGCCCCCGCTTCGTTCTCAACCTCATCAAGGTCTTTCAGGGGAGCTTTGGAGGACCCACGCTTTTTGAGAACAAAGACTTCAAGTCTCCTAACATGGTAAAGGTTCTAGTTTGTACCGTAAGCACGTTATGTGCCTGATTTATGCCGTGTCATGCCTTTCTGACTGTCTCCTGTCTGTCACGCACACAGCACCGGCGAGAGATCCGACTGTCTGCAGCGGCCCGAGTGCGTGAGAATCAGATGGTGAAGGAGATGCTGAAAACAAAGAGGGCTGAAGCTAAGGTGGAGGTAGTCAAAGACGTCACAGCAGACGTCTTCCAGACGCCGGCTCAGGAGAAGGCCGTTCACATCCAGATGGAGGCACCCACAGCAAGAGTACTGAAGAAAAACAAACTCAAAGCGCTCAAACAAGAAAGGAGGGCACGCAGATAACTGGATTGGCCAATGAATGGCTTACTGCTGATCTAAAGCAGTATGCATAGCAGACGAGGTGTTACAGTGCAGTTGAGTCCATTTTACGAGCTTTGGTAGGTTAAAAAAAATGAAGACTTGAAACAGTGCAACATATTATGACTTTTGGCAGAAAATTTGAAATATACACGTGTTGTGTTCGATGTCCTTTGCCATAGTTTGTGTATACACACAACACATCTATTTGCTCCCTCCTTCCGGAGGACCATACTGTTTGTAGCTGGGCCAGCTTTATTCGCAAACAATATTTACTCATCCTTTTTTGACAAACGTATTCCAATGTAAAAAAAAACATGTTTATTTTGAGTGACCATTTGTTTTCAATGTCCTGAAAATAAAACCATTTTAAACTCTTCCTGTGTTATCTGATGTTTTTTAAACATGAAGGACATTTGAAGTGCGTGGAAGTCAAAGGCCTGTGGCGTTCTAACCTAGTATACACAAACTAGACGTGAGCAAAACTCCCCTAAATGGGCGTCAACCAGCTGACTGCCTGTTGAGGACTGACTGGTCTACAAACGTGTCCCGTTCAAAACGTTACAGGTAATGTTTTCACAAAAGAATCTAATGCATTTACAGTAGCGTTAATCTTTCCATGTACTTATGGCAAAGAATTACTGGACAGGACCAGGTATGTTACATTTCCTTTCTACAAATCCAGTGGCAAAGCTCCACGCAAATGATGGGCCGGCTCATGTAGAGACAACACCACTGTTCCCATTGTCCATTATACCCGTAAAGTCCAGTATGTTTCAGTCCTGAGCAGCAGCTCTGCTACCTTTCTGCAGACTTTACACCCTTTCAAAGCGACTGTGCCTCCCCCTGAATTCATTCAACAGACAGATCACTCCTCCTCTACCTCTTCATCAGGACAACAAAAGTATTCCACAAAGCAGATCTGTCCGTCGTCGTTTCTGACCAGGTACTGCAGAGACAGGAAGCCTCTGCTGTCTGTCCTCACGGAGACTTTACAGGACAAAGCCAGGGCTTTGGTAGACGGCTTGAGAAGGGACATCTTGTACCTGAGTGTGACAGAGAGGCCAGCGCACAGTCACTTTTACATTTATGTAATTACTCACTCTGATCTGAAGTCAAATGTCTCCCATCAAACATTTCAATTAAAGTAGAGTACAGCGGTATATGAATTTGATAGTAATCGTTTGTTTTTGGCTTTTTAAGCACCATGTATTGATATCTGTGTGCTAACCTGTTGGTTTGTGTCTTGTCACATCGAAACAGCTCCATCATGTCTGAGTCTTTGGGATAATCATAATGGGCATTTCCAGAGTTCCCAAATGTAGACAATCTAGAGAGCAGAACAAATCCCAGAAGTATAACACAAGAAAAGTAAAATTAAGAATCTTTAAGTTTGATTTCTTCACTTTTAAAACGTTTTTCCCAGTTACAATAATTAAATGAGTATACATGGATTATAAACATAGTTCTTTGGATCAGCAATATATTCATTAACCAAATATGCAATTAACATTGAACTGTAGAAAAAGGATTGGCAACACACCTGAAGTATGGCTGGCTGGGGGACATGGTGATCTGCAGCACCTCGCTGGTCATGTCCAGCTCAGAGAAGGCTTCCTTCAGACTCTCTGACTGCAGGATCACCTTTTAAAAGAGCCAGAGGTATTTGCCTAATGTATGTAGCAGTATATATAAAACACAGTACATGAATTACATGAAGTAGTGTAAGTGCACCTTGTTTGTGACGTTGGTGCTGCAGAACTCAAAGTCTACTGGCTCCTCCGGTTCTTGTGTGTTGATCTTGCACACTGTCACTACCCCACCCTCCTCCAGGAACAGGGTGAGGGGGTAACCGTACCCCCGGTAGCACATCCGCAAGGCTGTTGATACTCCTTCAGCATTGCACAAGAGACATAATGTGAGATTGATACTTATTCAAAAACACCAAGAAACTGAGTCAACTTTGTTTGAAGAGGATTTAGGATGTACCAGGGACTGTGCTTCCGCCAAAGATACTAAGGCAGTCCAGCAGAACTGTGAGGTTGACCTGGAAACCCACCGAATCTTCGCGTATGGTGAACTCTTGGAAGATCTCCGCCTGGAAGAAAAAGAAGACATATCTGTAGTTCCGGGCTTTACTGCCTTTCAACCAAATGCCTCTCTCTGCGCATGCTCGACAGCAGGGGATACGGATGGGCCTGCTGGTAAAGCAAACCCACCTGGATGAAGGCATTGGCCTGCAGACATTTGGACTCCTCCACGGTGACCTTCAGGCCGTTGGGCGTGGCGCTGAAGATGGCGTGGTCTTTGAACGTGATGGCTTTCAGAAGGTTGGACAGATTGCGCGCGTTGTCCAAACTGGCCACTAAAACGTATTGCTCGTCATCGGCCTGCGACTGCGTTGACAGAGGCATGGCGGCACTGAAATTAAGACACACGGTATTCTATGAGAATTTATTGTGAATGTTTTCTAGACGACAAACGTGTCATTGTATAGTATTTAACGTCACTTAACTAGTTCAAGCTGGGCTAACGGTACCTAAGTTAACGTTATATGACAGCCTAACACATGAAACGTTATTTGGTGAAGAAATGAGACAACGATCATTCGTGTCATTAAATGCATGTTAGCAGCCACAATAAATACACATTAAGGTGTTTCAGGTAACGCGACAGTTACTTACAAAGTTTTATATTGACGGTAGAATCTTATCTACATTCAGGTGTTTTGAAGAAGTGCGCCGCCGACAACTTCCGCTTCCGCCTTTCACTACGGAAGTCAGCTTTGCGCATGTGCAGAAACATTCCAGGTACTCAGCAGCGGAGACGAAAACACCCAATAAATATCCTCTCTTTAGTGGCAGAAACCTCACGTGTCAACAGATCCAAAGAGGTGAGAATTATAACCGGTATACACTTACACCTTTAATGGCTTTAAAAATATTTTTCCGACTAGGCTATATATAATGTCGTATACCGTTTACGTTCCCCGAGCCATGGCAGGAAGCTAGCATTAGCTAGCGTTAGCTGAGATGACGGAGTGCGCCGTTAGCACTATTTACTTTCTTAAGCGAAGGCTCAGCCGATCAACGGGTCTTTCTTGGTTTAGTCTTTACTCAGGGCTTTGATACCTGGGGGAGGGATGCGTATTACATGTGGTTACGTGTAATGATGTAACGTTACAGCACGAATATTTTTCTTTTAAAATCAGCATGTTACAGTTTGTTATAATAACAAGTAAATCATATTGTCAAAAGTGAAAATAGTATATTTTTCCCAACTCTACTTCTACAAAGTGAGTGTTGTTTCGTTTGACAATCTATAATGCACACTTGGACAGTTGCAGAGGAAATTGAAATAAACTGAAAGATTGCATATATTACTGTACTTTGTCCAAGATTTGTGGACGCACAGATCTTACCTCTCCCATCACAACAATGTTGCAGCTACATTGCAACCATCTAGTAAAACACATTGTAGCAAAACATTTTGGTTGGACAGCATCACTAAATCTAGTCTCAAGACAAGAACGTGTATTTTCACGTTTTCGAGTATTGAATTTCCTGAGATGTTTTAGGTGTTCATCCCTTTTTGAACACCTCCTTGCTGGGTACAAACTGTTGTTTAATTTTAAATTAAAGTTAATTATCATGGAAAAAATGGTCACCTCATTGCTCACAAAGATAACCATGTTTAAAGCGCTGTGGGTTGTGTGAGATAAAACATTGTTATATTTGTTTTGACATGTAAATCGCTGTGTGTTCTTCTACCTTCTCTAGATCGTGTGTCTAAGCTGCAGTCATGGTGTGCATCCCCTGTATTGTGATTCCTGTCCTGTTGTGGGTCTACAAGAGGTTCCTGGAGCCTTACATCTATCCTTTCATTTCACCGATTATCAATATATTCTGGACCAAAAAAGCGGTCCCGGAGACTGCGGCTAGTGACCAAAAAATTAGCGACAAAAAGAATGGAACTTTCACGGTAAGTGGATTTAATAGTAATGATATTATTAACCATTGTAATGTTAAATTCTTTTGCTTTTATTTAGTTGTGCTGGGCTCAATATTCTCCTGCTCATGTGAATGTATGACATGTAAAAGCAGGGACCACTTAAACACTCATACAGACACTGAATCTATTTCTTGTAACTAACACCTGATGCATTTTGAGTGTCTGGTTGCATTTCATTTGATCTAATCCCAACTCACACTGTTGTTAGTTTGATTGTATGTTGCTAATAACTGCATTTTTAAAGACATTTTCCTTCTCATGTGTTTCAGCCTGAAAGCAACGGGGAGGCAGCTGCCAATGGATCCACTATAGTAGCAGACAAGAAGACCGATTGACAGCTCTAAATTATTATAACTCATTTAAAACTGTGTAAATATTCCAGTTGTATAACCTAGAGAAACTATGAATTAACTTATAATAATTGATTGAATCAAGTGGTTTTTAAGACCCTTCTATATTATCGTATCTTGTTTTTAAAAAAATTGAATTTGTATAACAGTGACTTTAAGAAATGTTTTATTGTTGATATATGCATTTACTCTCAAGAGATTAGTTTTTCTAAGACAAACTTAGTTTAATGAATAAATAAATCAAAGAAAACCTTCAAATATTTTGTTTGTTATTTTGGAGGCGGTAGGGAGAGATGGAGACCCTACCATTTAAATTTCCTGCCATATATTTCCTGGAATTATCTACATGAGGCACATGAGGTGATTGTCTGACCAAAACCACTCAAATGTAAAACATAGAGAAATGTATTGATTATGTGAGTTTGAAGTGTTTTATTTAGTGATGTAAATTATGAAATGGCAGCCAGTAAACTCACCTCCAACTTTGTATGAGACGTGACACTTTCTTTGGAGCCTAAATACTCAACGTACATTGCATTTAAGCACATTAACAAAATTAATTGTTTTTTTATTCCATCTCACTTTGAAGCCTTTAAGTCCAATTTAAACATACCATGTCAAAAAATAGCAAAATTACCTTATAAAATACCTACAATGTATGTTTGAAAGTTAATTTAAAATTTAGTTGTATGAAAGGTTCAACTTTCACCACTAGAGAGCACCATGGTATTATAACCTATATACATTCTATGATTATAACTAATAACAGTAAGCTGGCATATCAACAATCCCAGATTCACTTTAGAAGTAGTATAAACAGGTAATCAACGTGTATTGTATCCCTTCGTGGTTAATGTATTAATTTGATTGAAGTTATAGAGGACAACATACAGAATTAGAACTCTGCACATACACGTATTACATGTAAAATGATCTCTCTTATATTGTTTGGCATGCAGAATCTTAACTGTTGGATCACCACACAGGTAGTTATTACGACCGACAATGTATCGCTCAATTGAATTGAATTTATGGTACGAACAGTAGAGGTCAGTAACACTTGTTACAGCTTCCACGCAATTCTCGCGAGATTTGTCGGCCCGCACAGTACAACTATGTACTAAAAACAGTGTACAGTGCTGGCACCGGGTCGTAAGTTAACCTAACGTTATATTGAGCTATTTTTAGTTATATTTGGGCATATTTCAATTTATAAGAGCCACATCACACTAGTGTCTCTATCATCCGAGAAGTATTGGTGATTTAGTCATAAAGATGTTGCCGGTTGCTAGCACGCTGCAGTTAGCATAGCTACAAGCTAGCTCCGCCTGGGACAACGCGAGGAGCATCTTTCCTGAATAACGTTATCTAAATTAGTCCCGATTCACAATGAAGTGTCACTATGACATCCTGGACGTAAAAAGAGACGCGGGGGACGGCGACTTGAAGAAAGCGTATCGTAAATTAGCACTGAAATGGCACCCGGGTAAGTTGTGTTAGAAATAATTCCATGATATGTCAGTTAACCGGTGTAACGTTATCGCTGCTCTCTTATCACTTCAGCCTTTGGCCTAAACTACCTCAGAGATGCAATGGAGGTGTTGGGTGTAGAACGCATTTGTGCTTCCGTGATATCAACTAACAGGAATCCTCCGTTTCTAATGCTGTAACGTTACACGTTTGTATCACGTCTTGGTTCATTCCCCTCGACTTTAACATCATCAATGGTTTCCGTCTGATATCATTTGCAGATAAGAACCTGGACAATGCGGATGAGGCGGCGGAGTATTTTAAGCTGATTCAAGCAGCTTATGATGTCCTCAGTGATCCGCAGGAGAGAGCCTGGTGCGTACTGATGTTGGCAGGAGAGACGAGTGGCACTTTCTGTGGCACTTCCTGTGGCTGCCACGGCTTCCACTAACAATCACACGAATCATAAATGTGGATAGCTATTTCTTTTTCATCCGTATTTTGTTCCACTGCCTCTAAGTGATTATCATTGTCGTAGCAACAAGTGCCAACTGACTTTAGCCTTTATTGGTGTATTTTAATCAAATGGTTTTAATATCAAGAACCTCAATGTGATGTCACATCACACATAAGTGTGTTGTTTGTGCGAGCCGTGTGGCTTCAGTCAGCTTGTGTTGGTTTGATTCCACTGTTTCCTTCTGTGTCGCAGGTACG